>NC_140562.1:15154723-15667223 GCF_057381845.1 Rhamphochromis longiceps
GTGTTCAGAGATGCTCTTCTGCATACCTCGGTTGTAATGAGGGGTTACTTCAATTGCCGCTGCCTTCCTATCAGCTCAAAGCAGTCTGGCCATTCTCCTCTGAGCTCTGACTTTAACAACGCTTTTTAGTTTTATGTTTGTCTCATAATATCTAGTTTTATTCAACCTTGTGTTCAGACAAGCTTGTCGTTAAACATGATCACTGAAGGTAATTTTAACCATGATGTTGGTGTTCCTCAAGAGCAGGTCACTCATTCTAAGTTTCTCATTATATTAATGATGACTGCATTTAATCATCAGTAATTGTGCCATTTGAGTCTGAAAAGAAGATTTGAGAAGATGCAGTTACATTCATCATGCCTGCCTATAATTACAGTGACATGCTGTTTTTGTGCAAATAAGAAAAAAAAAAGCACAACCAGAGAAAAATAAATTAATAACTGAACTTGTTTGCACTGACTTAATAAGCACTTTAAATATCAACATACTGTGCACATAGAATTAAATCAAATATTTAAGTTTTAAGTTTATCAACTTCCAGGACTGATCTTTGAGGTTTTTCTCCACTGGTAGAAAACATCCTCACTGAGTCCCTCAGTCTCCTGAATGGGCCATCCCTGTCACGGTACGGCATGGCACACCGTGGGGATGTGGGGAAAGGAGGACCCAGGCGCGGTGCTCTATGTATAAACAGTGTGTTTATTTACAGAGTGGAACAAAAACAACAATAAATCCCCGTGTTCTCCCAGACTCCCGTGTCGTGTCTCTGCGTGAATAGTTCGTGTCTCTGTGCTCTCCGCTCCCGTGTCAGCACCCCCCGGTGCTCGCTGCTCTTCGTGCCTTCCACGCTCCTCCTGCGGGAAACAATAGACGCAGCCGTCAGGACACAAATAACCGCGGGCATACACTTACACACATTAACTCAATTCAATGGGACGACTAACGTGGAGTCTCAAGGAATGATCCCGCGTCGGTGGGAGCTCCAAGACTCTCCTAAGTAGCTCCCCCGACGAGCCCTGATCAGCGGCAGGTGTGTGGCTTCGGGTGTGGCCAGTCCTTCCGCAGGGCCACACCCCTCAGGCCTGCAGGTGGCTGAGCTCCATCCTCCAAGCATCCCCGCAGACATAAACACACACACTCACATCTACAATCATGGAGGAGAGCAGCAGCAATACCAAAATACATATAATAATAATAATATAATACATGACTGCTCAGGGATCCTGGGTCGCCCAGTCCCAGGACCCTGACAATCCCGGGTCATCTGCTGATAGTCATGGGCTGATGACTGTGCTGCACACTGTTTGTCAGCACTCTCGCCGTTCCTCCCTGGTTTCCAGAGAGACCACATGACTTGACCTTAAGCGTCGGACCTGGCGAAGTGTCCTTAAGCAAGACAATGAATCACTTCTGGTTCTAAATGAGGCTGCTGGTGTGTATAGCTGGAGGGCAGCGGGGAAGAGAAACTCCCCAGAGGGATAAACAGAGTGTCACATCATTGCTAATTATCAGTGGCCCTGATGTACTGATGATGAACACCTGATTTAATTATCATTGAAGAGTCTTTTTCTTATCAGGCTTATCACAGCGCCGAGGTGCCAGGGTGCAGAAAATTAGGAAGTAGATTTCAGGGAGCGCTATTTCCCCGCTTAACCTGAAATGATCGCTGTTTAAAAGATATCTTCTCAGATGTGCGTGTTGGAACTAACAAAACAAAATCACAAAATGAGCAGTTCTGATAAATATCGAGGCGATACTGGCAGTCTGTGTGTCCATAATTAATGAAGTAGCAGTGCTCGGAGAGAGGGGACATAGGGGTCGAGCTTAGAAAGACTGGCATTGCCATAGGAACGAGCTGCACCCACGCACTCACGGAGTGAAGGCAGGGAGAGTCACAGAGGCAGAGAGAACAAGGGAGAGTGAAAAAAGAGAAAGATTGAGAAAGAGAGTGATGTCTTTGATGTGACTATGAGCCTCAGGTCTCTAATCTCTGGCTTCTAAATATTTTTGTGCTAATGTGATGAGATTTACCCCCTTCTTTAAACCCCCCTTCCTCCATTTACATGTTCTTTGCATCCGTGACAGATGTCTTCGGGCAGAGTGAAGATGGAAGTTTAGTGGGAGATGGAGAGCATCCGGGGCAGTTCTGAAACAGTAAATGATGTCAGTCAGTCAGTCCACCTGTGTGGAGGAGGAAGAGATAATACTCCCAGGGTGCCTGCAGCTTGAAGAAGCCTTCGGGGGAAGTAGGGCTGCACTGTAGGATTTCATATGCGCCGGACATGTGGGGGCCCATGTGTCAAATCTTATCAGGCTGGCCAGAGTGTCTGAGCAGCCGCTCGAGTTTTGCCGCGTGGAAGCCCTGTCTGTCACATGCTTGAGCTCTTTAGAAATACTGTGGCGTCGCTTGCCTTGGCTGCATTGATCTCTCTCATCTATCTCACAGCAAGGCCATCAAAAACCCCTTTTATTACATCCAGGCTTCCATCAATTACTAATTAGGCTTGGGTCGCAAAACGACTTTGTTTCTCTATTGGCTTTATCAGCTTGTTTCCATACTGTAGACCAGGGGTGTCAAACTCAAATACACAGTGGGCCAAAATTCAAAACTGGAACAAAGTTGCGGGCTGACGTTAATATTTATTGAAATATATTTATTCCTCCAGATATAAGAATGAATCTTTTCTTATGGACTCAAACACGTTTTGCTGAAAAACTGAATATGGAACAAGCAAAGCTTAATACTAAACAATATATATATTAGCTGCATAATACCAGTAGGCCAGCTCTAATAGTAATTTGGTATGGCTCCGCGGGCCAGAGTTTGACGCCTATGCTGTAGACACAGCAGTCATGTTTTAGCTGTAACGGGCGTGTAGATGGAAGTGCTGCTGTAAAATACAGAACACACATGCACTGCAGGTTTGCTGAAGTTCAAAAGCAGACAAGATGTGTCTGTATGAGCAAGATACAAAGAGTTAAGTGTTGAAAGTGATGTCATTTGTTATACCGTTTTGCATTTCTCTATTTTCTCACTCCTCGATCACTATATTTCTTTATTCTCTTGTCACTTTTTAAAATAACACCACGAATTCTGCTTCCGTCTCAAGCATCAGCCTCTGTCATTAAGCCATTTACATCTCTCTGTAATCATGCTATCAAAGCGCTATCCACAAAATCATCCTTATTTCATCATGGAAAAAAAATGTAATGAATATAATTTTTCCCTTATATCTGACAATTTAAATAATTAAAGGCATACGCTTAAAGTTAAGGGTCTTCCTCATTATTAACTTTTGCTCTCAATGTCCAAATAAAGCTGAAGAAAATGGTAGAGTTACACGATGTAAAACATTTGCACAAACTTCAGTCCTCGATGAAAGGCTGAAACTTTCTAAAACTCCATAAATGCCAGCTCAAATCAGATTCACGATTTTAAAAACCTTTGGTTAAAATTTAACCACAACTGCAGTTGCTGTGTAAATGAACTCACACTCTAAATGTTGCATAAGGTGATTATTCTTGCTATTTTAGGTCTTTACTCACCATCAGGGAGCAATGTCAGTCAAGGACCTTGTGTTAAAAAATTAGCCACATATACAGGACACTGGTGATGCTTTTTCTCTGCAGTTGTTCTTTTCAGTTAAATAAATTCTATTGAAAACAAGAACGAGAAGCACTCAGAGAGCCAGAAACTAAACCACAGGAGCTCAAACTCTGGGCAGTCTTTAATTTGAATAATAACTTGAGCTTATTATATAATATTATACTACAGTATTTCTAACTAACTAGGCAGCTCGTTCTCATTCTTCCTACTTTCTTTAAAGATATAAACGACTTTAGGTTCAGCTTGAAAGAATGGCAGATCTGAGGTCAGAGGTCAAATGCGATATGGTATTTGGATGCAAACTATAACATGATATTTAGATTTTCTCCATGTAGCTCTATTATTTACTAAATGTTGCCAACAAAGGCAGGAGAATTTTGCACAGTGTTTTAAAGATGAAATTTAATGACGGTTTGACCTTATTTGATGTTAAAGAAGCAGTCAGAGGTCCAAAGTAAGGTGATATTTAGAATCCAAATATATTGTTCCCTATATGCCTAAATACCGTGAATACAAACAATGGTAGTAAGAAACATAGTTTTAAATTTTTTGGTATAGCATTATTATTACTTTGACTTTCAGATCAATTAGTTGACCTTGAAGGTGAGGGGGTCAGAGGTCAACTGAAAGACGATATCATAACATTCATATAAGAAACTTTCCACATGCTAACAATACACAGCACACCTATAAGAATCACAGATTCTAAATGATAAGACTTTGTGTCAATTTTTCACCAATAAATTAGTAAGTCGACTGTGAAGATTTTAACAAACTGTTAACACGAATCCATCTACACCCAGTTTTATTAGAACTCATTCAAAATTATTCAAGTGGTCGTTTTTATAGCCTGAAAGAAAAGCAAACCTCCTCAGTGGAGGTAAAGTTAGTTAAACTAATTTATCACATTAATGAATATATGCAATGCCAGTTGACAGCTGGTTCGAAGATGTTATGCAGCCGGCTGCCAATAGGCAGACAGTACAACTCCCTGTGACTGCAAGTTAGAAATTAGCAAGGTGAGAAAAACAACAGCCATAAGACTCAGTGGAGTTGTGCCGTACTTTGACATAGGAAATGCAGAGTTGTGCCAATACATGCTATGTCACAATAAACAACAATGAAACAATGCCTAACTAATTATAAAACCATTAGATTATTGAAGAATTTGAGTATGTTGAGTACAGTTACATCAAAAAGAGTTGTTTCTTCTCTGAATGTTAGATATGTATTTTAAGGTGTTAAAGCTGATTTTTTTTAATTCCCCAGGAACATCCTTGACTTTTGTTACGTTACTGTTTCTGTAATCCCAATCATCTGTTTCATCTTATTTCTTCGGATTCCTCTCTTACATAATTTCTTGTATCTCATCTCATTATTCCCTTTTAATTACTCCATTTCTCTCTCTCATCATTTCATAGTTTATTGATGGTAGCTCATTTAATTCCTGCTGTAATTTTTGTCCAACTTCTCGGATCTTATTTTCCTGTCTTTGTCTAAACCTGCCTTCAATTGAATATTTTTGTCAGCTTCCTTCCAACTCATCAGTTTTATCTACCCTTTCCTTTTCTAAACGTAAAATCTATTTAATAAAAAAATTGAACTGAATTTCAAATTTTCACACAATTAGCAGATCTCATTTCTCTCACTTGTGTCGATTTTTTAATGTAACGTCTTCGTTGTAATTTAGTTCTTAAATCTAATTTTGTTCTCTAATTTTACTATCTCATGTTACTGCTTATGCCTTACTAAATGTTATCAAATTTCTCAGTGATTCTCTTTGTTGTAATATTTCTTAAATGTGATCAAATTAGCTCATCTCTAAAAACAAGGAATTCTTAATTCCTTTACTTGTGACGTCGTTTCTCATTTCTTTTTTAAAATCTTCATAAACCGTGAATTCGTAAAATGAATTTGCAAAAATGACCTTAAACTTAGAAACTTAGATTTGTAAGTCACTGAAGAGTAAAGTTAAAGAAAATGTAATGAGGAAGCGAAATAAAAGAGTGCAAAGAGGTCAGGGGAGATGATAAAGAGGAAGTCGGGTGTCATTCTGACGCTCGCTCTGATGGGACCATCTGTTATATGCACCTATCACCAGGCTCGCCCGCAGCCACCTCACTCATTGTCATCACCACGGCCTGATGGATTGGCTCATGTGGTGTGTATATGTGTCAAGTCCGAGTCAACACCAAAGTGACTGCGCGATATTTTGTTTGAGACAAGGAACAAAGTGCTTCCAGACAGTTTTATCATTAGATAATTGTGCATATGTTGTTGGCACCGCACTACACACATATGCTTCAGGGCAGTCGGCTATCATTCTTCCATTCCTTTGTTCTTCCTCCCTCTTGTAAATTCCTTTCCTTTCCTTCCCTTTCCTTTCCTTGATCCCTTTTTTATCGTCCCCGTCGTCTTTGGTGAATGAACTTTTCTCCCTGAAGTTTCTTGCTCAGTCCTCTTTGTTATTCTGTCTAGTTATTTCTGACAGGAGCTTTTTGAAGTCTTTCTCCCCTGAGGTTGACAAAAAGACCAAAAAAAAAAAAAATCTTTTGGAAAAAGATGTGGGTCATTCTGTTGTCAAAAAAGCAAAACACAAAAACTTCTTATTATATTATATTTGTCTCATAAAAAATAGGGTCTCTCTCTTCTCTCAGGTGGTATCACATTAGATTTTCTCATGACAGATGGGTTTTTGGTAAATTGACTCCAAACATCAGACTCCCTCTGTTGTTTGTTGTTCGGTGAAACACAGTAAGTTCAAGTTGCTCTCGCTCATTAATATTTCTTTTTCACTTTCGCTTATGCCTCCCAAATCTTTCCCATTTATCAAACTAGAGTATTTCAACTGCTTTACCTTTCTCCCTCCCTCTCTCTCTTTCTCTCTGCATTGAGTCCTACCTTCCTAAAAGTGATCTATACCACCAGAAGGGTAATTTGCTTTAGCTCAGATCCCAGATGAAAGCCATTTTTCACCCAAAAGAGTCAGGACGGATACATATTCAAGTGCTAAGAGCAATATATTTCACAGAAAGGCGGTGAAGAACAGGAGGAATAGTAAAGACCAACGAGGGAAGGACTGAGAAAAACTTGCAGTTTGCAAAGAATGTGCTTCTGAGTATCGGGGACACTCTGTTCCACTCTTATTTTCCTGACATCAAACAAAATACATGCTATTGTTTTTGTGTTTTGCCGCTGATCAGAAGTTGTTCATTAACCAAGGAATGCATTTGTGCAGAGAGAATAATGAGGAAGAGAAATACTTACACTTGCATTTTTTTTAACGATGCATCATTTCAGAGTTGAAGTCTAGAACGTAAAGTGTAGGGCAGCTGTTGTTTGAGCCAGTCAGAAATGGACCTGACTGAAAAAGAGGTACCATAAGCCTTATGTCTGCATACTGGCTTTCATTTCACAGTCCACTTCAGTAATGTATGTGCAGTCACAGTAAGGTCCAAATCATCCCGCAGCCCAGGGAGTGGCTGCTTTACTGCTTTGGCGAGCATGAGTTATTATAGCCTCTTCTCTTCCAGCACCAGTATTGGCACTCTAGAGTGATGTTAGGCCAAATGACTTTACATATTTAATGCATCGCCACAGGCTCAAAGGCAACAGGCATCCACTCCTCACATTGTGCACCACTTGTCCCTCATGCCTTCTAACAGCAGACCTAAATGATGCTGCTGGGGGGATTTGTCAATTCCGCCCCGGGCTTGTCCACATGCCATTTTTAAAGGCTGCTGTGGTTTCAGGTTTGAATTTGAAAAGAACATTAGCAGATGTGCATGTTCTCCAGCTGAGCGAAATCAAAGTGTTTTTGCTTCTCACGGAGAGTCACGACTGAGCTTTAAGGCACAAGCTCCTCGTTCGGCTTTGTGCTTGCTGGAGGAAAAAAAAAAAATCTAGATTTTCGTGCCACAAATTGATTAAATCAGATGTTTAGCTCATTTTGTCTTCAAACTCAGGTCAAATTTTGGTGTCTATACGGCTTCACTCAGAGACGTGTGGTGTTTGCATGTTTCTGGGTGAGGCAGGGATTTATTCGTTTCTGCTTCTCTTATCTTTGTATGGGAAGTGCATATTACATTGCTATCTCTGTGAAGAGCATGCATGTGTGCACTCAGGAGGTTGTGCACAGTGTAGCTCTACTCATCAGACCAAAGGTCCTTGACACTGTAATCTCTGACATACAGGCAAGCGCCCACATAAACTCCCATGCCTTTATTTTTGTGTTGATATGCTCTGAATCCACTGACCTGTGCATATATTTCTATGTTAGATTCATTATTTTACTATTTTTAACAATAAAGTCCTCACATTATGACCTCAATGCAAACATAAATGTGGACTGCCAGGGTCCAGATTTATTTTTGAAAGGTGACACAAACCTACTCGGCATGAAGGAAGCTAAATTTCTGTAGAGACTGCAGAGAGACCTTTTTTTTAAAAGCCTCCTTGCTGGAGGAAATGTGCCATCTTTCCCTTTAAAACACCCCAGAGGTGTTCTGTTGGATTTGAGTCAGGTGACCAGGTCATAGTTTCCATTTTTTTCTTCTTCAGAGACTCCTGTGTGATTTTGGCAGTGTGCTTTGGATTATTGTGATGCTGGAATTTTCCTTTCATGCCAGACTTCTGGAGGCTTGGAGTATTTTGGTATGCCCATAGGCACTGATGGTGCCATATTTAAGTATGATCCTCCCAGCACTATTTGTACTCATTTAGCCCCATATCATCAAAAGTCCCAGCTTCATACTTCACTGTGGTAGCCCTGATAAAGTCAAAGTTAAAGTCAAATTTATTTATGTAGCATTTGAATTGATCTTTACCAATACACCGCCCCGTTTCCCTCGCCTTCTGTGGCATTTCTTCCTGGAGGGATGGCAATGTGGACCGCCGCTGTAGAACAGTGGTACGGTCTCTAACACACGTGGGATACAAAATTCCTCACATCATGGGGCCAGTCAGGACTGCTCTCCAACAGTAGCTCAGATATTTAGTAGCGATTGGAAGTCATAAACCAGAAGAGTAGAGAGATTTTTTGAAGAAAACAGATGTAAACAAAGCTAGCAAAAACAAAAGAGGTAACAGCTGACAGCAAGCAGCGCACACACAGGCGCCATCTTAGATTAGGAAGAGCTCAAGGTTCACACGAACATACTGGATCCCATATGAGCCAGAGAAATGTACTGTGGCTTCACTTGAAGACAGAATGTGTTACCAGTATTCATTAGGCTTCTTTTCATCATCTTTCAGGAAGTTAACCTTAACCTTGGATGCTGTCCTTTGTCACTGTTTGAGCTGTTACCAAAGCTTTGATTACCACTAATGACGTTTTAGTATGCTGTGACTAGTTTGGCTACCTGTATGCATTGCTAATTAAAAATATATATAAATAAAAACTAAAATGTGTGCACTGGTATGTAATTTAAAGCTTAACACCACCATTTGACTTAAATTAGACTCTGATGAAATGCAAATCTTAAAAAAAGACAAACAAAACAAAAACACATGATTTAAGCTGTTAATTTATGAGAAGCTCTTTGTGTTCACATAAAAACTATTAAAAAAAACCCACAACTCTTTTATAGCATCAGTTTTGATGCTATAACACAACAGGGCTGCGTTTTTCCATCTGTCATGCTAATGCGCATGTGCAGATAAGAAACTGAGTGCCGTGTGAAAGCCCGAGAGGCCTGAACGATTACACAGGAGCTGCTGCTTTGATGGTTCCATACACAATAAAAAAGGCAAGTGTCATTAAAGAAAAATTGACCCTCAGAGACGAATGCATTGTTATTTTCAGCTATTAGGCTCTGATGTTCAGTACATTCCAAGAATTATTATGCGCTAAAGTGCTGTAATTTACTCTCTCCTGCATACCCTCATGTGCTTTTAGTTTAGCCCGCGATTTCCTCCTGAGACACTATTATGAACTAATGTACGAAGCAGTGGATTGCAAAGTGCGGCAGTATGTATCCCACGAGTGAGGTTTTCTGGTCAAGAAAACGTGAGATCCACATTAGGAATTGCGCCTTGTGGTTTATCGGTACTGCTCTCACAGGAGAAGCCGGTTTGACGTCCTTTTTATTGTGTTTTTCTTCACAGTGAGTGGAGCGTGGACTATTTTTTTTAATCTTTGTGATTCTGAATGACCCTTTGTGATTTGTCACTTTGAGTGACACAGCTTATATACATGTTGTCTGTGGATAGAGTGCAGTGGATCTTTTTTGTTTCTCTTTTTTTTGTTCTCTTGAAAATAATGGAGCTTGGTGGTACTTACCTCATACAGTCTGAGATAAGATGGTGATTTCAAGAAAGAGACATCACTGATGAGTTTTTCAAATGTATACTTTTTGGTTCTTTGTGCACCACACAGCATTGTACCATTATATTCAAGAGGCGGCAGATATTTCTGCAGCTGATATCTCCGTAACTGGGCACCACATCGAAGCCATCTAAGTGTATAAAAAGCCCTATAGGCCTCAACAGTAAAAAATCCAATTCTTTTTCTTCATGGGGATTTTGATTGTGAGCTACAGGCTTCAAAAGTCTAGTGGGTAGAGCTACTCTACTGCAGTAGTGGGTAGAACTATTCAAGCTGCAATCCTAACCTGAAACACCAATGTGTACGGAATATGGAATTTGTAGTGCATTGTGGGATGAGTAGTTCCTTCACTGTTAAAAGTAATTCTTTACAGTCGAGCACCTTTTTGTTTTTCCCCCCCACATTTTTCTTTGTTCTTTTGATCAAAATCAACATTTTTTACAGGTATGAGTAAAAAGCATCATAGCTTGTTGGATTGGTTCAAGGCTCAAAATTTAATATAATGATTTTCTGAAACATCGGAGAAAAGATGTAATCTTTTTGATGTAAAATCACCCGTTTGTTGAGCTATCCATTCTTCACAGCAAAATCTCCAGTGTTAAATTAACACTGGAGAGTGTCTATATGGGTCCACACCTCTGAGTGTTAAATACAACACTGTTGAGTGTTAAATTAACACTTTTGACAGTGTTATATGTTTAAAAGTAACCTAGTCAGTTTTGAAGATTAACAAAGACTAACACTGAGCAGTGCTGATGTTCTAACACTGGAATATTTCTAACATTTTGAGTTATTTTCCAGTGTTAGAAAATCAGCACTGCTCAGTGTTAGTCTTTGTTAATCTTCAAAACTGACTAGGTTACTTTTAAACATATAACGCCGTCAAAAGTGTTAATTTAACACTCAGAGGTGTGGACCCATATAGACACTCTCCAGTGTTAATTTAACACTGGAGATTTTGTTGTGTTGGATTACAACATGCATTTTTTAGAGTTTAGGTAGCGGCGGCATTCGGTTATGGTTTTCTGTCAAAAACATCCACGTCTGTTTTGCATTAAACAAAAACCTCGATCGTGCTCTCGTTGCCTCCAAACCTAAACTCAGACGTGAACAGAATCCAGTCGGTCATTAGATTAGCACCACATCATAGCTGTGAAAACAACTCGGTAATATATGAACGTGATTTCTGGGGAATAAGGTTGCCTTGGAACACATTTTAGGTTATCGCAGTATATTACTTCTGCACTAATCTACTATCATTTTCAGTTTTATTGCTTTGCCTACAGTCTGATTGAATTTTCAACCTTAATCTGGAATTTGAGGAGCAAGTGAAGTTCTCCTCAGTGTCACTCACAGCCCTGAGCAGAGCATTATGGCAGCGCTTCAGTAAGTGTTGGAAACACAAGTCACACGCAGTCACTTATATACTGGAGACTTAGAGCAAATGCAGAAAATTGGGTTTGGGCTCAGATGAGTGTTTTGTTTGTCTTTGAAAGACACTAATTTTAATGTTAAAGCTGCTGTGTGAAACTTTTTGAGTCCCAGTTAAGAGGAAATGTCAGCGCCTGAATATAAAAGATTTCATTACTTCATCAGAAAGATTTGAAAGCTGCCTTTTCACATAAAAGCATCGTATCCCAACTTAAACATAATACTATTATATACACACATCCCCATTACAGGCAACACTTGGCTCCGACTCTGATCCAATTGCTACTCTCTGCATGAAACACATAATGTTAGTTTATTTTCTTATGAGAAATCCGATTTAAAAATGGCCAAGTCAATTTAATTGATACTCTTAGCTGTCATTAAATAGAATGACGAAATTAAAAAAAAAGATAAAAATGATATAAGAGATTAAAAAATATCCTCTGTACAGTGATTATGCAGTGAAAATCTCATGAACACAATATGTGCTGAAAAAATGACATCATGAAACACAGATTTTGGACCCCAGGAGCTTCCAGTGAAGAAAATGACAACAGGTATGACACAAGGCAAAGAGTGAATGAGTGAGTGAGGTTATGCAGCAATTCTGCATGTAAGTCCTTTAACTGCAGCAAGTAACTATTCAGACCAAGTTACTGGACACCATGCATCATCACTACTGCACTCCATATTAGACTATTAGACTACAGGAGAGAATAGGTATGTGCCAATTCATAGGCTGCATCCTTGGAGGCCGCATTTGAAGGCCGATTACGTCACAGCCAGGTGACGAAAGCTGTCCCAATTCAAAGGCTGCTCCACATGTGGCTGACAAATGGGTCCTTCATTTGAAGGATGGGTCGGGCGTATCCTTCGTGGCCCAACCTATCCCAGACGTCTGTTACCCACCAGCCTGATAGCTGACTGGGAGGTTGAGGCTCACTAGAGCTGGCGAGAACGCTGGACCCCCGGCACATTGCTTAGGTAACTTAAAAATTTTATTGTTTGGCTTTTTTCAGTGTTTTATTTGTTCCTGAGTAAATCGGTTTGGCTGAGATTAAAGTTATTGTTTTCACACAGCTGAATAAATGTCAAACAGAAAACTGATTAAACAGAAGTGTGAGATGCGTTAACATCTTTAGGCTCTATGCTCCTTTGTGCAACTTGGACATTGCTAAAGTTGTGAAAGAGAACCATTTACTGTTTCTTCACCATTTTCTAATTCTGAAATGCACTCACCATGGAAGAGCAACAACGCAACAACAAATCGACCCTGAGGAAGGCAATAAACAGAAATACATCAATAAAATAATACATTAGCACTATAGCATTAACCTCATCCAAACAATGGCCTGATTCCTCCAACAGTGTCCAGAGGCCAGGTTGTAAAAGGTTAGTGAGTTTTGTTTGTCTTCATTAAAAAAAATACCACATTACGCATACATTTACATGTACATGTAAACTGCAGCCAGACAAAACATGGGACATAGTCTCAGTATGTGGGATGAGGAGAAAGATAATCCTGTACAAAGATGGACGGAACATCTTTATTTTATTATAATTCACAGTCCTCAGATAATTAATCCTACTGACTTTGGCAATACTCAGTCTTTACCACTAAAGCCTCAATCACACAAGCCTAGAGATTGGTCAGTGACTCCCTGGCAACCTCCTGTCACTAGGGGAAAAATGTGTTTTCCCTGCTGGTTGGTGAGTACCTGCTTGAGGTTGCAAAGCTAGTGCACCAAAAACCTCTTGTGATTGCTTTGGTAGTTAGCGGATTGCCTTGGTCACCCTTAGACATCGGTTTGTCTGAAAACATTCACTAACAAACCACTAAGTAGAAACCTTAAGCTAAATTGTGCCCTAATGTTAAAAAACATCTCTCTCAAAAGGCAAAAAGCTTAATTTCCAGCGTATGTTGCATGCTTTACAGTCCACAACTGCTCACAATCCCAGCAATTACAAGGTTTTCTTTAGCAACTGGTGGTTACAAAGTGTTGGTCTAGGCTTTTTCACTGGTCCTTAATTAAAATATGTTAGCATGCTAACAAGCTAAACTCACGACTGGCATTTAGTTTGCTAGCAGGATCTGGGACAAATTAAGTCCCTGTTCATTTAGTTCACAACACAGTGTTACAGTACAAAGTCTTCTGGGACTGTTTAAAGTGATCTGCCACCCATAAAAAACCACATTGTTCACCTTGGGCTGGTTGGGTTTAGACAGTACTGTCATCATTTTCATAAATGTCCCCCTTTGCATGTTTTCTCCTGCGCATGTTGCTGTGTGCCAGTTATTATCTTCTCTGAATTATGTGTTGTGACAAAAGTCTCTCTAAGTTTATGCAAACTGCTTAAAAATGAATGATTACTAAAGGGAAAAGGATGCTTACTGAAGTATATAATCGTAATATGGTGCTACTGGATGGTGTAGCGATTATGCAGCTCAGTATTCAGATTTCACTCCTTTGCCTCAGAGCGACACAGTTTGAAGGTACAATCTGACATGTGACAGAAATGAGAGTGAAGAGGTGGTCCTGCCTCCCAGACAGTGACGTCTCTCTGATCTTTGTGTCTGTGAAAAGAGACTTTCAGAGGAGTGATTTTCACAGCAAAAGGGTTACATGCTGATTTTCACACTGAACACAGTTTAAACACTAAAAAAAATCATTTGAATGCATTAATCATTGAAATGAGTCTAATTAGCCCTAATTAGAATGACATTTCAGATAACTTCCTATATTATCACATTTTCAGCTTGTAAAATTGCCCAGGAATGCTAACTTGTAGCATGTAAGACAACAAATGTTGGTAGTTGTAGTTAAAAAGCTTTTTCAAATCCTTTAAAAATGACTAATTTCTTCATATAGTAATAAAATAATTATGCCCCATGCTTATCTTGGTCCTATAAGATTTGATACATGAGTTTTGTTAGCTTGTTAGACTTCTACATCATCAGTGGGATTTTCTTTTCATCAAAAGCTTGCACAAAAATTTTTTAAGCAAAAATTCCACAAAAATGCTGGATGTTGCAAAAGTGATACAAATTAAAACTCATATATGCAAATTGATATTTAATTTCTTTGTTTTAATTTGTTAGAAGGTTAAAAAAAAATGTATATATGATAACTTATTACAGAAAACTGAAAAAATGAAATATTTGCTGGTTTCAGCTTTTACAAAAATATGATTTATGTTCTTGTAAATTCAGTTCAGATAAATGAGGAAATCTTAAGATAAGCTGTTTTTATGCATGGTTTTACATCCTGCTTTTCTTTAAAGTTAAAAAGCTAAAACCTCCAAAAAACATTTACATTGGTGTGTTCAGAAGTAGTGATTGATATTTCAGGTGGAAAAAATCTGTGCAGCCTCTGAGTTTTGATTTGATTTGATTAATTGTATTTGCTCTTGGCTTGAGGAACAGTATTATGTAAATTCTAAATCTGAGTAGTAGGCACCTTGTAACACAACTACACCCCATATGGCCTGAGTAACGCCTGTGCTCGACTCTGTCCCAAAATATTTAAGTCCCCATGGAAACCAGGCACGCCAAAAATCCATAAATAATGGTGAGTGTTCATATGTGCTTCATCTGAGTTCAGATATACAAAAGTTACTACTTTTATATATTTACTGTACACATCTGAGGGAAATCAACTATCTGTATAGAGTAGGCTAAAATAAGTGAAATAATTTACAACGTGATGAAATCAAATGCAACACGATGAAACAGCATGAAAATGACCTAGTTGTGAAATGTACACTATTCCCTTCAATTTTTGCATGTTATGTTGTGTTCTTGCCGTTTTTTACATGTTTATCATAAATCTACAATAATGACAGAGGTTATAAATGCATGTTTTTAAATGTGGGTGCAAATACAGATATATATAAAAAAAATCGAAAGCTGAAGTTTCTCATTTCCAGAGATATTCAGGCCATTAATTCAGTCCTTACTCTAGAAAGTCTCTATACGCTTTGCACACCTGGATTTGGGCAGTTTATCTGATTCTTCCTGGCAGATCCCCTGAGCTCTGTCAGACTGGATGGGAAGCATCTGTGAACTGTCGTCTTCGGGTCTCTCCACAGATGTTGTGTGCAGTATAAGTCTGGAAAATAGAGCTTTACAGTGTGTGATTTATGTTGTAAAAGGCTCTACTTTAATGCAGATGATCTTTTATTGTAACACTAACCACTATGACTCAATGGAGTCAGTCTCCTATGCCATGTGAAATATAAAGTTTACATGAAGACATCTGCAGTGATCTTAAAGAAGCAATTGTTGTTTTCTGTCAACCTGAGAAGGGGTTTAGGGCTATTAAACAAATAAATCCATCAACCCAGCACAAACCAAGCACAGCATAAGAGCACAAACACCACACACCAGCTGTTAAGCATGGAATTGGAGATTCACAAGCTAGATATCCCCAGACTGGGATAAATGATGATCAGAAACAGCATAAAATCTTTGGCAATTCAAACGTGATCATCAAGTGTAAGAGTGAAAGGAAAGGTTTACAAGACCAAGCTGTGACACCTGCTATGAGGTATGGTTTAAAGATGGCGGCTCTGACAAAAAGACTGGAGGCCAAGCTACAGATTAAAGTGTTGAAGAAGATAAGATGTTCATTGGGTGTCAGAAACAGCATAAAAGGTGAATTTTGGGGTTTATGTGGGTTGCAAAGTGACATGCAGATGTGCAGCAACTGTCATGCTGTTTAATAGCCAGCCATCAATCAATCAATCAATCAATCAATCAATCAATCAATCAATCAATGCTTTAGTCGCCACGTGCAGGTTGCCCTGCAGTGAAATAGGACCCCCCCCCCCCCCCCCCACCTTACACACACAACACAGACATCACATGGGGATACAGGTCGGAGAGCATTACAGAAAAAAAACACTGAAATATACACTACAATGGGAAAGTACAAGAGGAAAAAAGGAGACCTCTACTCATGCTGGGCTCCTGGGAGGAAAGCATGAGAACGGGAAACAAAAAAGCTCCTCTGCAGAAAAAAGCACATAAATGTCGACAGCACAACATTATAGAACACGTGACAAGCCACAGGGTCGGGTGGGGGGTGAGGAGTAATCTGAAGCAAACACAGCAGGCATCCTGCCCAGCGCTACCATTCCAGCGCAGGCTCAAACCCGAAGAAATGATGAAGACGAGACACGTTATGGATGAGGGAAGCTGAGAAAGGAGGGCTAGCAGGGGTGTTGGAGGCAGATGACATGTTTTGGTTTCTTTTATAAGAAAAATGTAATTTCACTGTATGGTGGAGTTTCTGTTTAGGTTGACACTGTTTGAAACACATTATTACTGAATTTTGTTTGGTGAACATTTAGACTACACAGTTTTCCTGTGGCTTAGGTACAGCAAAACATAGCATGTAAATTTGAATTTTGGCGTTATAAAAAGGCATAGTTCTCCTGTTTAACCTAAGTCTCCTTTTTTTTTTTTTTTTGCCTGTCCCATTTGGTTCTTTAGCCGTCAGAATTGTTGTCTGAAGACCAACAAGGATACCCAACGGATTTACTTTGCCAAATGGATCATCACGGCCTTGCCGTATTGGTCCATTTGATCGACCTTTGTTGTTATTATTTATTTTATTTTATCTTTAGTTGTTACAGACAGGACAGACATGACTGAGGGATAGAAAAGGGAGAAAGAAAGATGAAGGAAAAGAAAAAAAGAAGGGAAGAGGGACAGTGAGAAAGGGCACTTAAAAAGAGAAAAAAGAGAAAAAAAATCTCCTGGATCACCTGTTGAGAGAAAAAGAAGAGAAAACAAGCAAAAAACAGAGCAACATACTAAACACAACACCGTCACGTTAATCTAGCTAAGTGTAAACAGCAGTAAATACTAAATATTGAATGTTGTTGTGTAGCAAGCAGGACCGACAGCGCAAAATGTGCTTGGAAGTAGCAGCCAATAAAGGTGTAGTTTATGTCTATGAACAGTGAACACCCATGTGCACACCTGTGTGGATCAGTGCGCTTGTATTCAAAAGGTTTCCCCGTGTAATGGTCTGCTAGAGAATGTAGAGAGCCATAGCCCCGTCCCCCAAGGCATGAAGCAGGCATGGAGGAGATCCAGGCTCCAGACATCCAGAGGCCCCAGAGTGCGAGAGCCCAAGGAGGACCACCAGAGGGGCATCCGTAAGTCTCCTGAATCAGTGTTTCCACTGTATGCTCAGAATCAGAAGAAAAGCAACCTTGATGCCATAAATAACTCTGGGTAAGACGCTTTACCTATCCCTTCAAATCGATAAATAGCATTGATGTAATCTAACTGTAAGTGTTTTTCAACTTATTTCTACTTGTTATTGAAGAACATAATGATTTTTACTGTGACATTGCTGTGCAGTGTCATTAACAAACCAGACCCATTTCTCATTGTCCAAATATAGTCTTCTTTCACTCGTACATCTAGCTTTCTTCTCCTCGCAATCTGCCCCGAGACTTTCCCCTCTGATGCCTCTCATCTCCAGTGGCTCTCGTCTCTCATTGGGCCTCGAGTGTCTGGTTCAACACCCACTCTGTGGCTAATGACTGCTGTTGGAGGTTAAATATTTTGATTTCACAAAATCTAAAACATCATGTGCTTTGCGTTTTTATTAAGTGCTTTCTTTTTTTGTGTGTGTG
Organism: Rhamphochromis longiceps; assembly: GCF_057381845.1. Classification (NCBI taxonomy): domain Eukaryota; kingdom Metazoa; phylum Chordata; class Actinopteri; order Cichliformes; family Cichlidae; genus Rhamphochromis; species Rhamphochromis longiceps. Next base: position 15,172,738 of record NC_140562.1, read on the forward strand.
TCCTTGCAGTGGACTCATCCAAGGATACAAATATCTTACTGTCTCGCTCACGCACACATGTACACGCTTTCACACAAGAGAAGTCAGTGAAGTATCCCAGTTTCTTAGAAGGGAGCAGGCAACTGATGCCCTGATAGCTTCTGATCACCAAATGTCTCCATCATCTGAGTGCTGACACACTCCTGTATGCCCCAGACACCGCTAACACTACACTAGAGTGTGACTGAGAGCAACAGCACAATACACTTCAACCGACAGCACTCAAGCGCTTTTTCAGTTTAGAGCACAACTCTTCTCCCTTGATCCTCCTCTCACCTGTCCCCCCCCCCCCCTGTCCTTTGCTGTTGTGTACTGCCCGCTCCTCTTTTTACTTTCTTCCGCCAAGATAACTCATCTGACCCCAGCTCGAGACCCTTGAGAAGCATTCATATCTTATCTCCCGTAGCAAGATTAAAAGGGAAAAAAAGTGGAAGTGAGAGAGAAAGTTTGGTAAGCGCACATATGGTTTGATTGAACTGAGCCCTCATTCTGTTGAGCTTATGTTCTCTATAGTGATGAAGAGGAGACGAGACATGGATGAGGGAAGGTGAAAAAGGAGGGCTGGCGGGGGTGTGGGAGGGAGGTGACAAAAGGAAAGCTGATTGTGGCCAGGAGTGGAGGGGAAGTGGGTCTCTTTCGGTGCAGCGCACTGATGAGGCAAAGAAGTGATTGGATCGAAGAAACACTTGCGTATAGTGTCAGTTACGTGCTGAGAGGCTTTGGCTATTTTGGGATCTCAGGCAGGTTTTTTTTTTTCAGTCAGACGCATTTTCTAGAATAAACCTGCCACAGGACACGTGCCTTGAAAATATGTTAAAAAATGTATATAGGTCCTTTAAAAATTGCAAAACAACCAAAAACTCCTTCCCAGCGTTTCTGCTTTCTCAGTAGCGCGTGACTGCAGACCAATTAATGTCCTCTCTGCAATCAGCCTGTGTGGTTTTGTTTGCCTTTGGGCTGGCAAATATAAAACTTGCATACAAGTTGTTTGTTGAATACTAACAGTGAGAAGTGACCTGTTTGGAAACAAGGACCTTAAGGAAAGCCACCTTTTCCCTTAAAAGCTGCCTTAATTCTTTGTGGCACAAATCCAACATTGGCTGGAAATTTGAGTGCAGGGAACTTATTCTCATGTTCAAGAAACCAGTTTGAGATGATCTGAACTTTGTTATGTGCTGCATGAAACACATTCCTGAAGATGGGTACACACTAAAGGGACAGACATGGTCAACGACAGTACTCGGGTAGGCCGTGGTGTTTAAATACTTCTTAGTTTCTACTAAGGGTCTCAAAGGGGACTAAAAAATATCCTCCTGAAGCCTGAACCATGAATGCAAGGCAGGGTGGACCATGCTGGCAAGTTGTTGACTTCAGTCTGAATCTGAATCCTTTTTCCTTCTTTATCCTTTATCTTCTTCTTGTCCAGTGTTGTTGAGCACATGTGAAATATAGTCTCAGTTTCCTGTTCTTAGCTGAAAGAAGTCACTCAGTGTGGTATCCTGCTACGACAGAGGTTCAAGGTTGGATGTATTGCATTCCAGAGATGCTCCTTTGCATACCTTGCTTGTAACGATTGGATATTTGAGTTATCGTTGCCTTCTTATCAGCTCAGGAGTCTGGTCATTCTTCTCTTTATTTTGGCATCAAAAAAGCATTTTTCACCCAGAGAATTCATACTTCTTTCTGCTTAAAAACACCATTGCAGCACATTCATACACAGAGCCTGTTCAGTGCTCTGTGTATGGCTTATTTAACAAGTCAGAAATACACAACAGTGGCAGTAAGGGTTAAAAGTTTGCGTTCAGTGCCACAATCTTGGAATATGTAGAACTGCTCAGACCTTCCAAGTGGGAAATATGAGTTAAGGGAGAGTTGAACAAATAATTTCAGACTGGGGAAAATTTCAACTTCCGATTCATTCATGAGCGCACCTATCAGGTCCCAACAACTATGCTACATTAGAAGTCATATTTATTAACTTTTAGTTATATGAAACAAAAAAAATCTTTTTTCATAAAAAACCCACTGAGATCTTCAACCCTTAACAGCAAGTAAGATCAACTGCAATGGTTAAGTAAGTCACTCTAGTTCTGCCAGTTGGCACGACTATTAAAACCTTTTTCTGCTTGTTTTGTCAATGTTGAAAGTTGTTGATGTCTTTTAAAATGGCTGTAATTGGGGGGGGGAAAGTCTGTTTTGGCCCAAACATTTAATGGGGTTTTCCCCTGAGTCTAGATGCTGCCGATGTTGAGCAGCCAACAGCTGGTAGATGGAACCACTTCATGAAATCTGCTGATCAAGGTGGTAATTAAAGAGGCAGCGAGTTGTGTAAAACTTGCCCAAATTAATATTTCAGGTTGGAATTTAGCTAATTAGGTAGATGTGATCATGGAGGAAATTGCAAAGGACAGAATTTGGACATCATGGATATGTTGAAATTGAAGTTTTGCTGCCCTTGGTTGGTCATTATATATTGTGATTAAAAAAGGTGTGAAAGTGTATGTGTGTGTGTAAAAGTGCACGAGAGATGAATCAGGAAAATAGGTCCAGCTTTTAATCTGTTCGCAAAATGCACAAACATGTGTGGCGCAAGGACCCACTTACACACATGATACACAAACTAGAAAGTGCAGAGCTGGCAGGGTGGACTAATTTATGCTTGAGTGCAGTTCAATTAAGGCAGATGTTAAAAAAACTGTTCCCCAGTCTCAGCATGTGCTACCCCGTTAAACGCAATGCAGAGAGCACACATCCTCCCTCTGTCACACGTACACACACAGATACACATACATGGTACCAAGGGTGTTGGAAAAATTCAGGAGTTACATAATGCCGCTGGAACTGTTCACCGAGCCATAGGATGTGTACCAACAGTAGAATGCCATGGCAACACAGGGAGGGCACTGGATGAAGGAGTGCTGGAATTCAACTAAAAGGCATCGTGACTGAGAGGATTGTGGCTTCTCTCGGAAAGGCTGGGGTGATGATCTGACACAGAGAAATGTTTTTCATCTCCAATCTGCTGTGTATGAAAAGAACCTTTATATTGTCAGAGTAGATTAACAAGGTCAGTGGCATGAGGAACATCAGACTGACCAAACAAGAATTCAGGTTAGCCGTTATTTTTTCATTTTTGTCCAGGGGCTCCTGTTGACTGTATTATGTGCTCGGCTTACTTGTGACTATTTGACAATTTTTCAGTGATAAAGCATTAAAGCTGAGAAGTTCATCAGCAGCAGCTATACCCTGGTCACTAAGCAGGGTCGAATTACAACTACCTATTCGATGTCATCTGCTTGACTTTGGACTGCATGCAAAAACTTTGCATAAAAGAGTGGTCGTGACCTCGTGCCATCCCGTTTTGTCTTGCCAACATCCTGCTGACTAAATGTAAAATTAGCTGAATTTTGGCCACAAAGTCTAACAGAAAATTAGGGTGCAGTGAGCTCTTTTGGATGAAGTAGGCACTAAACGGTTCATTATAGAGGGAAAACCTTGCTCTGAGCAATCCTGTAGTTAAGACATGATAAACTGTTCTAGGGCTTCCTTTGAATCACGACTTGTCTTTTTTCTTTTTAGTAGAATTTGGCAGTTCACTTTTTTTCTTTAAGAGTGAGCCAGGACATACACTTAATGCATACTTTGCTTGGAAAATGGGAAATAATTGCATGAATGGATATAGTATATGATGCAAAAACAGAGTCTGTACAGTTTTAACAAGCTTGAAGGTCAATATTTAGTACGACCAATTATTCTTTAACACAGACTGAACTCTCTTAGGTAAGCTGTCAGTTCTTTATTTCTTCAGGAAAAGTTCTGCAGGCTTCCTGAACAACATTCGAAGCTCTTTGTTTGGATCTCGGCTGCCTTTTGATCTGTTCTGTGTCAATATCATTCTACGCTGCCTTTAATAATACTGAGGTGCGACTCCGCGGACACTGACACTATGCACATTACATTGTGTGTACTGCATTGGCAATGTATTTGGGATTATCTCCTTCCTACATACTGAAAACAATTTTCACCAAAAATTTCAAATTTGGATTCCTCACTCTGTTGCCACTGACTTTCAGTGCAATTCTTGTGAAATGATTCATATTTCAGCCTTTTCTCCCAGTTTCCCCCTTCTTTAAGAATGGCTTCCTGCTGCCAGCCTTCCACTGAGATCATTTCTGATGAGGCTTCAGTGAACAGTAGATGAATCAACTGAAGGGCCAGATGCATCTCCCAGGTCCTGTGTCAGCACTCTGCTGAATTTTTTAAGGACGTGATTTTCAGATACAGTTCATTTGTTGTAGGGATTTTTTTTAAATGCCTGACATGTTTTCTTTTGTTCTTTACTTCTCTAGTTTCTTAAAATTTTATAAGGACACAGTGCACACCATGTTCAGATATGCCAAGTTTTCAGTTAGTAGTTCTTTAGTTATCACCTTGTTGGTGCAAAATACTATTTTTTTCTGACAAAGTGCCTGAAAATACAATTTAAAAGTGGTTCTTTGTTTTTCTAGTTCTTTGTCTGCTGCTGGTTCATTTTTTGAGTGAAGTGCACTTTTTGCATGTGAATGATTCACAGATCATTCACGCATTCCTTATGTGCTTCATAAACAAAAAAGACAAAACAAACAATTAAACAAATAAACCCACAACTTTTAAAGACTTTCAGAAAGCCTGGAGTGTTCTTGTTCAAGACCACTTTAAAAATGACAAGTCTGGCTCCTTGAATAAAAAATAAAGAAATGAGAGGTGGCTCAAGACTTTTGCACAGTGGTGTACATTCCAAGGGGTTTGCCATAGTCGTTGTTGTTGCATATTACATCATTTCTTGCTTCCACAGTTTTTTCTTTTCCCATCCCAACTGAAACGTTGACACTTTACGGTTGATTGCAGTAACTTAATCACCGTAGCTGGCAAGAAGTTCTCAGTGGCTGGAGCTGCTTATCACACTGGTGTCAAACTTTCCACAACCTCTGTCACACACAGGTTTCCGGGATGGAAAGGCTCAGTTGGTAACAAGAGCATCACATCATTGCAGGTTTCAGCTCACCAATGAGTAGATTTTTATCACAAGCCAAGCAAACTCTAACTGAAATCAGGGACATTTTACTGATGTTCGGTAGCTTCGACATTCAGGCAGCAGCTTTATACTTAATGTGTGACTCTACAGTGCGCCAACAAGCTACTTTTTTTGCATATGTTGTGGCTAAATTACTATAATTTTAAAATTTGTATGGTTCTGCTGCTTAAACAAGAATCCAATAAGTAAATTTGGTCAGTGAATTATTTCTAAAGAAGACCTTCAGCTCTGATAAACTCAACAAGCGTTCGCCATCTTCTCTTAGCTGCTGTTTACTCTTAAATAACAACACCTCCTCCTCCCGCGCTCAGTTCTGTGAGCATGGATAAGTGGCATACTTCAAACGCACTTTTCTCTAACTGCTCACTTTCCCATCCATCCATATCTGCGTACTCATATGTCCTTGTTACTGTATAGTTTTGGTTTTCTGGGTTTTGCTTGATTCCCTGCTCGCTGGCTTTCTCTGTGTACATCTTCTGCCACTCCCTCCCACATCTTATCGCTCGGAGCAAACAATTACTTGCCTTGTTTGAGATACTCTGGACTAAAATAAATCTGAATAAATGTAGGGATCACAACTGCTACAGAGATGTAGTGCGGGTGAGGGAGGAACAGATGAAGAAACGCAAGAGATGGTATGCAAAGAAAGAGGATGTCACTGGCCATCAGAATAGTCCTCCCCGCCTTTTTCTGCCTTGCGTCCACGCGCACACACTAAAGAAGTGTAGGGTTATATTCGTAATCATAACCCTACTAGGCAGGGAGGAAATAGGTTATTTTCTAGGAGATTACTAAAGAAAATGTGCAGTCCTGTCAAACCTGAGGGCTTTTTTAAATGTATATGACGAAAATGTTTAATTTTCTGCTTTTCCCTCCGTCTCTGCTTTGCATATTTAGGTTTGTGTTACTGTAAATTATTAGCAGCTCCCCTCCCACCATCGATCCCGGTCCATCATTCACCATGGCCTCCATTTGAGGCTGTTTCCCCAGCTGCACCTCTAAGATCTTGGAAGAGATTTAAAGAAGCTGGAAAAAATTTAAATTGCAAATAAGACTGTGGGACTCTTGAGGGTGCACATGCGAGATTATTTAAAACATTTATGACATTTCTGACTTTTTTTTCCCACTGAATGGATGAGAGAGGAAAAATGAGGGATGGAAAGATTAAATGTGGGGAGGGATTAACCCTTTAAATGTCCCACCCCCTCAAAAATGATTATTTGGGATGCTGACAACAACAAAAAAACATATAAGTATATTTTAACAGCATTTTAAACTCACTTATGAGCCTCTATCAAATACTGTTAGGTATGAAGTCTCTATCTCACAGGTTCAAAGTTTATAAAGAGCCACTGCAGGTTTAGGTTATGGTAATGTGGTTCTCTACAAAGATATAGGCTTAGGCTGCAATTCTGCAGTTGAACTGTAGTTGGACATTTGCATATATGTGTGTGATTGTGTGCTGATAATAGAATCTTAATTGGTTGATTAAGGAGGATTAAGGTCATTGATTGGATAGAGCTCAGGGTTCACCTGCTGTTCCCAACATCTAATTGGTTGGCTAAATAACATTTCAATGAAAGGCTGGGAGCTGAATCAGGCGAGCTTTCACACACTCACACAGACACACACATACACAGGCAGCTGAGAGAGGGAGGGAGGGACGGAGGCAGATAAAAAGAGGAGCAAAGGGTGAAGGATGAGGGATGAGGGAAGAAAAGAGAGAGGGAGAGAACATCCTTTTACACCCAAGTGTCTCAGCCTTTCTGGGTGACAAAAATATGGCTTGTCAATCACAAAGCAGGGTGAAAAAATGTGTGTTTGTGTGAGGGAGAAAGATGTTCAGAGTGCAAACGGTGCAGGTGTTCAGAATAGACTGTTAATAACCTGTGTCAGCACACACCGTGCTATGTGTGTGCGTGATAGCTGCAGTGACAGTAACAGGATGCAGAAGATGAGGCTGATAATTGATTGACACCGATGTCCTTGCAGCTGTATCTGTGTTTGTATGTGTCGGTATGGATTTTGTGAGAGTGACTTTAAAATGTGGTGCAAATTCGTGTCTGTGTGAGTGATTCGAATATTGAATTTGACACGGTGAGGGGAAAAAGGGTGCACATCCATGCAAATGTGTTTGCTTTTTTCCCCCTTTTTGTGCAGCTGCATGCTGCGTCTGCACCTGCAGGCTTTTATGTGCGAAAGCACATGTTCAGGAGCTTGTTGTCAGTTTGGTTTCATGGAAGGGATAATAGACTTTCACCTGGTTTATGAAACCACTTGAGTACTGCAGGCTGTTAGAGGGTTATTGAGGTGTGTGCTTGGCAACCACAGCCTGTATCATTATTATGGGAGACCTTAATGATGGTGAATTATCATTACTGCAGAAAATGCTCCCCTGCACAGCAGGAAAGAGGTGCATAAACTATATATTCACACACGCAGGAGGTTGTAAATCTCACTCTAGATGTTTCTAATGTGATGTGTAGTGATGCACTAGAGTCACCAGGAGCGCTGCTAATATTGTTTGTGTTATTAATCCAGAAAGAACGTTAGGAAATAAAGGAAAAACATTACTTAGTTATGACAATGGTTCTTTTTATTGCAAAGAATTTGCACATTTTTAAGGTCCAATGAAGATCTAGCCATCTTTTTTTTTTACATTTCAAAATGTGATATGACTTAAATCTTAAGTACTTGATAATAATGACCTAATGATCCTGACCAAAATACACTTGATGAGTCACACAAATTCGACAAGCACATACCTTCTACTTGCCACTTTCACAAAGTAAGCGACATATGCTGTGCACTAAAATCCAATCCTTTCTATTGCTTGCACCACGCAGCAAGGCTGGACTGAGACAAAAAATTGGCCCGGGCATTCTGACTAGAGACCGGCCCACCAGGATAAAGATTGAAAATGTGACGTCATTCAGGGGTAAAACCGCAAAGGATTCTGGGAACTTGTGGCAAGAGGTACTAGCGCACGCAGGCTTTCAATTGAACTCAGTTACACAGCGATAAAAAGAAACCCAAAAAATGGCAAGAAGCTGTTGTATTATTAACTTCAATAGCCGGTCGCATGACAGCCACGGGAAGCCGACGGGTAAAGAGATCGTTTTTTTTTTTTTTTATCGGATTACGTCGTTGAAGAGAAATTTTTTAAGCCATGTTTCCGAAGTAAGAGCCGACGGATGGTCTGGATATACCAAATATAACGTCTCAGAACACTCCAGCTCACAGGTTAGTCTGCTCCAAGCATTCCCACAAAGGTCAGAGTTTTGTAGTAGTTAATACGTCATTTTTCTTAACATAATTGGTTATATAGGTTACAAGCAAGTCTGGCGCTGAACAGAAATTGTCACACTATGCTCCTTTGTTTATTGTGCATAAATAGTGAACTGTCCTGACACAATATTGCGTTTCGCTTCTGTTATTACCATGGTACATTGACAAAAACATATATTTTTATTCACAGGATAAAACAGATGTTTTGTATCACTAATTGTCCAGTGCGATTACAACATACAATATTATTGTCACTGCTACATTTCTGTAATGCTACCAGAAATTATTTCCACTACTAATTAATTACCGTTGAGCTCAAAGGTTATATTAATAAACGGTTAACGAATGTGTATTTATGACGACGATTTGTGAGACTGGTAAACTTACCTTTGTTCGTACGATGGTCTTTCGTTCTACACGGTGCATTTCAAGGTCCTGTACCCATCCATCGGTAAACTGTACCTTGTCTTGTTACTAAACTTCATGAGTGTATGCACTCACTCCAAGAACCGTATAATTATAAATCTGAGCGTGGTGAAAGTTGGGCAGCACGCTAACGTCTTTTGTCCACTCTGTGTGCTCGTAAGGGTCTGACCCTTTCACTCCTTTGATTTTTTCCTCGTATCTTTTCTTTGTCTTTTCGTCGAGTCTGTCTTTGTACGGACCGGCATTGTTCTCCTTTTGTTTTGTACATTCCTTTTTTGTGCGGCAAAGAAAAAACAAGAAGGTATTGGAACCGGAGAATGAACGTTTTGCGGTGCTGCAAATGCTTGCATTTGATGCGGTACTTGGATTGTTTTGCCACTAGTTCCCGGCATGCAATGCGCGAAAATCACATGATTGCTAAACAAGGGGGAGGGTACATCCGGCCTCCTCGGCTGTAATTGGTCCAGCCCAGAGTCGATCATGACCAATTGGCCAATCCAACACCTTTCATTATATATACCCTTCCTTAAAAAAAAAAAAAAAAAAAAATCCATCGGCCCATAAAAACAAAAAATCGCCAGCGGCCCACCAGGCAAATGCCCGGTATGCCCGATGGCCAGTCCAGCTATGCCATGCAGTAATGCTTTCCCACTGTGCTGAGTAAAGTCCAGCGCAGTGGTGGTGTACTGGCTGGTCAGGACACTTTGGCTTTTGCTCAGCACAGCGTGACGAGCAGTTGTGCAGCCAATAGAAATTCAGAATGACAGAGAGAGGGTAGAAAAAATGAATAAAATACAGACAGAAAGCCACTCAACACAAATTTTGCGCCGTTTTCTCAACCTAGCAACAATGCATCCTTCCTTAACAGTTAGTGATACTAGATGAACAGGGTGACACCAAAAAAAAAAAAAGAGGCGCCATCAATGATTGCAGGAAATGAGTTAAATCCTCAACAAAGGTTGTTTCCAGCTTGCCATTTATTGCTATTACTGTTATTATTGTTGTTGTTATTGCCTTGCTACTAACCAAACGCAATTAAACACATGCCTCTTCTCTCTAATAGTTGACTAATGAGAATGAATGAGTGAGAATCAGTGATCAGTTGGGGTTGTGATGTGCAACACAATTAAGTAATATGATGGACCGAGAGGGCTCGAGGCTCTCCAGCTGATGTAGGTCAAAAGTTTGATGGAGACACTTCAACAACAAAAACAACATTTGCCACCACAAACATTCCTCCTCTGTGTCATTTAGTGGTTGTCAGAGATGTGAGTTACCTATTTATAGACCTGATCCTGCTCAGTTACACACACATCGACACACACATTAAACTGCCAGGCCTTGACCTTTTGGCCAGTGGTCATGTCATACTAAGCACGGTAAGAGAACAAACCTGACTCAGCTCTTTAACTGTAGGTGTTCACACACACACACGCACGCACACACAACAGCACACACACGCAAATACACACAAACACAGATTATGTGTATGTGTGTAACTATAATAGAAGGTTCTGCTTTCCCATTTGCCATATTGTTCAGAGGAAGGTACTTAGAACCAGATGGATCTCTTTCAAACACACACACACACACGCACACGCACACACACACACACACACACACACACACACACACACACACACACACACACACACACACACACACACGCAGAGTCTTTCACAAATTGAATATGCATATTTATAAGATGAGTCACTGAATAATTGAATGGTTTGAAATAGAGCCAATAAAGGTACAGCAGGACTGTGTATGAGTACACACTCTATGAATATGTATGTGGAAAAAATGTGTGTATTTAAAAACTCAGTGACCCCCAAAGTGCTCCCAAAGCGTACATCTCCTCACCTATGGAGGTAGTGATGGCTTTAACAAGTACATGAACACACACATATGCAGGCACTATAACCTTAGAGGACATTTACTTATACTTCCTTGTGTTTTACTAATATGAACCATAACTGCTAATTTCCTAATCTTATCTCAGCCTCATGTTAAATCACGTGTTTACCTTAAAGAGTAACATTTTACACTGTAGAGACTTATATTTTCTTCCCTATAAGGATGACAAAGCCCCTCGTTAATGTGACTGTGGGAAAAGATTTGGAGAAGGTCCCCACAGCATGAGTAACAGTTGGGTCTCTTACACACACACACACACACACACACGCGCGCGCGCGGCGCGCACACACACACACGAGGGTTTGACAAAAATATAATCTCTCAAAATCTTTCTACTGTATGGAAACCTTTTTATTAATTCATTAGCTAATCGCTCTTAAATGCTTCCCTGGAAGTTTTTAACTATTTATATTTTCCTGATTCATACCCTTAGAGGGTGTGTTTGAAAAGTTTAATACTCAATGGGAAAACTTGTTCACTCAGCTCTCCATTAGCAGACCTCACATCAGGGTGCCAATCTCATCAAAAAAATAAACAGGTTTGAGATATTCTTAGGAAAATAAAAACCTTTTTTATCCTCATGGAGCAGTGGGAGAAAAAAAGAGAAGAGAATGAAAAAATAAAGTCACATCTTGATTTAAATCAGAGGTAGACAGCAGTGTTTCAAATAAAGTGAATTAAGGGCTACATATTGGATAACTTAATCAAAATATGTAGATTAGATGAAAACACTACATTTAAATTAGCCCATACCCACCACTTAAGTAATGAAATCTCAGCACTGTTTCCAGGTCTACTGAACTGATTGAGGCTGTCATCTTTTTAAAGTGTTGTAAATGCATTGTGTCTTGTATTGCATGCATTGTGTGTTGTAATGCAATCCTACGTCTTTACTGTGCTAATCTGTTTTTAGCTTAACCCTCACTTGCCTAGCTAGCCATCAGATAGCATATAATATATGTCAGCTTGTCCAACACCACTAACCTTCTAGTAGTTTGTGTTCTGTCTTTATTTACTTGCAAAGTTAGGGCAGAGGTTTACATTAAAGAAAAAGAAAATATTTCAGTCAGAAAATAATATATATTATCTTTAGGTGAAAGCTAGATTAGCTAACCTCTGTCTCCGCTAGACCTTTTAAATCCTCTTTTTCATGGATGCTTGGGCATTAAATAGCATTGTAACACCTGTGAGAACAGTGTCATTGATCCATTTACTGTAGCTGAAATAATTTAGACTGTTTTTAATACTTATAGGTGCCTCAGAGCTTGTTTGATTTTGGGAGCATTTGGACCCAGAAACAGGTAACGATGTTCTCCTTAAGAAGTGAATAATCTTTTGCCCTTCAGACCTTTGCAATGCCATATTATGATAGTACAAGTACTTCATTGATGTGGGAAAAAAAGGTAAAAAATCCATTATGTATTTCCAAAGCAATCACATGCAAACCTATAGTGGCATAAAAACATCTAAAAGTCAGGAAGTTTATATATAGAATTAAATACACAAACAATACCTAACAGTGCTCAAACCATATATAAAATAGGATGGATTTGCTATTATTCAAGAGTAGTTTGCACTTTTTTTTTTTTAAGTTGGAGACGCCACAAAGTTTTTACCCCTCAACAAATACTGAAAGGCGAAATAAATGACGAGGTTCCCTAGTTTAATGCAGTGCCAATGTTCACCATTTTGGCATGTTTCACTAATGTGTTTGTGTTCATCGTAGAAGAAAAAGAGGGAATACTGAAGGCAAGAACACCATACAAACTGTTCTCTCTTAATAAAATATAAGTGCTAAAAGGAGACTTCTGTAGTTTATAATGTAAGTGGTGATCTGATTTGCGCTTTTCACAGTCATTAAGAGGTATAAATGATCACATGACCTGACCAGCCAACCCACACCAGTCATCCTATTCTTAGAATTTTAATGATTACAACCCACTTTAACATCCTCTTATGAATCACCCGCCGCTCAGACTCTTCAGTATAAACACTCTCTGGTCGTCACTCCATGTTAACTTGAGAGCGTACAAAAATAAGAGCTACTTATTTAAATGTTCATGGCAACAAACCACATCAATCCAATTTACATTTTCAGATGACAGACATTTGCAGATTTTGGCCTCGGAAGACTGCGAGCACCGCAGTTGTGTACACTCACAGTTATGAGAGCCCAGCTTGTACATTTTGATGAAAAATGAACTGAACCCAGAGTCATTAGTACTGTATGTGGGCTGCTCAAAAATCCACATACTGTATTTTCTTTAGCCTGAGGCTTAAATTAAAGCCCTCTTCGCACTGGTAATCACACTCAAAAGGCCTGGGCTGAACATGTCCATATTTCATCCTGATCTCCTTTAACTCACTGTCTTCTTCCATCATCTGTACAACATATTTACACTCCCGTGAGAAATTCACTGCCATTTTTTTAATCGAGTTTTGATGATTTGCTAACCTCAATTGATCTGTTGTTGTGTCCACATTTTTCTGAACAGAAAATAACTTTATATATCGCTAGTTAGCAACTTGAATGCGTATTGTTAGCGTGCACTTTGTGACTGCTTAGGCTTAAAACGTAGTAGGATCTCCCTGCGGCTTTACACTCTTTCCTCTTGGCTCTCTGTGTTTGCTCATAGTTGAGTAGGATAAGTAGAAGAAAAAACACCTTGAGTGTTTGTTGCAACCGCTTTGCCATCAAGAGGAATCTCAGAGTCACCTGAATTTTTTTTATTGAGTTGAATGCAGTCATTCCTCTAAAATTTGCTTTGAATTCAGTCTGAACATCAAAATCGGCTTTTCTGTTAACATTTTCAGATAATTACTTTGCTTGTAAAAAAAAAATCAACTCACATTTATGGAACTAAATGCCATTTGCCTTTTACACTGAAAAAGGAACTAAGAACCTAAAAGCTGTATCTTGGTACAGTGGTCACCACTGTTATCTCACAGCAAAAATGTTCACTGGACTTAATCTCCTGGTTGACTCAGGCCTTTTTGCGTGGAGATTGCATCTTTTCCCCATTCCTGTGAGGGCTTCTTTAGCTTCCTCCCACAGTCCAGAAATATGCTTGTTAGGTTACCTGGTGATTGCAAATTGGCCGCATGGGTGGATGTGATGACCCATCCAGTCAGCAAGCTGCCTCTTACTTAATGCAAACACCCCAGCCCCATGATAGCAGTTGGATAAGTGGTTAAGAAAATGAATGCATGGATTGAAGTGCAAGTGTTGCAACTGCACAACCTGTTTCAAACATCAGAGGGTTTATAGATATAGACAGATGAACCAACTCTTCCATGGCAGATGACAAAAACAAGTCATGAAGCTAAAATCTCATGTTAAAATATGTTTGACAAGAAGCTCAAGGTTCTATCAAATAAATATTATAAAAAAAATTTTAAGAGCATTTTGATTTTTCATAACAGGAAAAAGCACACATGCTATTAATACAATTAATAATGGCTCTTTTCAAAAGTCCCAGTCAGTCACAGAAAGCAGGCCTTTTCTTACTGTGATAGATCAAAATGTCTTTACTGAGCCTTATGTCTTGCAGTGTGACACTGTTTAAAACACAAACGTGGTGTGAAATTGCCACTTCAAGTTTCCTGGCAGCTTTGAGTGGACTTCTGAAATATTTCTATCAACCACAACACGTCATGTCTTTTGGCGTTTTCTGATTGTTCCCTAATGTTTCCAACATAGTTATATCTGCACATACTTTGTTGTTTTTGTTCAGATGCATTATCAGCGCTCACTTTTGTCCAGTCCACCTTGAAAAGAGCATTTTTCCATTTATGAGTGTTATCAGCAATTACCAGCTGCTATCCTAATACAGCTGCATCCACAGGTTTGTGTGTGTAAATAAAACAGATTGTTTGCTTTTCAAAGCTCAAGAATAAAGTAGACTGTAACAGTTTTCTAAAGGTGTGCATGAACTCGCGTGCCTGAATGCGTGGCAGGAGGAAATTTCAGCTTCTCAGCATGCAGGGAATGTATTGAGGCACTGGTATTGATTGGAACCCCCGCAGATATATTATGGTTGTTTTATGTGACACTAAAATTTTACTCAGTGCAACTTAGACAGCTACATACATTTTGCAATTATTTTGCAGTTGAAAGAAATGAAAATCCACAGTGCTAATATCAGGCATCCTTTATTGATAGGGATTGTTTTTTGCTTCGTAGCCTCTTGTGCTCTCAGAGCATTGCCTACTAAATGAATCCCTGCTGTTTTATGCGAGGAAACAAACTCTGAAATATTAGTAAGATAATGCGAGTCGACAGATGCGGGAGACACACGAGCAGAGATCAGTGTGAGAAACTGAGAACAAGACTATGAACACTTTGGGGAGTGCGGCCCTCCCTGTCTCTTCTGGATAAGTGAGATCCTTGTTCTGTGTTTGGAAGTTCAGACTAAAGTGATCAAAGAGTAACAGGTGGAGTCTTAAATTGAAATTGCCCTTCTAATAAGCATCCAAATAACAACAATGAGAATCTAGCACATCTGCATGCCTCCCAGCAGGGAAGACTTAATCATTCGAAATCTTGGTTAATGCTTTGTAAATAAGCCAGACAGTGAGCGCAAAGATGTTCAGATGTAATACATGCAATTTTCTGTTTAATTATGCATAACTTAATGATGTCGTTTTTAAAAATGTACAATGACGGGGTTGTTCAATTGAGACATGAAGTAAACAGCATGCTGCATTGAAAGTAAAAGTTGTGCCTTCGTTGTGACCTGATGGTCGAATGGCTGGCACGACGGCTACAGTACCTGAATGGACTTTCCAATGCTGCACTTTTATCGTTATGGAAATCGAAGCAAAGGGGTATTTTTAGACCAATCAACCTGCATGTTGCACTCTGCTTAATATGATTTTATCTATAAAAATTAAACATATGCTCATGAGACGATCATGTTTCATATGTCTTAGATACAATAAGATATACCTGTGATTACTAGTAGACTATTAGTATAAACTGGCAGGAATTTCACATTACTTCACCTATTGGTTTTTTTAGGCTTCAGTATAACGTGGAAAGGATTTGTTGTTGTTGTAAAAATTTAGAGTTAGCTTCAGAACAAAAACAAGAGCAACCCAACAGGTGGTTTTGTTCAGATATACATTTTAAAAAGGTAAAAGCTTCACTGTGATTAAACCTTTTTTTTCTCTCGACATGCAGGTGCAAATGTTCCTCCTGCGATCACTAAAAGGAACAACAACCAGAGATTTCACAGGTGTTTGGTAATTATAACAATGGGGCAGCTGGAGTTTGTTTGGTAGAGTATATTTGGCCTTTAAATGTAAAAATATAATTGCGGCGATAGAGCGTTTCCTCGTTTTAGCGAGCACTGAACCCCAGTGGCTACCAGTGCATCTGAACTTTAATTAAAAGTATGTTTATATTGTTAATGTGTTGTTCTCTCCGTGTGAGGCAGATTAAACAGGTTTTCTGCTCAGACTCGTAGTCCTATTCGTATTCATCTTTTTTTTCCTATTATAGTCTTGCGGAAACGATCACTTACTGCATAGTGGAGCACTTTCTCTAACACAGTGTGTTGGTGCACAGCTGCAAATAAAGTGAAAGGACGTGAAGGCAGAGAACAGGTGGCGTATAAATGCCTTGTATTTACAAAATGAGGATTTCAGGAGGTTATATGGAGGTAGAGCTCAACTGAAAATGCAGCACCTTTAGGTAGAGCAGAGGGCAATGAAATCCTTTACAGGGGATTTCGTGAAGGTTTTTACTCCCAGTTATAAATAAATAAATAAAAATTAAAGAAACTAAATCAACACTCCCCTCCCAGCTCTCCCAGTATTTCACTATATAGTGCTGTGATGCCTAAAAGATGCAAAGCAAAGAATTTCAGATGATTTAACACTTGCCTACAGTTCATTTACAAATACCAGTATCGTAGAAAAATGCAACGCCTCCATGTTTACCCCCGTTTTTCCAATTTTGGTTGGGTTGGAAACTGCAATGTTCTGTGTACACCATCTCATTCCAAAGTAAGGAGCTGCTGCTGCACCTGCTGCTATCGTTGATGTGGCACTGAGTTCTTAAAATGGTTTACATCATTAGGATCAACGATGTGTTGTGTGTAGTAATTACATTCCAGAGGTCTGACGGCATTCGTGCTGCGAAGCAACAACCGATATCCTGCTCTGCTTTAATAACTTTTATACAGTCTCTGTAAGGAGAAAGATGTTATTGCAAAAGTTCTCAAACTTCTTAATATAACATTCAAGTTCTCAAACTTCTTAATGTAACGACTAAACTTTTATCAACCATACAAAATATTGGAGAAGCAACAAAGGAGCCAAGTTGAATATTATTGTAATTAAGGAAACTATATTCAAGTCAGCATGAGGGGATCAGAAAAACTGTATCATCGTCGCTACATAAATCACATTCGTTGTATCGAGAAATTAAGGCAACATGCCTTTCCTATACTCCTATAATATCTGATACTACTATCCTATTTATCTGTTTTCAAAATATTGGTGATTAAAAGGTGTTACGTCCTACTTTATTTTTATTAAGAAGATTTTTTCTGTGGCTTTGCATCATTTTGGTGTGAAACAGCCTTTTTTCACAGATAGTCTCAACCTGGGTAAACAAAAAAAGCCACTGAGATAGAAAAGATTTCACCCTCAAGGGTAGGAAGGCTCACAAAAATCTACCTCTACATCTGGCGAGTCTCCATTTATTTGACGTTATGCACTCAGGTTTGGATCCTTGTTTCTGATTGGTTCTTCCTTATGTATTCGTGCAGACTCTTGCCAAGGTAGATCAATCGGCATTGCTCTGGGAAACGTGTTTCTCAGACATACAAGAACAGCTGAGATGAGTGACTGTATCGCCTGGCAGCTCCTCAGTTCTCAGATTTCAATAATATTTTTGCTCTAAAGTGCAGACAGAGCTCTAACATTACTGCCTGTTTACCAGCAGCGTAAATGTAATAAGTATCGAGCGCTCGGCGTCAACCTTGGCAAGGACCGAAAGCCTTTAGAGGACTTTCCATGATTCCTCTTTAAAAAAAAAAAAGAATTTTTTTCTAAAAACAAAAAGTCATCAAAGTTACGTTAAAGTTTCATTACATACTTCATATGTAAAAGGGTAATTAATAACCTGTAACCTTTTACATTTTACCAGCAAACTCTCCTGATACTGTTTATGTAATCTATCAAAATGTGATTAGAGCCCATGAATCATCGAGAACTCACATACACAGCAACTTATACACCAACACCTGGCTGGTAAATATTCCCTGCAGTTTTTCGGGTGTGCACAGTGCTCAAGGTTGCTTGCAAATGTGAAAAAGTCCGTTTTAAATGATTTTTTTCCGAGATGAAAAACAAAGTGTGTGGGGGAGGGGAAATCTATAAATGACCTTTCAGCCTGCTGCATCCCCTCATCTCTCGGTTCTCTGTCATGTTAGGAGTAGTACCACAAGTTATCACAGCTGCACAGTGTTTCTGTTATGTTTGTGTATTAAATTTGTGAAGAGTGTGTGTGTGTCTCTCTCACGTTTTCCGTCCCATCCACATGTGTGCCTGCCTGCTTCCTCCATTAGAGAAACAGTATGTCAGAAGAGCTAGTGTTGAGCTGTTAAGAGTTTAGCCACGATCCTGTCAAAACCTTGAGTAAACAAACACACACAGATACACACACACAGAGGCTCATTTATAGGGGACGCTCGACGATGAAAAGACAAGACAAACAAGGCGTGAAACAGGAAAAGACATTGTACTGTGCTACTGTTTGCTGTGTGTGTGTGGATCCTTTGTTTTTGTGTGATTCCTCTGTGTCCTGGCCTTATTTAGGCTCACTTACAATAAACAGATGAGTTAGAAATTCTCTTTATCAGGTGTCCGGGGGGGTGGAGGGAGTAGATGGAGACGTGGGAAAGACGGAGAGAAGAGGCTGAGCAGCTCCTCGCATACAATGATCTATTTATCAATTCCCCATCCTGTTTCTCTCCTCTCCACCCATTCTCTCCTCTCCTCCTCCTATTTCTCCTCCTCTCTTGACTGGCCTACTTGCTTATCCTCTTCAGAGCACTTTAAATTCAACTTAATTTTTTTGGCTAATCCATCCTTCGTCTCCTTTTTTGCTCCCTTCATTTAATTTCAGTTTGATTGCTTATCTTCTCTGGTAGAAACACGATACTGTAGAAACAATTGGCTGCCACTAGCTCATTCCCGTTATTGCTCCATCCAAGCATGTGCATGTGTAAATGTGTTTGCAGTTTGTTGCAGGAGGAAAAAAACAATGAGGACAATACAGTGGGCCATATTAACCATAGAGTTGTTGTTCTCTGTAGCACACTGCTGCAATGCTTCAATTAATGCCTAAATATAGAGATTTAACTAAATGCTTAGAGGCTGATTTGAACAAATCCATGCCAATTTCCAGTAGGCATATTGTTTAATTAAAAATGTTATTTTTGGAATATAAGATTATGTCACTCTATAAATTGAACGATGCACAGGAAGAAAGCGAGATAGACAGAGAGTTGGGCATCTCGTTGTAAAGGAGAGCTTGTGGAATGAGTCTGCAGTCGGGTCTGCGGGAGCTGTGCTTACACACAGAGATGCAACTAAACACATGAAATTGCAATAAGAATTTCCACCAGCTTGGTCTCACGGAAAGCTCGACCTCTTAGCGCTGCATTTCATGGTGGTGGCACATAATGTGTTAAAATTACACAGGGGCACCGCAGAAGGCAGCAAGCTGCTCCTCTATTGTCTTGGTTACCAGGATGTCAAGTCCCGCCCCGGGCAGCGGTAAAGACACCATTGCCTTTCTGAAAAAGGTCGGAGATTTTTCACGCATTTATTCACACAGCCACCCACTTACACCAGAATTTTTTTCTGAAACTGACCAGTTAGCTGTTTCGTCTAAACCTGACTAAACACAAATGAAAACAAAATTATTTTAATTAAACGAGTCGCAGTGTCTCTTTATAGAGTTGTTCCAGTAACCGTGTGATTCGATTTTATCAGTGCCTGTTTGTGTGTGTGTGTGTGTGTGTGTGTGTGTGTGTGTGTGTGTGTGTGTGTGTGTGTGTGTGTGTGTGTGTGTGTGTGTGTGTGTGTGTGTATACTAGTACCGTGGGGACCTTAATCTTTTTACAGAGTCACATTATGGGGACGTCTCTTCCTTAAAGGGACAAAAAGCCAAAAAAGTCTCTACAACATAAGTTATAGAAGAAGTGATTATAGTCAGGATCCAGGTAGGCTGAGTTAGCCTAGAACTGCTGATGGGGATGATTATAAGTTGATGTAATGTTCTCTGAAGTAATTTATACACAACTGTAAATGTGTGTGTTTTTGAATATGTGTGTGTGTGTGTGTGTGTGTGTGTGTGTGAGCGAGATAGAGGGAGAGAGAGAGTGATGATAAATCTGTATCTTCTCATTTTCTGTCAGAATTGAACATCCTTCTCACAGTGGGTTTTGTTTTTGTACGAACAAACAGTAATCAGAGCAGGAAACCCCAGTGGGGGGGCAGGAGAGAGAGCGAGAGCGTGGGTGGAATTATTACTGTGTGTGCTGCTGTTTGTGCTTTTCACAAGGGGAGGGGGGAGATTACACTGAAGGGATAACTCAAAGCTGATTGAAGGCTGTGGCAAGGCCCAGGAGCATGTGACTGTCTCATGTTGATATATGGTGTCATCAAGATCATAGTTTGTATTTTTCCCCTCTAACAGCCTTTAGTCAGCAGAGCTTCTAAACAGCATGTGTTCAAGTGTATATTTAGCACCGCTGCAATGCTGGCTTCAGCATTTGAACAAAAATGTCAAATATTCTCTATGGGGAAAAATGTTTGAGTTGGGGGACATAAAGTGCTTCCTTGTAAACAGGGATTATTACTGGAAAGTGTCAAGGAAAAAGAAAACCGTCACCAGTGAGCAACTTAGTAATTTTCTGCCTGCTTTACATACAAAAACACATCCTGTTGCACTTATAGTTGTGCACTGAATGTAGCGCAACTCATCATATCTTGAGGTGATGATGGGTACATTTTCTATAAAGTGTTGTTCACGCGGAGGGCTTCTGGTAAACCAAGAAATGTCTGGCACACGATCACCCATACAAAGGCAAATGGATGTTTTCAGTATGTTCAGCCAGGCTGCCTGTCTTATCCTGATTGTCTTTCTAAGCTAGCTGAATGTTAGCTCTGGCTAACATAAATGATGCACATACTTCCAGAAAATAGCCATTTGGTGATATGTGCAAGCTGTCTTTACAAGATTTGTAATATTTAAACACCTCTACCTTGTGAATAGTTTTGGATAACATGGACTAGTGTTGCCACCTGCAGATGGGATTAAACCCAAACTTGGTGGGATGTAGTAAAAGTGTGCATTTTAAACAAACAGCCTTCTTTCCCTAGCATTTTGGGGCGTTATAATAACCAAATAACAAGTCAAGCGAAACTTAAATGTGACTCCAGACTATGCAGAGGTAATATAAGGGAGGACTCTTTGCCAGAGAACGAGCATGTTTATTTCTCAAACTTTGTAACATATGTGGCATGTAGTAAACTATTCCTCCAATTTTTGGTTTATATCAGTTATTGCTGCCATGTTACTGTAACGGCTCTAATTGTAGTTACAGCTATTCACCCCATCCATATAAGCTGTAATGACAGAATTCAAAGTCAGTTTTCATTTCCCTTCAAATTTTCTAACTCTTTCAAAGGACTCATAGTGTTTGCCAGGTTTGTACTGAAAATGTGTTAACTATGCCAGCAGAACTCTAATGAACTGTTTTGGATATGGAGGAGTCGTCACTCTAGTAGTGCCATCATCATGTGTGCTACAGTTTGCCAAAACTGTCAGAATCATCGCATCGGATCCTTTTCAGAGCTGTGCTGGCAATTTCAAAGCAATTTGCAATTTGCAACACCTCAAGGCACTATGTTATAAAGTTAACTCTATACAGTATTAGAGAGAGCTCCAACAGTCAGACAATCCCTTATGAGCAAGCTCTTGGCAACGGTGGGTAGGCAGAGCTTCATTTTAACATGAAGAGACCTCCAGCCGAACCAGGCTCAGGGAGGGGGAGCCATCTGCCATGACCATTTGGAGGGTGAAGGGAAAGGCAAGATGGGGGGAAATAAAGCACTGAATGAAGATTAAGACCATGGCGATCAAACTGAGAGGCAGTTCTGACTGACAGGTGGATGCTCACACAAACGGTTGTACTTGGTAGCTACCTGCTGGGCTCTACCTCTGCTAATCCAAGTGTTTGTGGAGTTGGTGCCTCTTAGAGCATTTTAAATACAATCATCTGCAGTGTGCATGACTCCACTAAGAGAAATCTGTGCTTCGGTGTTTGTGAGTAAAGTCTAGTTTTGCATTTTTTACCTTTTTGTAACATAGCACTAATTAGTATTAGCGTACACTGCACAGATCCAAGTGTAAATTCCTGGTGCAAAAAAATTGCAGTTTCTCTAGCAGTCACTTAAAGCAAGACCAACACAAAAACTGTTTGAATAGTTGGATAATTTTCCTCCTCAGAGCATCTCTTCAGTGGGTTATTTTTGATGACCTAAAGTTAAGGGTGGAACTGCCTTAAGTAACATGTCGATTGTCTGCCAGGCCTCACCTCCACTGGCTCGAGTCACTGAACTATGTTTGTGCTGTTGGTGCCTTTTGGAGTATTTCTTATGCAATTATTGTGGACAAATAATAACACCTCCTCTGGAGGTCCCACCCATCAATGAAGCTTTTGCTTCAGCTTAGGTGAAGTTCTTGCATAGCAAACATTAACCTGGATGTGTGTCTGTGCATTGCACCATACAGTTTATGAAGTAGCTTGCAAACCAAGCTTGGTAGTTTTTAACTATCTGATACAGGACATTTCTATACTTTATACAGTCTTTTTTAAAATATTCAGTGAATCAAATTTTGCAGTATATAATTTAAGACTCTAAGCAAATTGCTTTGTTTAATGTTTGACAACATTTAACATGCTTCGCTGAACAAATGTGTAAATCTTTTCCCCTTTGGCGTTGCCAAGCTCTAAAGGTCATAAATAAGCAATGTCAATAACAAACCCTGACTTGATGACACCTCAAATAAGTCTCCAGTGGGGGAGGGGGACTAATGCTCTCACAGTATCAGGATGCCCGCGCTGCTGAAATAACCCAGGATAAGGCCGAACTACACACACCCATGCAGCTCTATTTATTTATGGTGGCAGATATATATATATATAATATATATATATATATATATATATATATATATATATATATATATATATATATATATATATATATATATATATATATATTTCTGCAATCTTAGGGAAAGCTGCCACGGCATGAGCTTCCGCAGCTATAAGGTTCTTTCTTTTTTGGCAAAGAAGAAAAGGGAGATAGGGAGAAATATAGAGAAAGGGGAGCCGGGTGACAGAGGGAGAGGTTGGTGTGTTTTCAGCTGATCCACTTCCTCCCTGATGTTGGCTCTCATTTGTCTTGGCTGGAAACTGAGTACAAGGCTGGAATACTGATGACTGTTACTCTTCACCCCCCCCCCCCCCTTCTCACTCCTCCTCATCCTCCTCTCTTTCTACTTCTCTCCCATCCCCCCCCCCCCCCCCCCCCCCCCCCCCCCCTTCATTTATCCTCTCTACACATACTCTACATTCTGTCTGCTCAACTGATTTCCTGCCTCCTGTCTCTCCCCCTTTTTACCCTCCTCATTTCGGCTCCCTCCCGATGCAGCTGCACTTCGCCGACCCAAATTTCTCTTCCACCCCTTCACTCCTCTTCTTCTATCCATCTCTCCATCTGACCTCACTCTACCTCTCCCACTGCTTGGTCTATCACTTACCGGCTGCATTATCCAGCTCCATTCCTCCTCCCCTTTGCCCTTTTTTTCCTCCTGAATCTACATTCCCACCAATTCCTCCTCTCATCTTGCCTTCAGGATCCTCACTGCAGACTGCTGTCTTTTCTGCTCTCTCTAATTTAGTGTCTCAGCCTCCTGTCCTTCTCATTTGGTCTGCCTCCTGTCACCTTTCAGTTTCTCCCTCTTCGGGGGTGATGAGACGTGAAATCAGAAGTGTGTATATGTGTGTGTTCTTATGACAGAGAGCAAGGGAAGGTGGACTGGGAAAATAAGTGAGGAAAGGCAGGAAGAGACACAACTGCAGGCACAATGTATGATGGCTACTGTAGTCTCAGGGAAACTACTGCCCCTTTAGCTATTCAGGTTAACATAACTTAAACTTGCAAATAGCCCAGTTTTCAGTAGACAGTAGACATCATCGTTGCCAAACGTGTTAACATAATGTTATTATGCAAAACACCCTTTTTATTTATACTGGACAATCTGTAAGTCTAATATGGGCAACTGTAAGCGTGATCTGCCAAATCAAAACAGCAAGCAAGGGAATTAAAGTTGTTACACAGATTTGTGATGCACATTTAATCCCTTTTGATTTGTATTCTCGTAATTTCAACCATTTCAGATGAACTTTTTGATCTTTGTTTTAAATGCTCATTTAACTTTGCTTATAAAGCTTGCTTGGTTTTTATTAAACTAATCACAGCAATCACAGAGGAAGGCCAAAGCACACCAGGGACCTGGTTCATATTCCTACTTTTGTTTTGTTCATTAAAGTCCAAACAAAACATTTGGGAAGTCCATTTACAGTGGCAAGTTTTTCATCTCTGACACCTAAAGGAAACAGGGGAAATGCAGTTTTCTGCATGTACTTAATTGCCTGGCTCAGTGCCCTGTCAGATAACTCCGCCTTGCATTGCAGCAACACTTGAGCCTCTGTTCAAATGATGAGAAGAACGCGTTGTTTTCCTGTCTGCTACTGATTTAAACCCTTAAACACTTATTTCCCTTATTACTGCATCTCCTGTCTGTTGGAATCAGCTTGTGGTGGAATATTGATTTTTTTTTTAAAGGGAAAGGAGCGATACATCACTGTTATAGGCAGCGCATAAAATGGTGAACACCTAACTTATTCTCTGTTTGGAGGTTTTCTGGGCATGTCTAACTGGGAGGAACCCTGGGACAGACTCAGAATCCACTGGAGAGATTATACATGTTGTCTGGGAAGGCTTCAGACAAGAGGAAGAACTGGTGCATGTTTCTAGAGTGAGGGATGTCTGGAATACACTGCTTAGCCTGATGCCACCACAACCACATTGGATAAGCAGAGGATAAAGCATGGATGATCATCTAAGCCACCTAACATGGAAGCCTAACCCAAGTACCTGTCTGCAAGCCAGGGGCATGAATACTAGTGTGTTCATGCCCCTTGAATTTTACTTACTAGGTGCTCACTGAAAAAACACAGTGCTGCCACATGGTTCAGAAATGACCATGAATGTTTGTGTTCAGAAGCCCAGCAGCAGTGTTTTCCTCTAAGATTAGATGTGTCTTTGCCTTACTGACATGATGGTTGTAACATTGTGTCATCTGTTTTGCTGCTGCTTTCCAGAATGTAAAGCATGACGGTACACTTTACAGCATGAACACTGTTAATGAATACTAAGGAAATGCATAACCTCATCACACCCTATACCCTTTAACCTTCAGTCAGGACCAGAGATTGGCAGTAACACGTTACTTAATCTGATTACTTTTTTCAAGTAACGAGTAAAGTAAGGGATTACTATTGCAAAAAAGGTAATTAGAGTACTGTTACTTTCCCGTAAGCACGCTGCGTTACTGCGTTACTAAAACCGTGATTTTTTTTTTTTGCGCGAGTGTCTCATGACAGTGACGTAAGCGAGTGCGACGTTCGTGGCAACAGCTGTGTGCAGATCAACAATGAATAATATAACGAGTGCGGGACAGAGTATGAGCGTGCAGCATTTAAAGCGTGGAAGTAGTGACCTTACTTTGAGTTTGATTCTGTAAAAAGTGACAAAAACATTAGCATCCATTGTGCGTGGGAAGAAAACTTCTTTTTACAGCCAAAAAACCCCTAAACATCTGAGCAAGCACCGAGTGAGCTACCACGTAATGGGAAATTCACTGAGAAACCGCCAGATCCTTCCGCTGACCACTGCGACACACCTGCACCAGAGCATACCTCCGCCTGCCCCACTCCTGCTATACAGGTGAAAATAGAGCAACAGGACCCCTGAGTCTTTGATTTTATTTATTTTCTGCTGTGTTTTATGTGCATCTATTTGAAAGAGTGAGTATAAATACAAACTATTTTATTTTATGTGCTGGAATGTGCAGAAAATAGGTTTAAATGTTAAACAAATTTATTCCAGTCAGAGAATGTTGCATATAATTTAATTTTTGTTTGATGCATAAAGTTAAAAGATTAAAACTGATAAAACAAGTTTTTAAAAGAGACTTTTTAATTTCATTACACTTTATATGATGGATTATGCAGAAAAGTAGAATTGGGCTGAAAGATCTATTGTTTTATTACATATTCAGGTTGTAAATCATGTTTTTAAAAAGTAACTAAGTAACTAATTACTTTTTAAAATAAGTAATCAGTAAAGTAACAGGATTACTTTTTTCGGGAAGTAATCAGTAATTAGTTACTGATTACTTTTTTCAAGTAACTTGACCAACACTGGTCAGGACCGCCATAGTCAAAAGAAGATTGTTGTTTCCATATGCAATTATTTGTATGTGGTGGCATAACGCTGGAAAATGCAAAGCTAGAGGCAGAGAGCGAGGCCGCAGGACGCAGAACAGAGCAGGCATCGATGATAAGAGTTAGGACACTGATCAAGTCAGACCAGCATGAAGGTAGGAACTGGGGTGCAAAGCAGCTTGCAGATATGCAGGCTTTTTAGAAAATAATCATGAGTGGGTTTTAATGTTTGTTGGTTTTTATTGTAAAAACAAAAACAGCCAAATAACGCTGGAAAATGCAAAGCTAGAGGCCTCTAGCTAAAGCAGCTTAGACTGCTATATAAGCGACAGATATGCAGAAGGGCATCTCAAGAGCTATCAGCTGATGCGAGCTGATGGCTCAGATGATCAGCTGATCTGCTGGGGTAAGCAATGCTCGATTTAATTCCGAGCATGTAAACTATGGCATCACAAATTTACATCAGTACATTTGTTATTTACAGCTGCATTTTGCATGGGGAATCTGCAGAGGGGAGATCTAATGCGTGCAGTGAATATCTGCTTCTCTAGCTGTTTCACATTTAGGACAATGGGCGGTGAAATGCATTTCATCCTCAATGTCACCTAAACTGCCTTCTTTCCTCGGTCAGTGCTCCCTAGGTGACCAGGTGTTTAGATGGCTCTCTCTCTCTCCCTCTCTGCTCAGTAGAAAATGACATGATCTATGAAAGATGTCATTGGTATTAGCACAGAGGTACAGAGGAGCAGAACATCTCACCACACACTGGGTAACTACAATTTATCATCACACGGCCAGGCTGCTGTCGTAGTGGACCGCAGAAGTGGCCGTGTGTGTTGTTCGTGTCCGTTCATTTGAGCTTTTGTGGCGTAAATTGATTCACTGATGGAGTGTATGATGGAGTGATTTTCTGACTGAGCAGGGCATGACTAGGTTGGCAGCTTCTCCTGCCTTCCAGCACACAGCATGTGTGAAGCTAACTCAGCAAAACAAAGCAAAGTTTGCTTTCAACATGACGTTAACTATCTGAGGGGAGCTTTTGCTTTACCCGGGATGATCTGTTGTTGCTTCGATGAGGTTTGTCAGCAGACGGTCCATCAGGATCTCTCTGAGCCTCATCACTCCGCCTTTCTCGGCAGCAGCGTGAGGCAAAGAGGAGCCATAAGGTTGTCTCTCTCTCTGAGCTCATTTTTACAATCTCTGAATTTAATGAGCATCTGCAGCAGAGCAGTCGATGCTTTGCTGATGAGCGAGAACTCGTTTGTTTTGATCATTCGCTATCGGGAGGACTTCAAAGTTGGAAGTCTTGATAGATTTTCTGTGGGATGGAGTGGCAGAAGAGCTCCACGGTGAGTTGCAGCGGTGAAGGAGGATGTTCTTCTGAAATGCCAAATCAAACCTGCACTCACAAGAGAAGGCAGGAGTCACGAAGGCCAAGAGGTGGTGCTGAATTTTGTCCATCGACTCGCACAAGTCTGATAAACCGGCTTCATCCAAGTCTTTCTTCTCTTGGAGTAAATTAAGCTCATTTATTTGAAGCCAGCTTTCTGTTTCTATTGAACCATGATCAAAAACTTTACTGCTGAGTTAACATAAGTTTGCGCTGTGGGAGTATTCTCCTGCTGGTTGCATAGCATGAATCTTACTTTTTGATAAGATCCACGTTTGGCGTCTGAGATTTAAAAAAAAGGAGAGGCTTCACTGATCAGCTGGTTTTTTGTATGATATATCGTGATTATACTATACTCTGATGGGGAAATGACAGCTGTTGCTATATGATACCATAACACACAATAGGTCCACAAATTTTGATAGCTTGGCTAAATTTCTCATGTATGACTTTGAAGCATCCATTAAGCACCCTACACAGGTTTAACCGAACTGAGCAATGAATGAAGAGAGCACCTGCGAGTGTGCTCTCTGCCAGCACAAGGACTCTAGTTGCACAGCGATGACATAATTGTTATGCTTATCATGTTTTCACTCTTAGTGTCTATTACACGGGACTCTGCAACAAGACGTGCATGAAGCTACTGCTTTATTTCATGTGAGGCCTCATTTTACAGGATTGTAGAAATGTGACTGGTACTGCACGCGAGGCATACAATACCACACCACTAATATTAATAGTAATAATATGTTACTCAGTGACATTAATATCTCCTATTTTCAAATCAAGGGGGAAATGAAAGTAAATGGTTGCGCCATCATGCCTTCGTCTTCCGAAACAGTGATGACTGATAACCACCTCAACCCCTTTCTCATAATTACGAGATCAGGATCTCATAATTATGCGATAGTGTCTCATATTTATTAGATAGTGAGTCGTAATTATGAGAGACAGATGTTATATACATGAAAAGGCCTGCAGTGTTTGGTGAGTGCACTGCGTCTCCACAATAAACAAACTCAATAAAGCAAGGAAGGGAGTCAAATAAGCTCTGAATACTTCAGGTGGCTAAAAGCAACTTAGCTAATGTAACACATAAAGAATCACTCAAATCATTTAGTTAGCTGTTCACTTTGACTTTTACGATTTTAAACACCCAAATAAATGTAAAAAAAAAATACCAGAAAGGTGTACTATGAAGACAAATGTGATAGGTGATAGTCAGGAGTCACTAATGTGGTGCTCGGCTAGATCATTAGAGTAATTTACACTGCACACGTCAAACATACCCATTTAATCAGAGTAAATATCGAATCAATAAAAGCAATTTTAAGTGTGGTCTGTCTGGAAACAAAGTGGTATTTCTATTCCTCGACTATCACTTTGTTAAGCCACTTGGAATGTGTTTGAATGCATAAACACTGAAAAGTGCATTAAATTTGCCGCTGTGTTTATCAGTGAATCTGGACAAATTCGTTATGAGACGAGTCTCGGGTTTTCCCGCAGAACAGAAATAATCAAAACACTAACGCAGAAAAGAGGTCAGATTCATCTTCAGATGATTTAAGAGTTGCAAACATTTTGTTTGCAATTTTGTTTTCAGCGTTTTTAGCGAGCTTCATCTTTACTTCAAGATAAAGCTTTGATTTAATTTAGTTAAAGCTACTTTCTCTTATTTTATCTTAAAAGAAAATGTTTTTCCTCCTATCTGTACCTGTAGTACTATGCGTCACAAACCTTTTTATGCTATTTACGATGACATTTAAAGACACAAATTGTATATGAGTCACATCTGATGTTGTTCTGAGCCGCACAAGCTACAGTTAAAGAGCTCTTTGGGGCTTTCTGATCGCTGATTCAGTTTTGTTAAAGTTTCCTGTTTCTGCAAAGAGAAAAAGTGCACAAATGCTTAACTATGACTTTAATTAATGACATTGGCCAGAACGTGGTGTAGCAGCAGCTTATTCTCTTTTATACTTTACAAATAACACTCGTTACATCTTTTCTCCCTGTACCCACCACGTCCCCTCCCCCCACACTCACACTCACCCACTCTCCTTCCCTGCTGCTCCTCTCCTCCCTCCCTCAGCCCCCATCTCTTTAATTCACATTATTTTAATTCATATTTCATCCTTCACTGTTTTATTCTAACTTAATCTATTATTCACGGCCTGTTTTAAAAATGTAACAGTGCGAAGGTCACTGATCCGTGCTTGCTCCTCCCTGGCTCATACAAGGCAGCGTGCACGTCTGGGCCTGCATGCACGCGCGCACACACAAATAAACAAACAAACACACCAGCACACATAAAACTCTAAAATGTCTACAGAAATTATTCATGAAGCTTGAGTCTAAGGTTTTTTCAGAGAGGCTTCATGGAAGACGAGCAAGAGACAAATACACAGAAAGAAAGAAACAGTTGAACAAAACATTCAAAGAGAAAAAAAGAAAAAAATACATCCATTCCTGGACGGTTACCACTACTGTCATTCAAATTTAAACGTAGTAAGCCCACTGCATGTGATGCCAGGCAGCCGATTTTGGGGCTCTGAAAGCTACCAGAAATGAGGAAACACAAACGCTAAATACAGACTTAACAACCACAACATAGCGGATCAACACAAACCTGGCAACCCAGATAAAACAAACACTTTTTACTGTATGGGGGGGGGGCAGCAGACACAGAGATCCAGATTCTGCCAACCTTCAGTCTGTGTGAATACATGAGAAGGAAGTTCCTTATTTGAATAAAGCTAAAATTTCAAGGATTAAACATAAAAAATTAAACATCTCAGACCAAAACAAAATTTTATATTTTCTTACAGAAAAATAAATGTCAGAGAATGTCACAGTCAGAAGGAAAACCAGTGGGATGACACACACCAGCGAATCTGTGCTTCTTGATTTGTACTTGTCCTTTCCTGTACCCCTTACATAAGCACCTTACTTTATATGGGTATATGGGAACCTGATTGGCTCGCAGAAGGCGGGAAAGGAAGTGATTGGGCCAGAGTGATAACGACTTACAATGAAATGAAGACTCTGTAATTTTTATGGTAGTTTCTAGGATAGGCTACATGACCATCAGCAAGTAGCTTGGTGAGAAACTGCTTGTGTGATTATTATGAAATGGAAGAAATATAAACTAATCATCAGTCACCCTTGGCCTGGAGTTCCATGCAAGATCTCGCCTCATGGGTTGAGGCTGAATGTGAGAAAGGTGGCGGATCAGCCCAAAACTACACGGGAGGAGCTTGTTAACATTCACCAGTAATACCACCTTGATATCACACAAGGTGCCCCTGCTTAAGAAAGACCGTGTACAGGCCCGTCTTAAATCTGCCACTGAACACGTCTAAACGATTAAAGGGAAAATTCTGGAGAAATCTTAAATCAAGCTCTTTGTCATCAACTCGACCCGTCGTGTCTGGAGCAATGAACACCACGCCCACAGTCAAGCCTGGAGGTGGAAACATGGTGCTTTCGGGCTGTTTTTCTGCTAAGGGTACAGGATTACTTCACTGTATTGAGATGCCAATGGATGGGTAAATGTATCGTAAAATCCTGGATGAGAACCTCCTTCCTCCACGAGTGTCTCCACCAAGGACAAAGTCATGTTTTGATCAAATACTTATTTCAATCAGTGACATGCAAATCAATTTATAACGTGTATGTAAAGTCAGATTACTAATGTTTATCAGGGCAGTCCTTATGTGAAAGGGGAAGTGTTACACTTTGTAAACCATATTGAAGTTAATCAAGCAAATCAAATAGACAGACATAATGGACAGAGAGCCGCGTCTGAGGAGAGACAGGAGGAAAGTGACAATAAGAAATTGGACAGATGTTGCATAGTGTTGAGTGATGTTGCCAGCAGATGGTGATGAGAAACACGAGAGCGAGAGAGAGAAAGAGTGAGCCATGGCCATAAAGAAAAAGATGTGAACTAGGATTGAAATGAGAAAGAGTGCAGGGCGGCGATAGAAGAAAAATAAACTAGAAAAAGTGATGAAGAAGAAAAAGAAACCCCCTGCATGCAAAGTAACCCACATGTATTCACACTGACTGGTAGATTCATACTTCAGATCATGGAGCAGTTCAAAAGCATAATCAGAATGAATAATAATAATAATAATGAGTGAGTGACATGCCTCCGGTGTTCCAGTGTGTGCTTCACTTTGAAGCGAACAGTCTCACACATAATGTACAGACAGCCTAACCCGACTGTCTTCCTCTCCTGATGTGCATCTATGCACTGAATTCTAATTGCCCCCTTTACCAGCCAATTAAATGGCAGTATCAGTCACCATGACAGCTCATTAGCAAATCAGCATTCAGCTTTCAGGCAATGTCTTCTCAGTGTGCGTGTGTCAATGTGTTTGTGTGTCAGTTTGCCCAGCATGAAATAGCTGATCGCTGACCTGACCACGTGTGTGTCTGGGAGTGCTGCTATTAGCAGGAAATTGAAAAAGTTTTTCTCTCTTTTTTTTCCTTTCCTCTGGGACTGTGCATGCAGATAGACAAGAGGACTGTGAGCTCTGAATCACTGTGTTTTATATCTGCAGTCGCTCCTGAATCCATTTTCATTTGTTTGGAGGAAAGATTAGCCGCACGCCTGGCAAGACATCGTCAGGCAGTGCAGGGAAGCGGGTTTGACACCTTGCCAGAGAGGAAAACGACCCAGCATGCATGCTGGGAGTAATGACTAAGAACAATGGCATTGTGCCTCATAACCAAGGGAGTTCAATTATGATCTCTACTGCTTCAACTATGACTGTACTTTATGTTGGAGTCAAGTTGGATGTTTCTGCTACTGATTGTAAAATTGCATTACAAAGAAACAAAAAAAAGAACAAAAAAGAAAAACATCGGCAACCAAACAAACACTCCTTGACACGTTAAGTAACACTGTGACACTGCAGTCAGAATCAGCTGGAGCACCTGGAACAGAAACAGAAACAAATATTGGTTTTCAGCTGAATAACTGTGCTGGAGTTTCAGAAACTTCTTTTTGTTTATCTTATGGCCTTAGTGTCTTCATTTTTCATTATCATTTGCCACTAAAACCAGCCAAACAAAAGGTACATAATGGGAGAAAAGGAGGGCATAATTTCTTACTTTGACTGTATTATGTAGCAGGAAGCATTGGTTTGGTAGTGATAAGAATGTATCACATCAAATCAACTGAAGTCAAGTCAGTCTTATTTTTACAGCCCATAATTACACGTAAATGTTCAAACACACTCAAAACAGAAGGAAAAAACAGTTTAAAACAGCCTTTTTATTGCTAGCATTAACCATGAACTCCCATACCACACTGAAAGAAACTGCTCAGAGACCTCCAGTATTCCCTCACTGCTTGCTGTGTGGTTTCTTGAGGCTGTCACTAGGTGGAAAAGGTTAGAGAGAAGGTCCTGCATTAAAAACCTTCTTGTCATTTCTGTGGTCACTAGACGATTGGCCCAGAGTCTGCATGGAAGACACTAACACTGGCCAACTACTCATGGAGCAGTAGTTGGGGTAGAAACCACAAATGGGGAGTGTTCACGTTCAAAGTAAAAGTACAAAACAAAACACAGATTTCATTTCGCTTGCAGGTCTCTGTGTGCCTAGGGCCTAAGGCGGTTAAACTTGGGAGTTTGACCAGCAACCTCACATTTCTGATAGTTATAGTTAGTGGTAGTTATAATACAGTATAATACAGGATTCACTAATGCACTGCAGGTTTCCTGGTCACTCACCTCTTCACTCTCTATGAGCCTGGTTCTTTCAGAGGTGTCTTCCTGTTAAAAGGGAGGTTTTCCTTCCCACTGTCGCCAAGACTTGCTCAGAGGGGGTTGTTTGATTGTCTCTGTATTATTGTAGCGTCTCTACCTTACAACTAAAGTCTCTTGAGGTGACAGCTATTGTGATTTGGTGCTAAATAAATAAAATTGAATTGAACTGAATTGAATTGAAAACTGGTCTGGTTGAGATCAAATTTGGTTGTGTTTGGGTCATGAACCTAAACGACATTGACACCCCTGGTTCTGCTCTTGAGCTTTAAAAAAATAATACTATCACAACAGAGACAAGCCAAAGGTGTGACTCACAGTTGTAGGAAATCCACAGAGCAGAACAGGAAGTACTAAAAAGCCCTGCTGTTAACCTGATTTAAACTGCTAATTGCTTCTAGCATTTTTCTACAGAACCTGGTATTGGGTTTGTCTTCACTGGAGTTGTGTGCTCAAAGGTAGTCATACAGTAGGTAACTTCTCAACTTAAGTATTCATGTACGTGCTTCTTTAAGCTTTTTTATTATTAAAAAGACAACAAGTCTTTTACACGGACAATGAAAACAGAACACTCAAATGCCCATCTGAGGCCCAGAAATGCTGCATCTGCCAGTCACAGCTAGGAAATTAATGAAACTTTCAACACTTCAAATCTTGGTTGCCTAAAATACCTCCACCCACTTCACCACAGTACACCACGTCTAACAAAATGCTGCCTGCTCTGGATTTGTAAGCCACAATTATAAGCACAAGTTAATTTACATTGTGTGCCCGCGTCCCTGCCTGCTCAGCTGTGAGGCCACCCACTCAGGGGCTGTGAGGCTAATCCCAATCTCAAAAGACGTGTTTTTCTTTCAAAATAAAATGCATTCACATTTGATTTGAAAGTCACAATGACAGTCATTTTTATTCTGGAAATACAAATCCAGCCACCCATAGTGTTGAAATATATATCTATATCTATATTTATATATTAACACATTGATGCAGTTCATGCATACTCAAGTGTCTGCGGAGTGGGACAGAGAGGGTGATTAAGACCAGGTACAAACTCCCAGTGTACATAAAAATTTTACCAGCTAGCTGTTTCCCCTTTAAGTATTCCACTTGTTCCTCTCTCGGTTTGGCCTAGTTGCGTGTTCGATTGTTCTCATCACACTCTACACCTCCTTTAGACTGTTTTTGTTGCAGATTGTTCTCTTCGGTACTGGTAGGTGTTGTTCCATACTCCATTCTCCTTTTCGGCTCCCTCTGGACAGACTTAACTTCCTCTCTTCCCCAAAGCCCCGAGAGCTCTCTTCTTCCTATTTATAAGGGATTTGATGGCTTTTGTCGTCCAGCGTGTGTCCTTTGGAAAACACATTTATTGGTATCTTAAGTGTCCACGCAGACACCGAGGTAATCTCTAATGCCGTGGGAGAGTCCTTTGATGTCCCACAGAGCAGGTTTGGCTGTGTGCATTCATTAGCGGTCATGCAGCCCATCAAACACTCCTGAGCCCACACACTTACAGTCTTGATAGGAGCGGGCTTCTGCTTGACAGCAAAGAAAGATCAGGATCAGTCTGTCTGCTGCTCTGTGTCAGGCAGGTGCTGTGCAGCTTCCTACGACTTAAGCAAACTTCATCCAGCTCTTTATTCAAGCACGTGTTGTTGACAAATGTTAACACAATGCATACACCACACGGTACATTCCACATACAGGGCATATGTTTATAGTAGTCAAGTGAAATGACATTCAGAGGGCTGAGACAGAGTGCCCTGAGCTTGCCTGCGGCCAAACTTCCCTTTTTCTTCATATATATATATATATATATATATATATATATTTCTCTCAGCAAATCAGATATCCCACACTACAGACCTCCCACTGATGGAGACCAGCTGAGTCTGACTCACTCACAGTGCTCCTGGGCTCGCTGGTCACTGCGTTTTTAGCCTTTACAGACACTAGTTTGTCAGGATAACAATAAACACGCAGCACCTCTCTCTGCTGTCCTCTCCATTTGCAGTCAAGGTGACTACAGAGAAGCAAGCGCACTGCTGATGCATAAGGAATATTTGAAGAGCACTCACTGTGCGTCTGTGTGAGGCAGTTCAGTAGTAGTTTCTATGTTTAGCTAATTTGCCACAGGTAATGCATCACAACCTCAATTTTAGCTGTTCTTTGCTTTACTTTAACACCCCCCACCCCTATCATCTCCCCATGCTTTTCTCCTTTATTGTTCTTGTAAACCTACCACACCTGCTCTGTTTCATCCTCCATTGCATGTGGATTGATTTTAATGTGTGTTGTCTCCATTCGGTTTGTAATGTCAAATGCCAGAAATGACACGAGAGACTTTGTGGTTGATCATAGAATACGTATTTTCGCCGTTGCCCTCCGCGATTACGGAAAGCGTGTGGTGTTTGAAAAAACGGATCCCTGCAGTAAAGATCAGAACTGCGGAGCTCAATGATGTTGTCTGAATGTCTTACTGTTTATCCTGGCCGGCAGGCTCCAAGGACTCACACAAGTACAAAATGGCTACACTTGTTAGCAGTATCATTCGGCTGTAAGTAACATTCTATAGCCGTTCAACAGTTTGCTATTTTGCCTTTTTCCACTCAGGCAACTTCTCATTTCCCAGAATCCTCCTGTTCCTCCTTCAGTCTCTCCCTCTTGGTTCTGTCCATCTCCGCATCCTCAGGCTCAAGCAGCTCTCTTGCTAATAAAAAGACATAAGCTGCAGTGCTTGAATGAGTGTCTTTGTGTATGTTTGTGTAGATGTGGTTTTTTATTTTCGTCGTCATTTCTTTCAATTGTGGAAGCAGATTTAATCATTTTCAGTTCAAAGTACCAACTCGAGCTTTAGGCCAAATGACTTGACTTTAGACTTGACATGGCCGAGTTGACTTCTTAAGCCTGTAAAAAAAAAAGCTGGAAGATCTCCAAAGACATCAGGTTTATATTTTTATTCTTTTTATTCTTATATTTAGTTTCACTCTCAACAGCCTGATCTAACCTCAGACCAGTGTTGGGAAGGAAAATGTGATGGGATTTTATTTTCCGGTACCAAGCATACACACTTCGTAAGGGGCAGCTTGTTCGCTATCTCCAGTTAGATAAAGGACTGCTCTTGCTGTTCAGTGGCCAGATGTGGCCAGATGTGCTAGACTGGAAAGTCTGTGATGGGTGAAGGGAGTACAATGTAAAAAAACAAAACAAAAAAAATGGATACATTATTACATGGCAAGCGCTACTATTCAGCGTGTGGTTAAAAAATATGGGAAAAAATCTTTAAATTAATAAGGAAAATTCCTTGATTGTAAAACCATATATTATTTTACTTTTCAGTGTAGCATGTGATGATTATGCACTCTGTGTTTTGAAATGTATGTGCGTGGCTGGTTTGCTGTCAGTAGTTTGCTGGTATCAAAATGTTTAAAGATTTCTGGAGAACTGTGTGGAGCCTCTGAGGCTAAAACACCTGCTGTTGAAAAGGTCATTAAATGTTTCTAAACTGGAGGGATGGCAGCAAGTCTGATGTTTGATTTCTACTTATTAAATACAAAAGATGCAACATGTAGGTGTGAATGATTGGATGTCTGCTGCTGAGCTCCCCGGAAGCAATGTAATAACTTTTTTCATTGGGAATACATATTCAGTAAAAGTAACTGGTCTGACACTGACAGACAGACAAAACAAACAATAAAGAAAAAGAGAAAAAGATCAGCATCTTTGTTCTGGTTTACAGGCCTACAAAAGGTCACTTGAGTGCTTAAAATAGAGGAAACTACAATGAAGGGATTATGTAGTATACTGACTATTCAACAAGATGCATAAAGCCAACACTCCAAAGCTATGCTCAAGCTTGAGAGAAGCTGCATGACTAGATTTGGACTTTTCTTTAATGACATCAAATCATCATGACGCAAAAGGACTTGAACATTTGAGATCTTTGTCCTTTTGAAAAAACAGAGATAATCTTGTAATTTTTACTCATGATTAATACAACATGAATCTAATTATGCAATGACTTGATATGTGCTACCAGTTTTTATGTGCAGATATTTATGTGAATATAGAGTAGATCTATGAAAAGGTGAAATTCAGTCTGGGTCTAAGACTGATTTGGGAATGACGGTGCTGTATCGAAGGCAAAAACTAATTTATGTGAGATCTTTATTGCCAAAAAGCATCTTGACAGAAGAATAGACCTCTGCATGCGTAACACATAACATTCTGTCAATTTGCATTAAATTATCCTGCAAAATGTAGATAATCAAATTATTGAGCTCACAATATCATGTAATGAAATTTAAATCTAATTTGTAATTCTGCAATGACACTTACCATTAGTAAAGGTGCTGTAGGGGAACTGTATGACACTGACTGCCAGGAGTATTAGTCTTGATAGACTTAGGCAAGATTCACATGGATGCATTTCAGAATTTGGCGCCCTCGCTTCTCATTTACGCTGAATCGGGTGATGTCACACAGTGCCAAACTGAATTATGGATCCATTGTTTCGCTTTAGTCTTCCTGCTTGGAGTCAAAGTCGAGAGAAATTCAACTTCCCAAGGGCCAGTGCGAGCGTCAGCCAATCAAATCACATTTATTCAAATGATCCAGTGCAGCTGTTAGCCAATGAAATCATTTTATGCAAATATCCTGAGAGGGCGATGTGTTGCCTGTGGAGTCGGTAGCATGACTTAAAATATGTGCTTAAATCAGTGGTTCCCAAACTTTTTCTGCTAGACCCCCTTTGTTTTACAAGAAAAATGTTCGCCCCCCCCAAACCATCTACCCCGCCACCGCACACCTCAAACATTTAGTAAACAATTAAGCAAATACAAGTAAACTGCAAGAAATTACAGGTAGTAAGAAAATACACTACTAACTTTTTTACGCTACGTCCACACCTACACGGGTATTTTTGAAAACGCAGCTGTTTCTATGTGTTTGGGCCTTTCGTCCACATGTAAACGGCGTTTCGAATCACTGAAAACGGAGAGTTTTTAAAAATCCTTTTTTGCGTTTACGTGTGGACGAGGAATACAGAGTTCGTCACGCAACGTCAAAGGTATGTGCCTTTTTTCACGTCACGCTGTGCGCCACGTTATTGTTTACATGAGATGAATTGCAGAATGGCAGATAGAGACAAAATACTGTTAATCTGACTATCCTCAGGTTTTACACGCTTACATACACACGCAGTTACGGTCCCTCCATTTACAAAGGCAGAGGCGTCACAGTGTGATTATTTTACGTGTAGTTGTTCTTTTCCTGTGTAATAAAATTCAACATTGCTATCAATACATTTTTCAAAAAATGCCTCTCTGTGCAAAATGGGTTTAAAAACATAAACAGCTGTGGGATACTGTTTGTCCGGGATTTGAACCAGGGGAACAAACTGTGGCAGGATCAGCCTGATATTATTTGTATCCCCACTTTTTTTTTCTTTTCATACCGTGACACCCCCCCCCCTGCAATGGCTCTGCGCCCCACACTTTGGGAACCTCTGGCTTAAATCGATAATACTGCCTCTGTCTGAGTCTCGACACTGTTGCATTTTAAAAAATCTTATCCTCAAACAGCAACCTTAGCTTAAATAAGCTGCATGTTTGTGAAGCATTTGTGGGTCAGCCTCGTCACAGTCACAGGTCTGTTGTGATGTTGTCCTCTGTAATAGGCTGCAATGAGCTGGTCATGTTTTAGTGGGGTTTGACAAAATAATAGGGGTACTTTACAGTAACATAGCCGGCAGGCTTTTGCTTTTTTTTTTTTTTTTTTTTCTCTTCATCCACCAACTGAATAATGGGAGCTTCTTCTCTACACACACTCACATACACATGGGTCTTGACACAAGTAAACAGTCATGTGCCAGAGAGGCCAGAGGAGGTTGTTAGCGCTCTTCTGCGAGACAGAGCCACATATTAGCCTCAATATATATAGGCTCTTTCTCTCTGTCTCCCTCCCTCTGTCCATCATTGACTTGCCAACTGTCAGATGTTGCTGTCATCCTCAGCCGTCCCTTCATTTGTCTCTCTAATGGGAATCCCCCTCTGTTTTCTCACACAGCTCTTATTTCAACAATTCCTCACTTTTTTCCCATGACTGTGTCCCATTTCACTGTCAATCTCTCTTCCCTCTCTGACATACATAGATTTTTTAATGTCCTATAAATGTGTTATATAAATCTAATTCATATTATTATTTTTGGATGACTCTCGCGCCGTAACTGCAGGAAAATGGCACATTCAGACTTATAGTAAGCAGCTCCTGTGTTTTTCCTGATGCATCCTAACTGCTCAGCTTTCTTGTTTTTGAAGTAGAGGCATTAAATGGGCTTAATGACTTGTTTCATTCTACCCTAAACTAACCTCTCTCTATTTTCTTCTTCCTGTTCCCTTTCCCACTTTTGGTCCCTTTTTTGTTAGTGATGTGAAAAGTGCTCTGAGACTGAAGGCTCAGCTGGTTTGGAAAAGACCTCCATCTGCAAAGGTAAAAAGTTTCCCCCCTTCCTCTTTGTGTCTGTCGGTTTTTCATTCTGTTCTCTGTCTCTGCTTTTAAACCTTCACTGCTGGATGAGAAGACATCTGCAGAATACAAAGCAGCGCTTTAACAGTTTAGACCAAAAGTGGCATGCGGCAAACATTTCAGACAAATGCACAAAATGCACACACACACATACATAAACAGGCGTGCAACGCGGTGAAAAGGTAATTCATCACATGATTTACCCTTTATTTCCTTTGAGAAAATGTTCATGACACAAACACAGGAGGAGATTTTGTGTGTGCGCACGTGTGTGAGGAGAGATGAAAAATCCTATTATCTCTTCCCTTTATGAGAAATTGTGAGCTGTCAAAGTTTAAGGGTTATGGCCACCCAAGGACACGGGACTGGTAACAGAAAAATCTAGACGTGTTTATTGTACAGTCAAATTGGAGCTGTGCTTAGAGTGAAAATACCACAATATTTCAAACTTACCCTACTGAGCATTACAGCATGACCCGACGGTGTTTTATGTTTTTTATGTTTTGAATCGGAAGCTTTAACATGATTTGTCTAAAGTCAAGCAGGGTTGTAACCAGTAATTAGCAAGGTCTAAATTTTTTCTCTTACTGTGTCACCCTGATAAAGATAAGAGGCAGAGGATTCATGGATAATAGTGATAATGGTTGACGATCATATTATAATGCTGAAATTCTTCTTTGTTTAAAGTTAACAAAGTAACAATGTTTATGCAGAGGCAATAACCAGGGATCAGAGTCGCACACATTACGTAAAGTCAAACCTCAAATAATGTGATGATTTCCTGAAAACGTGTAGTAGCTTCTGTGTAATAACCAAAAATCACAGCTGCAAAATGCCACATTTCCTCAAAATTTCACAGTTTCTATAATTTTAAACATAGGACAAGAAAATAATGCTACATCCAAATGTGAGAATTGTGAACAGTGTTGGTCAAGTTACTTGAAAAAAGTAATCAGTAACTAATTACTGATTACTCCCCCAAAAAAGTAATCCCGTTACTTTACTGATTACTTATTTTCAAAAGTAATTAATTACTTAGTTACTTAGTTACTTTTTAAAAACACGATTTACAACCTGAATAGGTGATAAAGCGATAGAGCTTTCAGCCCAATACTTTTTCTACATAATCCATCATACAAAATGTAATCAAATGGAAAAGTCTCTTTTTTTTAACTTGTTTTATCAGTTTTAATCTTTTAACTTTATGCATCAAGCAAAAATTTAATTATATGCAACATTCTCTGACTTGAATAAATTAGTTTAACATTTAAACCTATTTTCTACACATTCCAACACATAAAATAAAATATTTTTTGTGTTTACACTCACTCTTTCAAATAGATGCAAGTAAAACACAGCAGAAAATAAATAAAGTCAAAGACTCAGCGGTCCTGTTGCTCTATTTTTACCTGTAAAGCAGGACTGAGGGTAGGCGGAGGTTTACCTTGGTGCAGGTGTGCTGTGGTCAGTTGCGCATTACGTCGTTGCGCACTCGGTGCTTGCTTGGAAGTTTAGGGGTTTTTTTCGCTGTAAAAAGAAGTTTTCTTCCCACGCACGATGGACGCTAATGTTTTTGTCACTTTTTATGGAATCAAACTCAAAGTAAGGTCAGTACTTCCACGCTTTAAACGCTGCACGCTCATACTCTCTCCTGCACTCGATATGTGATCCATTGTTGATCTGCACACAGCTGTTGTCACTAACGGCGCACTCGCTTACGTCACTGTCGTGAGACATTCTCTCAAAAAATCACGGTTTTAGTAACGCAGTAACGCAGCGTTCCTACGGGAAGTAACGGTAATCTAATTACCGTTTTTGCAATAGTAATCCCTTACTTTACTCGTTACTTGAAAAAAGTAATCAGATTACAGTAACGTGTTACTGCCCATCTCTGATCGTGAACCGAGCATGGTAGCTCTGGTTATTTTATATTACACTACTAGGAAGTAAACAATTTACATATGTAGGCTGAATGATAGCGACAAAAGATTTATTAATAATAACATTCAGCTTTCAGCACTAATTTAATCATTTTTTAAGGATTTGATTGAGGTGTTATTGGTAAATCTGTTTAATCTGGTATCTCTTTAATAAGTGTGCAGTCTGTTTCTACACAGTACACGAACCCGTGCCAGCAGTGTTGCTAGTTTATACACTTTCACTTAAAAAAAAGAGAAAGAGTAAGAATAATAGACTACACTTCTGACGAGAATTAGAGTTGGTAGTAGGTCGTAGAGTTAGAAGACGATCAAAACCAGAAATTTTGAAAACCAGAAATAAATGTGTGTTGTAGTTTGCATGTTTTGCAAGAGGGACCTTGTATATAGAAGTATAAAACAAAACAAAAGAATTAGAAAGTATTTCTTTGCTTGAAATTACAATAGCACAACAGAAAAGATGCATGTTCTCACATATCATTGCAGTTCCCATAATATTTTAATCTTCCTTTCACTGACAAACACAGTGAAACATTGTTGTTTTAGCCTCCGTGCATCTGGTGCATATGCCCGATATAGTCTGATTATAATTATGACTTGTCAGAGGTTACTTATGTTTGCATGATTACAGTGTGTTAATCTGAGGCGTGCATTCAGTGAGCATCAGCACAAACTGAATTCCAGTCCTCTTTTGAGATTTTACTTTCCTTCCAAATTCACATCAGGTTGCTACAGTATAGCTCGATAAAATAAACAATTATTTTGTGTCATAGATTAGGATTGTTAAAATTCAGCTTCCCAGTACAAACACACTGTGATCTGTTGATCCCTGAGCTTCTCAGGCTTGTTGTGAGGATAGGCCAAAGCAAAACTGACCACCAGAATTTATTTTTATTCTGTATGTTTTAGCAGCCTGGGGATTGTAACATTAAAAACACCTGGTGGATTTTATTTAGATTATATATACTCCTTATATGTGAAATACTGCTCAATGAGCCAGTTTAAATTTTACACTGTCTGGAGAACACATTCAAACAGTGCTTTGTCTGAAGGTATTCACGCTGTGAAGCTAAATTTAACTTTTAAGTAAATAATTGAAACATGAAGAAGATGGATGGGTGGATGGATGGATGGATGGATGGATGGTTGGTTGGATGGATGGTGGGATGGATGGATGGATGGTTGGTTGGATGGATGGATGGATGGATGGATGGATGGATGGATGGTGGGATGGATGGATGGATGGTTGGATGGATGGATGGTTGTTAAAGAGTCCTACTGAAGTGTTCAAATGTAAGAATTTGGGCGTAAGTCAAGTGTGACACTGCACCAATGGCAGTGTACCTCTGAGATACTGATAGCTATGATAAAACAGCAGCATTTGATTGATTTGTGATGAGAACTGATTCACTGATTGGCTATAAAACACTGAAAGTCATTAACACATACATAACAGAGGCAGTGTCATCAAAACATAAATCTTGTCTCTTATCCTCGGCATGCTACACGAAATGTCTAACTAACTAATGACAAACAAACACTTTTAATGACATTGTTAATCATCACTTCAGTGTTTATTAACAGCCATCAACGATATACTTAAGTGAAATTAATGCTAGACTGATCATTCATTTAAAATGTTGATTATATAATGATCACAATGATAAACTCATGACAAAGCTTGTGTATGTAAAGG
This sequence comes from Rhamphochromis longiceps, assembly GCF_057381845.1. Classification (NCBI taxonomy): domain Eukaryota; kingdom Metazoa; phylum Chordata; class Actinopteri; order Cichliformes; family Cichlidae; genus Rhamphochromis; species Rhamphochromis longiceps. Next base: position 15,216,403 of record NC_140562.1, read on the forward strand.
GTCTCGAGGACTAGCCACCAGTAGTGCAAATTTTCTGTGTATTTTGAATTCACACCTATATTCATGAGGCAGTTCACAGGTTTGATACCTGCTCTGTAATTATTGCCCTATTATTGCCACTTCCTGTGAAAGTGCTCTTTGTCGATTCTTAACGGGTGACAGTGTGTCAGCCTTCAGTGTTTGTTTGCGATGCTCCCTGTGGCCTGTAGCTTTTTGAAAACACACTGTTGCCTATTTGCACACAGCAGTATTCATCCAGTGGCATACATTTCATTCTTTAAACAGTCCTTGTCTGTCAGAGCTGAGCGCAAACTAAAAGATTCCTAAAACAAAATTAACAGCAGGAGGCTTTACACATCTTATTATGATTGTATCCACCCAGTGTGCCAGGATCGATGATCAAAAGGAGATAATGGTTGACAGAACACTATCATTATCATCAGTTTCAGTGCTTATATTGTCACTGTGACCTTCTTTCATCAGACTAATCATTATCATCATTATTTTTATCCTGCACAAATGTACACACCATTGTGCCTCCGTCCGTCCCTCCATTATTCCAGCCTCTCTGCCAAACATCGTCTCTGATCCTCCAGACACAAATGTGGCTACCCTCGTCTGTCAGCATTTACACACCAAATGGTGTTTGACCAAGATTCAAGGCTTCTCTATTCCCATCCCTAATGCATGTGAATGACCTGCTTGCCTACGTTTGTCTGCGTATGTGTGTGTGAGGGATGTGTATGTGCGTAATGAGGTGATTTTTATTCGTCGTCCCTGTCCTCTTGGCCTGTCAAGACCGCAGATTCAATTTGAGTGGTGAGATAGAAAGCGAGAGATTATGCTTGTCTCTCCCTGTGTGTGTGTGTGTGTGTGTGTGTGTGTGTGTGTGTGTGTGTGTGTGTGTGTGTGTGTGTGTGACAGAGTGATAGATTCCTGCCAAAGTATTCTCATCTTTGAGCCCAAAATCAGAGATGGATGTAGAGATGAATGCTATTTTTGCAAGGCTGTGTGTTTGCCTCTATTTGTGCATGAGTGTGCATGTGTGTGTGTGAGTGAGAGAGAGAGTGTGTGTCTGTGTGTGTTTGTCTGTATAGGAAAGTAGATGGAGAGCTCAAATTTAACAACTTGGCACCAGCCTGTGTGTGTGATAGAGAGAAGAAAAGATAAAGAGCGAGGAAAAGGGGACAGGGGAGAGGAAGAGGGCTGTTTGGGTGTGAACAGGGGAGTGTGTTTGCTGCGACGAGAGATTTTTTAGGAGAAAGTGGAATTTTAAATTACAGGAGAGCAGATTATCTGACTGGGGAGACAAGTGCTGCTTCATCTGTCTTGTGAGCCAAGCAGGCACAACAATGAGTACATGAATTTACATACAAAGACATGCTGCTTTCTGCTGAGAAATTAGACTGTTTCCCATGTGTTAGTGTGTGCGTACACCACCATGCATCCACGCATATCCACACATTTTGTTATCATGTGGATTTGTGTGCATTGTTGAATTTGGACAACATGTTAAGTTGGGTCTCAAAGGTGTGCCAGGGTGGGAGCTACAGGCTCAAAAGACAACCTGATTCTGCTTTCGGAGACCTTTATATATTATGTAGCATTCGATTTTTAATGCTGACATTTCAGTTTAAAAGAAGCATTTTATTACTGAGTTGTTGTCTGAGATAGAGCTATGTTATGTATGTTTGCGAGTTTAATTCGATTCCGTTTTATTTTAATATAGCCCCAAATTATACCAACAGCTTTATACAGTTTTATAAACTAAAAACCTTACAATAATTGAGAGAAAACTCCAACAATAAAACAAACCTGTATGAGCAAGCACTTGGTGACAGTGGGAAAGGAGAACTCCCTTTTAATGGGAAGAAAGGCTCAGAGAAGGACGGGACAGAAGACACAATGATAATGATGATAATTAAAAAATGATCTGTGGATGGGCTGAGGGAAAGCAGGAGAACAATCCAGAAAGACCAGGCTCAGGAACGGGCAGCAACCTGCATCAATCAGCTCTGGGGTGAAGGATTGTCCACCTCCTAGGATTCATGAAGCATGTGAAGGTGTTATTCACTGTATAAAGAAAAAGAAGGAAATATACAAGACACTTTGCTACATAAATATTCTATTTTTTCACTCTTTTTTTGTGAAAAAGGGAAAAGTAATCAGCAATTAACTTCTACATACAGACATCTGAAACATTACCATATGCTTCAGAAAGATGTATTAGAGCTTTGTAAATCCACAACCATCAGATACACACTGATTTAATATTTGTTTTCATCTTTGTTTCTGTTTTAGACTTAAAACGGATTCGAATCTTATCTTTTTCCTCACTGATGTACACACAAGACTCCAAAATTATAAAGTAAAGATGTGGGGTTTTTTAGACTGAAAGGCTAAAATATTCCACTAACAATTCTGACGTTTCACTTAACAACAGGTTAACGTAGCGATATCTGAGGAACTAAGAGGATAAGCAGCAGCCACTCCATGCTAATCAAATCCACTTCATTAATTAATCATCGGCAACTGTGACCACAGCTGCAAAAACAGACGTTTCGGTATCCTGCTGGTCTGGAGCATACTAATGCCACAATCTTCCCAGGACTGATCCCAAGGTTGGACTGTGCAATGCTCAAAGAAATCTCCACAGGCCGCACTTAGCATGTTAAAGTTCCAGGCAGCACAATAAGAAACAAACTGAACAAGTAAGGTTGATTTGGAAGGGTTGCTAGGAGAAAGCCTCTCCTTTCTCCCTAAAAACAACATCAAAGGTTAGGTTTGCAAATATACATCTGAACAAACCACAACACTTCCAGAACAATGTCCTCTGAGCAGATGAGGCTAAAGGCAGATAACAATCAGCAATCGTGCACAGCGCCATGCTTGGAGAAAACCAAACACCTCCTACAGCTGCTGGAAGGGTGATGATTTGGCCTTGTATTCCAGTCACAGGGCCCCCTGCAGTCATTGAGGTGAGCACATTGTCCTGGTCAATGATCAGGAGAGCTGTGCATAAATGACTGCCTGCAAACTTCAGTGAACATAAGGAAAGAACATGATTGCTGCTAAAGGTATAGCAATATATACTTTTTCCTCAGCCAAAGAACTTAAGTAATTACAAAAACGTTTTTATCCAGTCCCGTTTTATGTTTTTCATTTACCATCCTCGCTGTCCCTGTGGTAGAAACGCTCCACAGCGTGATGCTGCCACCATCGTGTTAGACTGCAAGGATGGTGTTAATGAGGTGTCTGACTCAGTGGCTGCTTCCCTCCACAGACATCATTGGGAAAAGCCAAAAATGATGCTGTTTGATTTCAATGGTAAACATTACAGAGTCTGGCTTGACTCATGCTAGTTAATCACATCATGGCTATGCAGTGCAGCCAGTGGTCAAAACACACAGAGACTTTCATTCCTGCTGAAGGAAATGTATTTACATACTGTCTGTACCGAAAAAAAGGAGAAAAGATGCAGGAAAACACGCATGACATCATAAATTATACCAGCTCGTGAGTGATCAATCACAGGGCTGTTAGGACTCACAGTATGTAATGGTGCGTAATGATACAAAGGCTGCTTCGGGGCTGTTAGTAAACGCTGACACTGCAAGAATGAGGATAGACCAAGTCCTATTTTCTGGCACACGATCATGATTGAGCTTCATGCTCAGAGCAGATTTAGTAGGTGTCACGGCGGGGTGCGCCGATGTGTGCGGAAACAGGACCCAAAAGCAGATGATGACGAGGAATAGTAATGATTAACAGAAAAGTGAACCTTTATTGCGATGACGGCAGGAAATGAACCAAGAGACCAAAGCAAACAGGCAAAACACTAAGAAACAAAACACTGAACTGACAAAACACTAAGAAACAAAACACTAAAGGTACTAAGACCAAAAACTATAACTATGACCGAGGTGGGAAAAATAAACAGGCTATGACTATGACTCTGGTGAGAATAAACAGACGAACTGACAATGGCATGAAGAAAACAAAAGGCTTAAATACAGACATGAGGTGATCAGGGGAAGTGGCGACACATGAGGAAACAGCTGACTGACATGAATCTAATGACAGGACCAGGAGGAGTGAAACTAAATACAATGACCAAAGAACACATGACACTGTCAGAATAAAACAGGAAACACTAAAACTAGACATGACAATACAAACTTAACATACCAAATACGTGATGAATAATGCAAGAACTCAAACAGAAAACCCAGGAGCAATAACTGCCTAAACTAAAGGCAAAATGGGAAATAACACAAAACTAACAACATCTCAAAAAATAAGAACAATACAAAGAAAACTCAAAGTGCTGGGTCGGAGACCCAGCCTGTGACAGTAGGGGTGTCTCAGCAGTCCTTTATAGTGGTAGCTAAGATCCCTGCTTAGGTTGAGCCATGCAGCGTGGGGAGTTGTGTTTTTGTTCTGTTTGGTTGTTTTTGATATGATTAAAAACAGGAGTTATATCAAATGCATTAAAAATCCAACAAGATTGTAATGAAGCAAAAACTGGTAATGATGAGAAATTGAACAGTTCAGCACTGAGATCATCACACAAGGGCATTTCCTTTGAATTTTAATTAGCAGGAAAATTTATTTTCAATGAAAACAAAAAATCATGAAGAAAACCTTTTAATTAAAAAAAAACAAAGGATTTTTCAACAATTATTGTTTTCATTTTACAAATATGACTGGACTGATTTTGAATAGTCTTTTGCTTCTTCTTTATAAAGGCCAGAATAAAGATTATTTTCCTTCAATATAACCTCAAGTTGATTTGATGCAATAAGAAATATCACGCGCAGCTCGCTGTGACATCTGATATCTCTCTGGTTGGGTGTCAGCTCTGGTAGACATCCAAATTAGACAGAGCGGCACGCAGAGGAGATCCATCTTGGTTTATTGATAAAGCACAGCGACAGCAGGAGACGCATTTCTTCACTCAGCCGTCACTGGCACCACACTTTAGTTGTCCATGTATCTACCTGACTGAATGTGGGCTATTTGTAAACATCAATATATATATTTTTTGTCAAATTAACTGCCATTCTGAGGATTAATGACAAAGAAGACCGAACTAAACATGCAAAATAGCGTCTGATTTCTCATTTGAGAAACTTTTTTGTTAAAGTTACATTTATGATGTGAACGGTGTGAAGATGTTTTGGAGTTTCAGGAAACTGAAATAGATGGGAAATTGTTTTGCAAGCATTTGAATGCAAAGTCTAGAGCCTGGATGGGGTTACCTGTGGTTAGCATGTTAGCATAGAGAGGGATGCAAACAACTTCCTGGGCATCTAGGGGTGCCATCAAGATGGAGTTGCATGGGTAAAAGTTTGTGCTGCAGACGTTTTCCTTCATGGTAATGTGACCATCATCCCCTTCTATACTTGGCATGCTTGGATTTATTCATGGTCACCATAACATTTGGTAGCAGTCGGCATCAGATCCAGAGTAATGCCTCTTTGAAAACACATAACTGAACCATCACAGATGGACCCTCAGTTTCCTCGCATCCATCATCCAGCGACAGCACATTATAGAAGATATAGTTCATATCTCTTCAGCTTTTTTTCTCATCATTTCTTTCCTTCTTCACATCCTCTGTGTGTCATCCTCTGCCTTTGATCCTTCAGCGGGCATGTCTGTTGTTGTTATTCTGGTCACCACGCAACAGCAGCACCATAAAAATCAAAGCGGTCATAACATATATAATGAGAAAAAGAAGTAAATAAGCTGGGTGCAAGTTTCCAAGCACTATATCCAGAGATGGAACAGCTCAGAAAAGCCACCAGAAATCATAATGAGAAAAAGAAAGATATAAAATAACAAGAAAACTTTAGCTTTTCGCACAGCAAACAATCCTGATGAGACACAACAATTAAACCTACACAGACATGGGAACCACATGCAAACACGGCACAAAAAAGACAGCAGGCTCCTATAACTTTTTAATTCCTTCATATCGTGGGAGGTTTTGTCTCCTGGTGTTTGTGCTGGTTTCCTCTGCTGGCCCTGGTTTCTGCAGCCCATCAAAAAATGCGACTAACACTGCCCATCTTGGCCCAGGACACTCTTGCACAAGACATCGTAATCCTGTTTGTCTCTGCTCAGTGTTCAGCTCACTTTTTCTTTGAAGGTTTAAGGATTTTTAAATGTGAACAAAGAGTCATTTTCAGAAAATCAATCTGTTTGTTTTTTTTTAATTAGAAGAGGTATTGGTTTCATGAATGATTTATGAAACAGCCAAAGACAGACACAAATGGAAAAACACAACTGTTTTCATCAATTGCTGATTGTTTTCAGAGATTTCTTTTTGTTTTCTAAAACAAATCGTCCCCTGATTCAGAGATCTTCATGACATGCAATCTGAGAAATGTCATCAACACCTTTGCAATATAATACTTGTCTTACTTGTTCCTTTTGTTTTTTTCATTGTTTTTGGAGTATCCATTACTGCCCCAGTGTTGCTGTTCCTACAGTGTTATGATTAATGTTGCTTCAGGAAACTTCGGTGGGGTTGACCTATCACACCGCTGCGATGCCATAGATTTGGGACTTGGGGAAAACACCAGACTGGTGAGATAGCAGAGTAGTTGGAAGCTAGTGTGAAGTTTGCTTGCAGGGCTTTATGCCAAATAAGCCTCACTGGCAAAAAATGCCAAGTTGGACTACTTGGCAATCAGTGTGTTTCTGTGTCTTACAGGCCTCCTGGCTTTTAAGCAGAAAGGTTCAGGAAGTGAGGTGAGATAAAGAGCAACACAGTCTGTGCAGACTATTTTTTTGAGTTTTTTACTTTCCTTTGGTTAAGTGTAGGACAAAATCATTTGTTGAACACAGTATTAAAAGTGTTACTGCCAAAGTGTCTTGAAGTCAAAATATCCCAGACAACATGGCAACGTGACTGGTCAGTTGCAGACATGTTGCTTTAGCAACACTGATGCTGTTGCAGCACCATCAATACAGAATCGTCATGATTGCGCAACTGTTTTCACACAGTTTTGTTTGAAGGGGACAGGACCCAGATCCTGGTGGCAGGGTTAAAAATAACTAAATGTCAAAGTCCATAAATAAAAAATGAACAAAATAAATAATTTAACACAGTCCAATGAAAAACTCAAATGCAAAACATATCAGAACAAGGTTATCCAAACATTAGGAACACATCAGGAATGCACCATAGAAGGAAAAATAAAGCCAATCTGGAAATCTGAAGGCCACCAGATGACGATAGTCTTGTAGAAGTTTATGGGAAAACGTCTTTCTGTCCTTACCCCTGTAAACACATTTCTGCTGAGATAAAGCTCCACGTAGTCCAGATGAAAAAGAAAAACATGATGTCAAGTGCTGTTAAGAGCATGAAAAATCAACAGCTGCTGGTATAAATCTAGTCATAAAGAAACGTTGGCCAATCAGAAGATTACAAGCAATAAATCAGTGCACAATCCAACATCAACGAAAGATGCAAACACCTTTGATACTGCAGGACAAAATCTCAGTTTCTCTTCATCCAGACACATAAACAGAGCTTCTGAAAATCATTTTACAGAAACTTAAAAAAATACCTAAGGTAAATACTAGGGGTGCAAGGATACACAAAATTCACGGTTCGGTTCGATACTTTGGTGTCACGGTTCGACATTTTTTCGATCCAAAAAAATGTTCATGCCTTTTTAATTTGTCATTTATTAAAATTCTAAATATATATTTTAACTCAAAAGTACGGTTTTTAAATTTAATGTTGATGAAACAACAAAATAATTTAAAAAAAAATAAATCTGATTTCTGATTGAGGAATCACTCATCTTTGGAAAAGAGAGTTTATTACAGAGAAATGGCTCTTTCCAAAATAAAAGCTATACTATACGCTTCTTCTGGGCTATATTCTCAGCAGCATATTAAACATATCAGGTCCCCATAAGGAGAATCATGTGCTAACGGCTGTCTAAATGACTCGGGTAAAGTTTGTAGCATGCGTGCTTGTTGTTTTTGTCTGCTTCCACTTGTCTTTGCACTAGGATGATGTCGGTGTAAATGTGCCGTCATATTCGTTGTGTTCCCACTAGTGCTGTCAGCATTCATCTCGTTAAAATGACGTTAATGCCATAACGCGGCAAATCTCCGTTAACGAGTTACCGCGGATCGCCCCGTGCGTGGGGCTGGACGGCGTCAACACGTTAACAAGCTAACTGCGCTAACGCACCAGTTCCCACCAATTGAGCATTGCGTGGCACATCCAACATACTGTTTTACTTTAGTCCATGACACGCTTACCTTCAGGGTCATACGTCACATGAAAACCAAAATAGTTCCAAAGGCCAGATCTGAATGAGGGTGGGGGAGGTTCAATTTGCCATGTTGCAACGAGCTTAGCTTCTGTCTGTCTGCGCTCAGTGGATCTGCGCTCGACAGTGCAGCCTAGGCGGAGTAGTCAAACGCAGATCCACTGAGCTCTCAACACAGACAGCATCGTCAGAAGAAAAGTTGATAAAATAAATAAAAAAAATTGTATTGTTCGATACATATGCGTACCGAACCGAAAGCACTGTATCGAACGGTTCAATATCGATACGAGTATCGTTGCACCCCTAGTAAATATGTATAGAAAAAACAGGCAAAAGAAAATACTTGTGAACATGTGGACATATGCGCACACACACACTGATGGAAATCCATACAGCTTTGTAACAAGAAAAAACTAGTGACAATCAAGACAGGAAATGAACAACTTTAACTCATCCAAGGAACGTGGACACAGGAATGAACTAATAAAGTAGAGAACACAGAAAAATGAGAAAGAAAGATGAGACTAGCAGCTGAATTGAGTAAAAGAAACCATGGATTTAAGGATATAAGTAGCAAGAATAAAGACAAAGTACAAGGAAGAAAAATAAAGTCAAAACAGGAATCGTGCCTGAGCCTATAGTCACAAACAAACAACACATAAACACTAAGAAAATACAAAAGAACCCAATAAACCAAAATACAAAAATCTCCAAACACAGGGAAAGACCAGATATGATGACAAGGATGAACAAAATAACACGTAGAAGCATTTTAACTGCAGCGACGTGATGCGGCCGCTGTTTGCATATGCTTGATGCAACAGTGCATGCAGGCTTGAATTAGACAATTGAATTTAGATCCTTTGTGTGAGAGAATAATGATATTTAGTTTCTCTTTTGTTGATCTATTGCTTCAATACCATCTGGATTACTCGCCTAATCTCCTGTTTGCTTTCCTAATTATCCAGTCAGGTCACACACCTGAATTAATTCATTAAAAGTTCCACCTCTAGCATTTTCTCTTGATTCGAACCCCAGCGGAGACTTGCTGAGTTCACTAAAGGTCAGTTATTTAACTGTTTTAATAACTAGCCCTATAATCGATTCCACAGCCTACGTTCTTCTGTGCGTGAGCTCCCAAAATCAGCTGCTTTGAACAAATTCAGCCATCCAATATGTGCTGAGAGAAAGATTATTCTGTGAAGCCAAAGAACAGCAGCTTTTTGTGCAATGCTACAGAAATCTCATCAAATCTGGTCCAGAGGGACAGAGAAAGAGAAGAAACGGTGCAATGGGCACTGCCAATTATCTCGTTGGTAGTGTTGTTTATGTAATAGTAAATGTGTTTATTTCAGAAAGTTAAGCAAAAACAGAAACACATGAGGGTGATGGAAAATGTTTTGAAAAGATCCTGTCACCATCCGTGAGGCTCATTTGTCTCTGTTGCATGGCGGTGACAGGTGTAGAAAGAGAGGCATACATAGTAAAAGACAGGCGGAGGGAAGTTGATGCAGAGCCGGCTGACACTTGAAAGAAGATCAGAATCAGCCACATAACTTCTTCCTGCTTTAATACGGGCCCACACATCTACGCCGCATGTGCACAGACACCTCCGAGATGTGACAGACTATCGTCTAGCGGCGGGACACGCGAGGAACACAAAACCTTAACAAAAGGAATCAAAGAGGATGAGGACGTGTAATTTGTTTTTATAAGAACTACAAGGACAAGGAAGAGGGACAGAGTGTAACAACTGACTTGCGAACGTGTGTGTGCGTGCGTGCGTGTGTTTGGAGGGCTGGCATAACTTGAGACAGAAGTGCTTCTTATCCACTGAGTTCTGCAAACAAGGAAAAACCAGCGAACAAATACCATAAAGTGAGTGATACACAGATAAACAGCAGTGCAGCTGGAAAGATTTTGGCTCGGGATTTACTCTGCGCACTCACACGCGCAGAAAGACACACACCTTAAACAGTTATGGTTTATTTTTGAATTAAAATCTGGTTTAAAGTGCGTACATGCTTTAGGGCAACAGAGATTATCCGCGAACAGTCGATTATCTGTTGGAAATTAGCATCTTTGCCTGCATGTGTTTAGAAAAGTCTGTTAGTGTTAAGTCCTTAAGCGCCTCATTTAAATTCTTCAAATGTGAAATGTACTAGGTGGGACTCACACAGACAGATGTCTCCTGGGATTATGCAAAATGGTCAGAACCTCGCTGTAAATCTGCAGTCTAGTCAGATGCTTTCCACCCAGCAGGCAAAGCCATATTAAATATTCCCGTGTACATTATTTCAGAGAGGAAAAATGAGTAATAGAATAATCCCTCATCATCGCTTTAGAGCCCGACTCTACGTTTGTCACGAATCCGAAACAATACCTGTCTGCGGAAGAGGGAACCAAAAATATACCGCGCACATTTCTGTTCCTGTGATGAGGAAGGCAGGTGAGGAGGCTGGAAAGAAAGAGCTCATTTCAAGCATCAAATGATGTTTGAGAGGTAGATCCTGTGATAGCAGGCACAAATGCATGGTACTTCATTTGGAATAGATTTGTAAAAGTGCCCAGTGATGTTTCACCACATGAATATTGATGTAGTGAAACTTTGCTCTTCATCCAGTCGAGTGTTTCAGTGATTTGAGCAAATTCTTTTTATTCTAAAAGCGTTCGCATCAGGACCATTTCAGTCAAACCTAAACTGTTAATCCATCCGCATCCGGACCTCCCTGCCCTTCAATGCACATGTCAGAGTCAGACTACTGATGCTCGCTTAAAGTATTAATATTAAAGATAGAAACTCTATAGAAAAAAAATAAGTGAAGGTAAGTAAAACTAAGGCACTCGAGTGTCATGTTAAATTAAAATTGAATATTCCAAAGTTAAAACAATACTAGCTACAGTATAGAAAAGATATTACAAGCGATGTGGAAATGTGGAAAGTCAAATCAAAGCAACAAGATTCCCTCACAGAACAGAGATGGCATCAATAATAACAGACATGACTGATAAATGGAGAAATAACATGAAAAGGAGGAGCTGGGAGGCAGGTTGAACCATTTTGAACAGGTTGCCTCATAAGATGTTTGCCAGTTGGATGCTTAGAAGAGCATCAGGTGAACCATCAGATAATGCCGGCTGGCACCGACATCAGCTGATATTCACGGATTTGCAGCTGAGCTTGAACTTGAGGCCTGCCAGAGCAAAAACCATATGCTCAGTTTTATATACATTAGATGACTGGTGGGAAAAATCTCAGCCTAAAGCAACAATAACTACAATATTTCTTTCTTGGCTCAGAAAAATGTTCTTTCAGTGCAATCTCAAGTTTTCACACATGGTGTATATATATAACCCTGAACTTTTCTAGACATTACCTGATGGAACTGCATGCGACAAGCAAACATTATCTCACCTACTTATGTCCAGCAGTTCTGATGTGAGAGCAGCTCTGGTACAGGTTCTGTGTATTTACAGTGAGTGAGTGGTCATCACGTGGCTCTAAAAGGACAGCGGTCTTGACTAAATTAGTATTTCCACTAAAAATGTGCATGAAGCTGACTTTCTCCTCCTGTGTGCTACATGTGATAAGCCTCGAAAAATATTCTTGTGAGTCTGCTGATAGGTGTCTGAAGTCACGTGTGCAACATTTTAACTAAGGAGGTTAGCATGTGTGCAGGTAATCACCACAAAACAAAATTGCACTGCTCCTAACAGTGTGGGACACTTTTTTCTTGTCTTTGTATAATGTCACTGAGAGGATATGCTCAGTGTGGTCTGTGTGTGCACAGCAGCACCACCCACCTGATGCCACACCAAACCTTTTGTTTGTTGAAGGGCAGCCAGTCAGAAGAAAGAAACTTAAGAGGAAAGGAGCTGAAACAGCTTGTTCCAGACAGAAGCTGAAGTGTCAGCTTCTGTCTGGAAGCTGCACCAAGATGCAATTATTTTGAATCTTGAATCATGCAAAGATACTTTTAGTGGGAAACATAAAGAAAATATGGAAATGATCATCATAGGACTAGTTTAATTTAGTGCTGCCTAAATAAATCAATAAAAATACATTTTTTAGCGTTATTAGTGTATCATGCCATGTTTTTGTCCTTCCTGCCCCCTGTTAGCATGTAATGACATGACATGATGCTCATGACAAACACTGTGTTTATGTCTGTTGGCTTCATCCTCAACCCCCTTTTTCTTTTTCTGTTCCTCGTTCTTCTTCTCCTTTCACCAACCTGGCCTTCACCCCCTGCCCACTCCAACACAATACACACAGATAATAATGTGAATAATATTGTAAAATAAATAAATAAATACGGCAAAAAGAGTAATAAGAGGAAGCCTATAGAAAGCCTACAATGCTCCTCTTGGGTAAGCATTCAGACCATGATTTTCTTGGTTGTGCCTCAGATTTGTACTTGGATTTATCGTATGCTTTCCATCATTGTGTGTGAGCTACAGCTCAGTTCTGTGCTGAAATAGCTACACGTTGAAGGTGAGCAAAGGTGAACTTTGTTATAACATGATGCACTCCAATAAAAAAGAAAAAAATTCAGTCTTCATCTTCATCTTGTGTTCTCCACTTTATTTTTCAGTTCAGTTCATTTCTGTCTTGATTGTCGTCACTTGTTTCTCGTTGCCCTGCTGTATCCACTACCCTGGTTTGCCATCCGTGTATGTGAGTGTAGTTAGATGATTTGGTTACACTCAGCTTTGAAAAATTTGCTGTAGTGTTTTAAGTTTTGTGGAAAATGTTACACCACAAAGGTTACAGCCAGATTTTCATGAAGTTATTATTCTATAAAAAATATGATGTGAACTTTGACCTCTGTCTGGGATTTATACCAACCTTTTTGCTTTTGTTTTGTTGTTTTTACAATGAATAAATGCTTTCTGTTGAAGTATGAGCAAAATAAAACAAACAGTTGGTCATTGGAAATAAACAACAAAAGCGTAGAATATGATCCTAGCGAGTTTTATAAACAGCATCTTTTTCTTTTCTTGTTTTTTTTCCTTTCCTGTCTGATCATTTGTCTGAAATATTCTCCGTCTCTTTTTGGTAGTTTGCGCACTCGGTAGCCTCTAATTTTACGGCTGTACTTCATGTTCAACAGAGATATAAAAAGAGCAGCAGGCATTTCAATGCATCTGATTGGTGCTGAAAGGACCTTTTAATATGAGCACCTCTGCCAAGTATTCGACGGCAGTAGCATAATACAGAGAATGTGAGGAGGTTGGCATAACAAAGAAGGAAGCAGTGTTGAAATATGACACTGGTCAAACTGGTTATTTGTGCCTGAGTGGAGCCATGGAAATGAAGCTCTGATGCGGCACCTCGGAGATGTCTGTCAAACCGCGTAGAGCATGCGATTCTCCACAAAGCATTTAAAGAGCGGCAGCAGAGAATGACGTCTCAGTTGTTTTGTTTGAAATATCGATCTTCAAACTTTCCATTCTGTCACTGAATAGCTCAAGAAGACCATATTGCAATTATCCTGGTGTTATCATTGCCTGACCTCAACAGTCTACTGTCACTGAGTAATTTGATTGCTGTCTTGTTATGGTGTTAATAACTCATTCTAGTCTTTAATATATTATTGGCAGTAGCAATATTGATATTAGCAACATTAATAAAATATCACCCTCAAGTTGTGACTGAGATGACAAAAATCTTTTGCTTTTCTCTCCTCATTCACAACCTCCTTCGGCCACCCACTCACTCCTCCTCCTCCTTCCCTCTCCTTCCTCGCCTCCACTGTGTGTATCCACATTCTTGAGCCTATATGAGACGTACAAACACATTTATCACATTGCCCTAGCTCCTAGCTATGGCCTGCCGCTGCCTCCTCCATCCTTTCAAGCGTGTGTGTGAATGCGTTCGTGTGTGCACTCACGTCGGGGGAGGCTGTGCTTTAGTTTACCCATGTGAAGGTATTCTGTTTACACAGAAGCCATGTTTTATGTATAAAAGGCATGGAAATGTTGCAGCTGCATTGAGCATGTCTAAGCTGATCAGCAACGTGTGCAGTGAAAGTGTGCATGTGTTAGCGTGAAAGTCAGCTTGGGTCAACAGATCTTTATGAGGTCTAGACAAAAAGGTTGCATGAGCCTCATCGGATTCATTACACACACACACACGCACACACGCACAGATGCACTCGACCCCTTCATATCAGGTCATTCCAATCACACGTCTGGATTCACAGTTTCTATGAAGTAACCTTGGTAGCGTTACTGTAGATTTCTATGAAGCTCTGGTGCAATGAGCTGTTGAACTCGGCTTGCTTTATGTTTTCAGTCGCCAAGTCGCCCACACACAAGCTAGGAAATGAATACGCTGTTTTCTCCTTTTCTACGTTCTCTGAAAATAATGAGGCTGCTGGTTCCCATGATGCCTGAATGGCCCGGTCCTCCTTCCCTCACATAGAAAACCGGCTCATTACAGCTTAAGCGGACATGAACGCCTTGATATACACGCACACACATACACACTCACTGACTTCACCTCATGCTGATTTAGCAGCACATACCATCTGTCTAGAATGATTAACCTTTCCATCAATCACTGGACTCTCCATTATCCAAACACACATTTACAAAGCAGGCACTCGCCGATTCTCACTCGCACTTAGTGAGAGCATCAACAAATTCATGAAACAGATGAAATAAGAAATTCCAGTTTTTATCCTCAATGTTTTTTGTGCCAGAAACTGAGGCGTGTATAGATTTTTCAAAAAACATAAATAGACGGATCCCTCCCAGCCCCAGTAAGATGTTTGTTCAAGCAGCTTAAGTGACTGGCGTGGTTATGGCAGCGCTCCTACATGGAGCTTTGCAGATTATCGTCTACGTGTTGTAGCTGTGTATTGTCACCAGGGGACATTGGCAACTTTTGTTTGTGGTCGCACTACTTTTGTTCCTTTAGCTACTCACGGAGAACATACGTAACACTTCTTCATTATGAAGTGAGCGTAAGAAGCCATTAAAAATGTTAACTGCAGCCATTGGCTTTTATCCTTCCTTCTCTCACCCCAATTGGTTGCTGCAGATGGCCCCGCCCCTCCCTGAGCCTGGTTCTGCTGGAGGTTTCTTCCCGTTAAAAGGGAGTTTTTCCTTCCCACTGTTGCCAAAGTGCTTGCTCATAGGAGGTCATGTGATTGTTGGGTTTTTCTCTGTATGTATTATTGTGGGCTCTACCTTGCAATATAAAGCACCTTGAGGCGACTGTTGTTGTGATTTGGCGCTATATAAATAAAACTGAATTGAAATGAATTGAATTGCATTGATGTGCTTTGATGAATGTTTTATACCTGTCAGCGTGCTGTCACTCCTTTTTCAATTCAAGCCAACTTTTCAACAAATCAGTATTTTTACCTCCCTGTAGTGTCATCACCATCAAGCTGATGAACTGTCCACAATCACTCTGTGTTGGTTGCACACCCAACAATCACTCACTCTGTATGGAATGAAATAGTGAAACTGATAACAATGAATTCTGTGTTAATTCGACCCCTTTTAATGTGACAGCACCTTCCAGTGGCCACAGGAAGCATTTCACACATATATTAAAAAACAGATATGGTGTATTTAATGATACAGTTATGTAACCTCAAATACTGTAGCTGGGTTCTTGGGAGTATGTTTGGAAAATGACATAGTTTTTGTAGGTTTTGTCGCTGTGTGTCACCACAGTGGATCTTAAGTTAAACAATCAAGATGTGGTTGAAATCCAAACTTTTGGCTTTAGTTCAAAAATAATGCTTTATGCTTTAAAATAATAATAATAATAAAAACGTTTTGGAATTACAGCCAGTTTTATATCCAGTCCCTCATTCTCAGAGGATCGAAAGTAACAGGACAATTGTTTGATGAACAGTTTCATGACTACCAGAGCTCCAAATTCAACTCTTTGAATCAACTCCAGATCTTTTATTTGCCTAATTTGCTGTGATCTACTGAAGGAACAGGCCTCACTTGGCCATGAAGCTATTGTATCAGTCAATTGTCCAATTATTTTTGAGCCTCTGAAATGTGGGACGTGTATAAAAATGGCTTTAATTCATGAACAGTTCATGCAGCACTTTGATTAAACCCTTTGAATTAAAGTTGAAAGTCTGCCACATGGTGAGTGTTTGACCTAAAATCCACTGTGGTGATGTACAGGAGAAAAAAACCTAAAAACTCTGGGTTCCTAAGGGTGGATAAAATATTGGACATTATCATGAGAGTTGTTAGGTCAAGTCAGCAGTCCATAGGCCTGCAAGACAGGACTGTGTCAAGGCAAAGATCTGGGGATCGATACAAGACAATACTTTAAGCATTGAAAGGAATTTCTAACAAAGTTACTTTGAACAGAAGAAGTGTGAAGCAACCAACAGTCAAACTGAAAACCCAGTCAAAATGAGTAATAAGGGATGGATGAGAGCCATACTGTGGTTCCTTGTTGGCTATAGGAGAACCTTCTACAAGGACAGCCTTCAGTGCAGCACCAATTATACCTTAATGGTGGAGTGGCCAGATGGACTTCATTCCTCACTAACAGGCACATCACAACATGCTGGGAGTTTTGCCAGAGGCCACCTGAACGACAACTAGAAGGGGAAATTGGTCTGATGAAATGATGATTCAACCATTTGGCCGCAATTTCCAGCGGCATGTTTAGAGGAAACTAGGCGCTGAGCATCACCTCATTAATACCACCCCTACAGTCAAACACGGCAGTGGAGGCATCAAGCTGTGGGGGACAGGAACTAGAAGACTATAAATGGGATATTTTCTCTCTGTTTCCTTGTCTGTTTGTGTGTTAGCAGAAATATGCAACAAATCCCAGGTTGGTTTTTCATAAACTATCCTTGCAAAAGGTGACAAGGAAAGCACACATGGACAGAGAGAGACACACAGTGGCACACACTAGAAGACACAACGGTGAAAAGAAAAAGCAGGGACAGGGCTCAGACTTTGAAAATGTGCCAGGATAAACCTGATTCGTTCAAAACAATCACAAATACCATTCAGTATGAACAGGCTGTACCTCAGTGGCAGGTCTGCAGTGTTTACATCAAAATACCTTCTAGAAACATCTTCAGAATCTGAGGATAGTTACTAGGAAGATATGTCAGTCAGTCTGATCGAATCAATTAAGTTATCAATCAAGAGTAAGAAAACTTCTAGGAAATATGAAATGTTTCCAGGTAATTTAACTTTCTCGAATGAGTTCAGATTGTTCAAATTAAGCTCTGTTTAACCACATGTTTATTCTTACACACAGAGACAGAGTATTTGATCCATTGTGCTGTTGTGCCATTGAGACTGTTCTGCAGATTTGCTTTGGAAATTTCACCAGCAGTTTAGTCCAGAACGGGCAGCGATGCACTATTCGAATTTTAAGAAAGACGAACTGCTTCATACTTAAGACAAGACTGAATTTAAAGCACCCAGCAGAGCTGATGAAGGATGCTGCTGGAATTTTCTTGATCTGAGAGTTTAAAAATGTTTGATTGCACTGTCAAAGGAGCCCAGCGCGGGCTTTTTATGTAAAACTACAAATATTTCATCAGCCAGGATGACAAAGTAGAGCAACATTAGAGGAAACAACAACCAAAAAAAAAAAAAACACGGGCAAACCAGATGCGACACAGATGATTTGATCTGTGCCTGTATCAGCGGGAAACGTGATACACATATCAGTGCTGTTGTCACTTTGTATCCTGTTTAAAGTGCAACAGCTAAGTATTTGAGCAATCGATCCAGCTGAGATTGTTAAATAACAACTGAAGGTTCACTATGTTCAGTAATTGTGATCTTCTTTATTACATGGTAACCTGAAGATCTTATTAATGTACCAGGGGTTCAAACAAAACAGCTGTTTTAGATAGAAAAGGTGAAAAACAAAAGTGCAAACTCTGTCGAGTGAAAGCTCGGCAGAGAATTTATCGTCCAGCTGTGTGCAGTTTACTGGCAATGTGTTACATGATTACTGGATAATAAAACTCCAAGTTGCAAGCAAGCAAAACTGTTTACTGCAACTTTGGACCAAGCACTAAAGATTACAGATGAGTTAATGGCAGCGAGGCAGAGACGGCAGCTGCAGCGGCTGTGTCCGAGCTCCGGGGCAAAGTTGATGGAGGTGCATTATGACAAAAAAAGGTGGGACGAAATTGTTAAGATCCAATATTGAAGCCAAATTGCAGGACCTGGACTGCAATCTTACAGTCACAAAACAGAGAAAGTCTTACTGAATTTAGGATGGATAAATAAAATCAGCAAAGTTGCCCACAGCACTTCTGCTGTTAAATTCTATCATCTGCACCAGGTGAATTATTGCAGCACACCGCTTTTTTTTTCTTCTTTGAAGCAGAGAAAGTTTTCACCTTTGCCTGTTATCCACTTAGTGTGTCTTGGTGAGCCAATAGCTACTTATCAAATCAACCCAAGTGCACTGTCATCTTGATAACTCATGTTGTTTTCATGTTTTTAGTACCAAAGAAGAGTCTTGAGATCACGAATGCCTCTCACTGAACAGATATCATCCAAGAAAAGAAAAAAATGACCTTCTTTCAGAAGCTAGCAGCTCTTCCTGTTTTTTTTTCCTGCAGAATTGCACTACTTTAAATCTATAATTAATTTTACCAGCATTTGGCCCACAACAATATCCTGTGACAGGTGGACCCAGAGACTTTAATCATAATACATAATCCACTTTGTTCACGGCATCTGCATTTGCTGACTTTCCCTTTTTTTGAAGAATTACTAACTACTGCCAAGTCTGAGCAAATAACAACAGTGTTTGGAAATAAGCCAGACAAATTGTAGCAGGGCAACAGACCATCGGTCCCAATTTGGGTCATGCACTTTCATTTTCAAATCCTTTGCACATGGATATTGTTTTTGTCCCTCACTCTGGGCACTTAGCATTGTGTATGTGGGTATATCCCCACATACACAAACTAAGGGTGATTAGCCAGCATTTACAAACGACTCTATAAAGGCATTTATTGTTGATAAAATGAAGGAGTAACTGTGCCTCTTTATATCAAGGAAGTAAAATTATATTTGCATGAAATTTAGAGTTCCAGTGAAACAAGACGTTTTGTGCTGAGAGCAGGGGAAGCTTTGCTTAAAAGTATGTTCAGTTACACAATATTATATTCTCATTTTGTCATCGAGCTTCTTGTAAAATATTGACAATATACCTTTTAATAAGGAGGGATCGTTTGGAAGGCTAGGATGGTGGTGTTGAGGTAAAGACTTTGGATCAGAGTTTGGATGACACACATCCAGCCTGAACAGTCCAAATGTACCAATACAGAGCCTGAAATGCACAGTGACAGATCGCAGTGGATTTAAAGAACAGGGAAAAGGGGCAGGTTGGCTTAAACTGGCGGAGTGGTCATTGGGCAAGAGAGATTTTGAACAAGGTTATTATGAGAGTGTAGGAAAAAGTGGCAAAGAAAGTGTAGCAGCAGCAACAACGGCCAATATAAGCAAGAGGAATAACGACTAAATGAGAGCGGTTAGATCTGTCATTTCTTTATATTTTGCTTCCAAGAAGCCAGACTTTCTTGTAATTTTTTATGTGGTCTTGAGCGTTCTCCAGGTCTTCTGAAGGTCATTTTCTTTTGGGCTTTAGCTACCTTTTCCACACAATTTTAGTTTAGTCCTTGTATCTGACCATTTCAAGCAGATTTCCTTCAGCAAAGATGACCTGGGAGATGGATCTGGCTGTTCAGTTTGGCCACTGTGTTCACTAAAGCCCCATCAGAAATAGTCTCAGTAGAAGGGTGGTTGTCAAGTCAGTCTTAAGGAAGGAAAAAAGGGAGAAAAGGCTGAGGTATGCCAAATGGCATACAAACTGGACCCAAAATAAGTCAAAATGATCCCACACTGCTTTAATAACATTGAGGTGCAGGCTCAGAAAAGGGCAATCCACAGCTGATGTATGCTTTTACAACACTAGCAGTTTTTTGGGGATCACTGTCATGCTGAAAAATGAAGCTGTTCCAAATCAGATGTTTTCCAGGTTGAATTAGATGGTGGACCAAACTCTGATGGTACTTCAACAAGTTCCCCAACAGCAGTTTCTGTGGCTTCTTTTCCAGTTTCCTCAAAATTTTAAGTGCAAACTGCACACCATGCTATGATAGATGCAACAAAAGAAGTGGCAACAAATTATGTGCATTTACAACTGACTAATAAAAAAAGAGCCTAAAGATACAATTAAATACAATTTTGCTAAGTCATCTGTCATGTGTAGACACAACACTGATTCATACTTTTAGTCAGGTGCATTTTATGTTTCAATAATTCACAGGTCAGTGTTAACGGTCAGGTACAACGACTGAAGTGAAAATGATTGTAAATCAGTCCCATGTCCAAAGAAAAACTTTGAAAGACCTCCAGGAAGCCTGGAGAACTACTGCTCAAGACCACTTTCTATAAAATTACAAGAATGTCTGGCTCCCTGAAGCCTTCTGCACAGTATCAAAACTGAATGCCAGTTATGCATAGTTGAAAGAGAAAAACAAAGTTTGTACCATGGTGTGCCATTATTTCCATCATTTATCTCAATTTCTGTCCCCACCATCACAGCAGAGGTCGCCTCTCCATCAGTCGGCACGTCAGCAACCAGGAAAGCAGGTGAGCCGCATTTCCATTACGTCCGACCTCCCAGCTCACCAGTGTGTGCCACACAGTAACACACACAAAGCAAACAGCAGCCAGCAGGCACTCCTGGCACAGTCGCACAGATTCTTTTAACCACGTGTTTGTCAGAAGGTGAAAAGAGATTGGGGTGCTTGTGTGAGCGCTCAGCGGACACACTGCTGTTGCTTCTATAATATTTTCCACTTGGCTGCATGTATCAAGACAGGAAGGAAATTAACAGCTTGAGGTGTCTGAGTGATGCTGCTTCAGCTGCCGCTAGCTGTGTGTGTGTGTGTGTGTGTGTGTGTGTGTGTGTGTGTGTGTGTGTGTGTGTGTGTGTGTGTGTGTGTGTGTGTGTGTGTGTGTGTGTGTGTGTGTGCCTAAGTGAGAGAGACAGATAGAACTAGAAAGCGAGGGAGAAAAAGAGGAAGAGAGAGAAAGATGCTTTCCTCCATGACTTATGGTATGTGGCCCGGGTCATTTGTCTGGTGAAGTTCTAATGCCAAACTTTGCAAAAGTTTTCAGACAGGCCATAACACGGTCCACCTACCAGAGCACATAAGCTCTATTACTAAGAAATTCCTCTCTCGCTCTCACTCACTCTCTCAGCGTAGAGGTCCCATATTTTATTGCATGCTCTGAAGACAACAGATAACTACCGCAGAGTTTCTTGTTTGGGGAAAATAAAAAAAAATAAAAAATGCCATCCACTTTGAGAGAAGTCTGGAGCCTGTCTTCTTGAGAAATATTAAATTGATCCCCAAACACACCTGTTTTTGAGCATTAGTCCCAAACAGATGTATTCTTAGAGAAATAAATCTGAAGAAAATCAATTTTATTGGAGTGCTAAATTCTCACCGCACAGGCTTGATAAGTGGCTCTGGAAAGTTTGTTGCTTGCTACTTGGTGAAGCTTTCTGGGTCTTTATAACTCCACACAGTTGATGTTTTTAGTGTGTTTAATGAATGCATTTCACACATGATTTTACCAATGTTTTATGGCGGTTTTTGTGTGCACACATTAGTACACCTTGGCCTGTGTATGTGTGCACATTTTTGACAGTCTGGATGGAAATACATTCATTGTTATCGGTCACAATTTAACCAGAGTTGCTACGCTCATATTAGTACATGCTTGAGAAATAAACCAGCATGTTTAGGATGGCAGGAGAAACCAGAACTCCAAGAACTGAGCCAAATTTTTGCATAAATTGCTTTTGGTTTGAACTGTTCCTTTAATCTGTTTAAGTCGATCCTTACATGGTTTCTAATAGCAATCAAGAGGGATGGAAAAAAAGTTGCTCAACCGCTCATGTGACAAGACAGAAAAAAACATAAATGCACAGATCAAAAAATAATGACTTATGATTCAATTTCTGCTCTAACTGCAGTCAAAGCAACCCTACCACACCTGTCGTTCTCTGCAAAAAGGAGAGCTACAAACTTTTCGGTGCAGCATTCAGCAAGTTTTGAGACACCAAGTACCAGATGATTGAAAATATAGATTTTCAGTAGAGCACTCCTTAAACACTCCCTGAAGAATAAGAGGTCACCATGACCACAGCACCGGTAAAGCCCCAACAATCCTGGGCTGACACATAATGGAAGATTTGTATAGCGTCTGTGTTTCTGCGTCTTCACTCTGTCAGGTGTGTGAAGCCACATCTCTTTTGTAAATGACTGAGTAACAGTCGTGTTTCTGTGTGGATATTGGAGTCCATTAATTTTGCATGTGTACAATGTGGGAGCCTGACAAATCCTTTTATATCAGAGAGTGTGCATGTGTGGGTGTGTGTGTGTTTATTTGTCTGGGATCACACATAGCTTTCAGACATGTTTATCTTCAACATTAGTGTGTGTCCGAGAGTGTGTACACGTGTGTACTTCAGAGTGTGAAATCCCATTAAGTGTGTTAAAACCCCTCTCTGGCCTACTGCCTGTTTGGAGAGGCAGACGCCCTACACACAGACACGCTCGCAGTTGTCACACCTGTATGTGTGTTTGTTTTGTTACGCAGGCATCTGTGTATGTTTCTGCGTGCGGATATGGATGCACATCGGCTTTTGGAGAAGAGCTATATCGTGTGATGGTAATTTTCAGGTGAATATTTTCTACCGAAAATAGCGTTTGTGAATCTAATGTGGGTTCAAGGTCTCGTTGGTATCTAGAAGCTTTGGAACCATGAATATGTCACAAACTCAAAAAGTCTGCATACTACATATGACCACAATTTAATGTGTAATCTGTACAATTCCTTTGAAAAGCAAGGTGAAAGCTTGGGACTTCACAAGTCTTTAGCTTCCACTTATTTCTTTGTATGATGCTAGAAAAATAGAAAATAGACTCAGTGGCTTATTGAAATGTGCAAACATACGTGGAAATGTATGTAAGGCAAAAATAGAGTTGTTATAATGTTTGTAAAAGTTCTTCACGGCTTCTCCAGACCTGCTGATGGGTTAAGGATGTTCTACAGTCTCCTAGAGTAACTGCCTGTCTCCTAAATCTCCTCTGCACCCCTCTATGGGAAAAAATGTCAGTGGCCTTAACCTGTAAATGCATTCCTTTTCTGGGGGGTGTCTCATCGTTGGATCTTTCGTTAAGGAGCTGAAACTAAAGAAAAACATTCAAGCCTGGCTAAATTTTGAAACAAGATACACCAAGTCTTCCAAAATGTGTTGTGCTCTGATGTAAATGGTATCTTTGACACAAAAACAGCACTAATATACTACATATTCATCAAAACAACACCATTGCCCCTGTCGAGCATGGCGGTGGTTGTGTCATGCTTTGAGGCTGTTTATCTGGGAATTCAGTAAAGGTTTAGGGAATCTGAAAAATTCCAAATGCTATTCAATTTGAAGCACACGTGCCCACCACACAGCTGAAATTGAACATTTTAATACGAATGTGTGCCAGTGCAGCAAGATCGTAGCTGCTGGCTGATTCTTTGGAATGACAGGCTCCGTTTGGCTTTCGAGAATACTTCAATAAAGACCTTTTCCCGATTGCTAGAGTGCCACGGCTTTCTCTTTTAATGTCTGTGGTGATAAAAGCTGGCTCACTCTCTTGTTTTTTATTTGTTGGTTTTAGGTCAGAGCTCTGTGGCAGTCATTCTCTAGCACCACACTAGAAAAGCTATTTTTGTGGACTTGCCTTTCTTCACAGGGGCACTGACATGTCAGAGTTGGAAGTAAACTATCTGTGCTTCCTACGATGCCTTATGAGATTACTAGATGATCAAACCATGGATAGATGGATGGTCCGTAACAAGTGGTCAGATGTTTACGAGCTGGTATCATTACACGGTTGCGCAGGGCTGTGCGAGATTACATGACTTTTTGAGAGAATTCTCTTAATTAGAACCAAAGCAATTAACGCAAATCATTAATTACTTTACTTAGTTTTTAATGCATAATTTAAGAGCACTTCATTAGCTGCTTTGAAATAAGCAGTAGGAGGGAGTGAGGCTGTGGCTTAGAGTCTATTCTTGACCTTGGCAACGAAACAATTGACAAAATAATCTCACCTCAAGGTCTGTTTATGGCAACTGTTCCCTTCATCTACTCAAAAATGAAGTAAATGTATCTTAAAGTATTAAAATTGTGTATGTGACTCAGAGATCTCAGTCTGTCAACAAAAACATGTCTGAGAAAAAATAAACTCATACTTTAAACAATAAGACCCTGGCGTCATGAAGAAATCTAATATTTGGAAGACTGTTATGAAGACAAGCTCTTTATTCCTTTTGAACCACTGACGAGAAAACATGAATCCATTCAGCCAGGACTTTTCTTTTCTCTCACCTTCAGTTAAGGTCTTTTTCTTAGAACCAGCCAGGACCCAGAAATGACCTTAACTGTGCTGACTGCTGAGGAGAAATTGCTTTTTGAGGGACGCCCATATAAACAGAGTTCTAAAATATATCTATCATTGTTGGCTTTGTGCTACGTTTTCACAAATCTACAGAGAGACAGCGAGATGGGAATCAGATTTGAACACTACAACTGAGGAACATCTGTGGTCAGATCTGTGTCATCAGCCACTGTGAATACGCAGCATCGAGCATTTAACCATCACTTCTGTCCTGAGCTACGACCTACTCTGCATACACGACAACTCCAAACTTTCATTATCTGAAATGAGTTTTAAATGTGAGTTGAGATCGTTCCTGACTGCAGTGACGAACATTTGGCATGACATGTGGGAAACTTCCTTCATTTAAATTACCTTTAAATTGACAAAATAAACAGTTCTTTGATTCAACTTTGAATTCACTTTGTGAAAATGTGCTACACTGCAAATGTTTGGCAGTCTCCTTACTTCTAAATGGAACTGAGATGTGAACAGTTACATTCACTTTGGAAACGTTTGAATAAATTCTATATAATACTGTGCAAAACTCTTGAACCGACCGTTATTTCTTTATATTTTGCTTCCAAACACCCACATTTTCTCAAACATTTCAAAAGTGGTCTTGAGCGATAGTTCTCCAGCCTAAGTTGTTCTTTGACTGCTTTTTCACTCCTTTTCAGTCCACTTCTTGTACCTGACCATTTTCAAGGTCTTTGTGTGTGTGTGTGTGTGTGTGTGTGTGTGTGTGTGTGCAAAAGGTAACTTCTTGATGTGTGCTCAATCATCCAGGTAAGTAAATCTCCAAAAGTTGATTCTGTTCATCTGGACGTAGCGTTTTGTGGGAGAAACGTTTCGTCACTCATCCAAGTGATTCTTCAGTCTCAACTGACTGCATGTTTCCCCAATTGAGGAGGGGGGCTAAGGGTACATCTTTTGCCGTCTTGCAGTGCTGTGATTGCAGCCATTCCTCAACTCTCTATGGAGTCATGGTCATTGATCAATGGTCTTTCATCAATGGGCTATGATTAGTGGTTGTTCAACAATGGTCATGAGAATTTCCATATTAATGATCAATGAACTGACCTCACAGCCCATTGTACCTTCAGTGGGCTGGTTTCAGTCATTATGTAATGTGACGTTTCTCCCTCTGACAACGCTACGTCCAGATGAACAGAATCAGCTTTTGGTGACAAAAGGTAACTTTATTGATAGCACTGGTTCAACAGATGAATCAGTGTTGTGTCCACAGAAAGATCCAATTATCAATGGCATCTTTAGGCACTTTGTCTCAAAACATTCACAGTAATTTGTTTCCATTCCTTCAGTTGAATCTACAAGAACAAAGATAAAAATAAATCTCTGTCTGACAGGCATAAAATAGTATTTTTACTGCAGCAGCGCTGTGTTAAAGAATAAAGGTGGTCATACCAAATATTGACTTTCAAAGTTGTTGAAATTATACAAACTCTGTTTTTGCCTACTGTTCTGTATTTCCAAGTGTAGAGTACACCCAGCACAGACACACGCACACACAGGCAGGTATAGCCAACTTCCACGTTTATTGATATATTTG
This sequence comes from Rhamphochromis longiceps, assembly GCF_057381845.1. NCBI lineage: Eukaryota > Metazoa > Chordata > Actinopteri > Cichliformes > Cichlidae > Rhamphochromis > Rhamphochromis longiceps. Next base: position 15,242,769 of record NC_140562.1, read on the forward strand.
TATTTTGACAGCTGACTCAGTCGCACCGTCTGACAGCTCGAGCCCAGCTGATCCCTCTTGGCCGCTCCTCCTCGTCTCACTATAAACACAGCGGAGGAGACCATCATTAGTCCATAAACAATATCAGCTGTTCTTACCAGCCTCGCGGCGCCGCCCCGTTGAGCCTTCCGCTCCACTCCTCCCCTGCAGCTGCGCCCGGGGCCACGCCTCCGCCACACCAAGTATGTTTGCACATTCAATAAATCACTGCGCATATTTTCCATTTTCCCATAAAAATCTAAAGAAATGAGGGGCGGCTAAATACGTTTGCACAATATTAAATGTTAGCAGAGTGGCACTTTATGTTTCTTTTGGAGGCATTCCAGTATGAGCTTGCTTTATTAATATCAGTCAAGCGAGCTTGCTTGTAGCTGGAAGCTCAAGTTTCTCTGCGTTTATCTGCACTGGCTGAATGTTCAAAGATGTTCGATGAGTAGCTTAAAACTGTTAATTAATTTTTTATGATGAGGGTTTTTTTCTGTCTTCTGGTAGTTGTTGTTCTTCAAATGCTAAAAGAATACAAGTAAAAACAAGATTACAACTGATATTTAAAGAGACCTCCAGATGTGATTGTTTTCAGGTAGCACACTCAGCACTCCATACTAAGAGTAAGAAATGGGAGATTTAATTCTAAGGCAAAATGAACTACGTGGCATGTTTCCAGTCAGCTCCTCGCCCTCATTTACTGAGCCGTGTGACTCTTTCCACCTCTGCTTCCCATCTTTCCTCCTTCCTCTTGTTCTCCTCTCTGAATACCAAATGCATTACGTAACCGTACAATGTTTCGCCACAGAGGATCATCCACGGCATCTCACATGTCCACATCTCTCTACAGGGGAGTGACAAGTGTAGCACCGCAGGGCCCGTGGAGGAGATATATATCAGCACTGCCTATTATTCTGGCATAACCCTCTCACTGCAAAGACAGCGAAAGACAGACAGGAAGACACTCTGTGATGGAGAAAAAGACAGAGACAGATACGACACAGATATTAGATCAGGATGAGAAAAGTACAAGCTTGTATCAATAGCATTATTCTCCACATTTTGTCCTGTCTGGCATGCCTTACTGCATAGAAGTCTCTCTCTCTCGCTCCCAACTGCTGGGTAGCAAGCAGCATAGAATTTCTATAATAGAAATGTCCGTCACGCTCCGTGTTTCCATATCTCTTATAGAAACGTCCATCATGCCAAGTCTGGACGTCAGCTTAACCCCCAAACTCCTCTACCCCTCGCTCCATCCATCGCTCACTCCTCGGCCCGCCCCCACTTTTTAAACCCCTTACCCTCGTGACTGAGTAGAGAGGGGGAGAGAAGACGCTTTTGCTTTCATTCCTCCCTCAAGGACGTGTGATGTTGTGTGATGTTGAAGCCTTATATCCGTAATAGTCAATCACTGTGGTGGGGGGAGAGTGGGGAGGGATGGGTGAGACTGAGAGTCAAAACAAATTACATTCTCACAGATGTCTTTGAATCACGCGGACGACAGGCAGACGCATACTCGCGCTGCGCCTCCCGGTTGTGAGAGATGTAGTAGAACTTGCCTCAGAGCGTGGCGCGTTTTGATCTGACTTCCTTAAACTCCCGTTCCTCCTTTCTTCTCTTTTTCTCTCGTTCTCCATTCCTCTTCGCCTTTTCTTGCTCTGTAATCTAACCTAATCCAGATGACTCACTTTCATCGATTGCACAAATGTGCAAAGTCTGTGTGTGTGTGTGTGTGTGTGTGTGAGGACTTTTGTACTGCCCAGAGCTGACTGTGTGATACGGTTTGTTGTGAGGTCCCAAGATACTGAGAAAAGATGAATTCTTCACAAGCTTGTCCACCGTTTCACATCTCTATGTCCTGGGAAATCAATAAGCATCGAACATAATCAAAACACAGGAAAGGGATTCACTTATGCTCCATTTTAACGCTAAATCTATATTTAACCAGATTGCACCTTTTGGGATCCAAAATCTGCAAGGGAGTCCTCACCGATAAGACAGCCATATTCTGTAGATAGAGGTCTTAGATAAATAATACAGCGTAAAAAGTTCTGGGGACAGACAGGCAGAACGACAGAGAGACACAGGCCTAGCATCCCCCCCAAAAAAGAAAAAAGAGAAAAAAAAAAACTTATTCAAAGCAATGACAACTCCCAAGGATTCATCTCACACAGCTGCAATGAATGCTTTGAACTCTGCCAGAGAAATGAGTTTCTGAATTTTCGAGCCTTTAAGAAGACAAATTTACACGATGCACTCAAAGCATCATAAAGACTGTCTAGAACATCTCTGTCAGGGCTTGAAGCTACAAAGGGAAAACTGTACACTGCTAACGTCCATATATTTGTGCTGGTTACATAAATACCCAAATAATTTGAGAGCAATCCCAAAATAGCCTTGCAAATCAACATACAGCATTAAAAAAAAAGATGCATGTGACAGTATTTGTAGAACGTCTAGTGGGTGTAAGAAAAAATCAAGTACAAGGCGAAAACTCTAATTCAGGGGGTCACCGAGAGACTGATAACCATTTACACCTATTTACACCTATAGCCAATTTAGGATCATCAGTTAACCTGACATGCTTGTCTTTCGGGTGTGGGAGGAAGCTGGAGTTCGCGGTGATGACCTGCACAGGCACAGGGAGAACAAACTCCTCATAGGAAGGTCCCGGTCAACTGGCAGACTCAAACCCAGGACCGAGCTGCTCTGACGTGACAGTGCTAAACACCACACCCAGAAAACAAAGTTGAACTGAAATTCTTCAGACTGTTTGTGTAAGAGAATACTAACTTAAGCAATTAGTAGTTATTTTTAATACTATTCCAGAGGATGAAACCCTTTTTTGGCTATTAAGTATTTTTGGATTCAGAATTTAAGCTAAGCTAACCTTCTGGGCCATCGTTCTTTCATAAGACTGCGTGAACGACATTTACCCTCCACAGCAGTCCCAGTTTCTCATTTGACCTGTTGGAGAAATTAAGTGCTTACACCTGGCCTAATGTGTAATTGCTAATTTGCAGATGTGCACATGTGGTTTTCAATCGTAAGTGAAGCTAATTGTGGGCTAAGTTAACAATACAAGACAGCAACATCCACAATCAAAGTCTCAAACGAGGCATCGAAAAAGCACAGACTGATGTCATGGCAGACATGTTCATCTCTTACAGTTTATGAGGAAACCCAAACACAGATGTACAGTCAGTGGTTCACAAAAAAAACTCCACCATGTCATCTCATTGAAAGCTTTTAAAGTAAAGTAGAGTCAGGTGGAAATGTTAGGTTTGCATAAGCCGTAACACAGCAACAGTTAACAGTGAGGGTCTTATCAGTGAGAAGCACTGCTGCAATAAATGCATGCATCAGGCAGTCTGATGAGTTTCAGGGTGGAGATGGCCAGATTCCACTATTTGTTATAGAAATAGTGGAATAGTGTATACCTCTTTTCTGAAAAGAAAAGAGGTATACAATTTTAAACTCCAGATGAAACCATTGCATTAATATGCTATTATTATGCTATTATTACAGGCATACCAGTTAAACCTATTCTGACAGGACTTCTACTTACATTTAAATATAGTACGACTTCACAGTAAATGCACACATACACACACATACATATACAGGTATATGGGCAATATAGGTCATTTGTCTTCCTCATTCTGCCTCACCTTCTTCATCATTTTTCCATTCATGGCTTCCAGCCGCTTTGTGCCGCTGCTGCTTTCCACATTGCTTTTGAATGGTAATGAAAGCACTGGCATGAGTTGAGATGCACCACTACACACAGAAATGGGGATCTACATCTCCTTATGTATGTGGGTATATGACAGTATCCCTGTTATTAATGCGCGCATGTTTTAGCCTCATTCACAGCCTGCCCAGGAGTGCAACCCATCTCCTTAGTGTTGCTCATCGGTCACATGGGGGGAAAAAAAGTGAAAAATGATGTAGAAGATGTTAAAAAATAGACAATTCAGTTCTACTAGTAAGAACATTTACTTTTAATTTACATTTACGTTAAAATTTTTTGCAGCGGTAAAAACTGCTGATCTTTTTAATGATCATGCAGGTTTTTAATCAAACTTCCAGTTTATCCCAAAGTAGGAACACCAAGCACTTTATTATGAAAACCATCATTACATCGACCAGTCCCATCTGCTGTCAAAACAACCTAAATGTTTTATGCCATAGATTCTACAAGATGTTGGAAACATCCATTTGAAATGCTGGTCCATGCTGACATGATTGGATCGCGTGGTTTCTGCAGATTCGTCAGCCATACTTTCATGTTGTGAAAATCTCAGGAGATCAGCAGTCTGAGAAATACTCAAACTCACCCATCTGGCATCAACACTCACATCACGGCTGCAGTGACGGAGACCGCTTTTTGTCTTGACTCTGATGTTTGATGTGGACATTAGCTGAAGCCCCGGACTTGTGTGCTGGATCTTATGCTTAGTACTGCTGGTACATTGTGTGACTAGGTAATTGCAGGCATAAACAGGTGAGTGTTTGCATGATAAAATGAAGTTATCACCCAAAGGAAAAGAAAACTGAGTGCTACTAGAAACCTGGAATAAAATAAAATATATATTCCCTCACTTGGTACTTTCATGACCGTGAAGCAGAGAGCTGTACAACCTGTCAGCGCAGACTTTTCCATCTGGTGACTTGAAGATTCACAGTAAATGAGCACAGTTATTTTCACTTGGTGACTCCTTGTGGCCTTTGGATTGAGAGACCATGCCCATTAGGGTTAAAGTTGATCACTCAGGACAATACTGCATTGATGAGAAGCAACCCTTCCCTATAGGGGGACAAAATGCCCATTACAGCACAAGAGACTTAATGGACACCTTTCAGGAGTCAAGGGTTCAGGATTTTCCTTTGACGTGAACCTCTCTATATGCAGCTGACAAACACCGACTAAATATTCCTTGATCCATTTAAATGAGAGCATATAAAATAAACCCTTCAGGGATCTGCACCAGAAAACTTGTTTCTTTCTCTTTAGCCTCAGGGCGTAACCTAAAACCAGGTGTCTCTGAAATGTGTAAAATATCAAACCAACAGGACTGCAACTCTGTAGCTTTCTCAGCAGAGATAGAAAGAACAGCCTTCAGCTTTGTAAACAGGATACATCATCTGCAATCTACTTTCTCTGCTTGACTCTCTTAGATTTTTCTGAGTCATGCTGTGGATCTTTCCCACTTGTTTGGGGTAGCGCTGACGCAGGGAGCGAGAAGAAGAGCGAAAATCAGAAATACAATAAAGATGCTACTAAAAATTTTGTTGATAGTTTAAAATGTTTTAATATGTGTTTTGATTGAAAATAGTTTATTATTGTTTTACGGGCCACTTGCTGCTGTTTCACACAAGCTCCTTTCTTGCAAATGAGCGTATGATGATGGATGTTTGTGATTTGAGGTTATTTAGATTCATTAAATCAAAGGAAACTGGACTGTACATTTATTGCCTTGTTAAAGATGACACACTTATTTTTTACTGCACAGAGTAACAGGTAAAATAAAAATAATGATGCGGTCTGCATTTAGATTGGCTAACTACAATCCTCGCTTTTATTATGCAATTCTGTCTGGATACTAAAAATCTCCCAGGAAAACGAACGCTCAAAAAAGGAAGGAGACTGTGGCTATGCCTGACCAAAAAAAGAGAAAAAATCATGATGAAAAGGGAGAGTAACAGAATCTGAAATGGAAACAAGAGTAAATAAAAAATAGTGACTCTCAAAGGAGAGTGCTCCAGTGCTCAAGAGGGTCTAAAGGGGAGATTCACTCAGAACTATGTCTCCATATTACAAAGACACAATATAAAAATCATGGTGAAAATCAGCGAGACTCAATAATCTGATAATCATGTGAGGAAGGTGTAACAAAGACCAGTTTTAGGGGTGTTTACAGAGGTTGTGTGCATAAACTGTGTATGTACAAAGAAACATGCATATAATATGACCTTCCCCGAATGCAAAGTGTTTTTTATAATGTAAAAATTAACTGTAAAAATGCCTCTAGAGAAGGCCAAGTCCAATAGCATAAAGATGAAAAATAAGGTGAGAAATAACTAGCATGAAGCAAAACAGCCAGTGCTTTTACGATGGTCTATCATCACTGATGCTATAAATAGCTGTGACCATGTGTAATGGTCTGCTTTCTCTTTTTTTCCTTTTGTTTGTAGTCTAATATTTTGTTTTTTGCCAGGGTCTTTTGCTCTTTTTTATCCCCGTTCTGTTTTTCTTTTCTTTTTAATTCCAAAAACAATCAAAGCCACATTTCCCTTTCTCCACTTTCTTCACATCCTCCCCAAAGTAAATTGCACTTCTTCATTAACCTGAGTTGCAAACAGCGATTTTATATGGAACTGATGCAATAAGAAAGCATCTGTGTCCACTCGTGGCTAAAGATGCGAGCAAAGAGTTGGCTCGGCCATGTGCGTAAAATCTCACTGTGACTGAGATTTGTGTTTTTAAAAGAGGACAGCGCATACACGTGGCTTTCGAAATCTCTCAAGAAGACAGCGTATGCATTTTTCTGCTTTTGTGCACACACAGCTATATGAATCTTTCCCCGGGTGGCTTGTTTTTCCAGAGTTTCAGAGAACATGCGCATCTACACAACATTACCTTAAAGTACAGCAGCCATGACACCACCGTGGTCAAAGCAAGGTTAGAGTCTCAGTCTTTCTCGGGATGACAGTTTGTACCCTATAAATCTTTGAGTGTGACATGACTGAAAAGTGAGGCGGTCACGATGCTGAGTGCTGAAATATTCCACATGCCTGTTCTCGACAGCTGAGGCAGCGTCGAGCGTGCGTACACGCGGAGAGTGCGAGCGAGGTCGGGGAATGCAATGAATGATGCAAAATGGAAAAGAGGCCGACAGGCTCTTAACAGTTCCTTCTGTGCATATCACGTTAGCTACTACAAGTGATCTCTCTTTCTGGTAACCTGCACTCTTGTTCTGTCTCCTGGACCCTTGTACTTGCCTCAGTATGAAAAGAAAGAGGTCAGGTGGAAATCAGCATCTTAGCTAACACCCCCCCCCACACACACACGCACACACACACACACTGCACCCCCTGCTACACCACCATGTTGTTCCCTCTCAACAGTTTGTTTACTCGAGTTTATCTGGTCAGCAAAATGGACATCTCCCATCAGAGTGTGTGTTGCTGGCAGCAGTTCCTACACTTTCTCTCGTGTCCCATCTAGGTAGTTTGCCTCATGCAACGTGGGAGGAAGTCTCACCATCAATTATAGATTATGCTGACTGGGTGGGAAAGCCCATGCATATGGCTACACACCGGTAAACACTCATGCATGCCAGCGTACATTAGTCACATTTATGAAGAAGGCTTCCGGGGGGAGGGGGGGGGGGGTTCCCCTCAATTCATTTCTATTTCTAAAGTGCCAATTCACAACAGCGATTATTGCGGGGAACTTTACATTGTAACGGCAGGCGGTCGGACTCTGTTTTGACAGGAAGAAACCGCCGACGTAAACCGAGCTCGAGGAGGGCGGCCATCTGCCTCAGCCGGTTGGGGTGAGGGGAAAGCAAAGAGAGAAAAGAGGAGCAACAAATCACGAACAATATAACAGTAAACACTCAGTCACCGTGCATCAGAAACATGCAGCTCTGGAGTCAGACATGCATGAGAAAAGGTACAGAGGGGAGAGAGGACAAAGAGGAAAAGGGACAAACTGCATACTGGAGAAGTTAAAGCCATCAATCCCTGCAAGTCTAGAAGTTCAAAAACCCTCACTGAAAAACACATAGCATTTGTGATAAATCAAATGACAAAGAAAACTTGGAGCACAGTTGTGCCTTACAATTGCTGTGCCGTTCAATATCTTTGTCTAGACATGATGGTTGTGCGTGAAAGATTACTCCTATTGTTTTGTTTTGTTTTTCATCTCCTTTTAACACAATATCCAACGAGCTCCAAACCACTGCAGGTTTAGTGCTACCTACTTGACCAAGGCCAGATGACTGATGAGCTATGAGAGGGAACACGGAGGGTATCAACACAAACCCATGTGTCATTAAAAGTGAAAAATGTCATTGCCATTACTCATTATGTGAATGCATTACTAACAAGCTATATGTGAATGTTTCCAGAAGCCAGCTCTCTAAAAGGACACAAAAAGTCGAAGGGAACTGTATCCTATTCCCCACAAGTACGCCGCTCTCATTTACCCTCGTCCTCAGATCAGAGGTGACACATCAGCACCGCTCTGCTTCGCCGTAATCAATAATGTGTCAACAGCAGCCAGGAGATGCTTGTCAGGAAGGCCCAACCTTTTGCTCCTTCCTACTCCTTCTCCTTCACCTCGGTGATGTCACTTCCTGTTTGTTGCTCTCGCAGCTGAGAGAAAAAGGCTTAGAAGAGAGAAGAGGGAGCCACTATTCTCGCAATTTCCCTGAACAGAGTCCCACCACATCCCTTTTTCCCCTCTCAGCCTCCTCTTTCTCCCCACAGAACCGCTGTCTCTTTCACCACCGACTGCTTTATTCCTCCTTCTACCTCAACCTCTTCTCCATCTCACCATCTCTCTCCCCCCTCCCCCAAGCATCTTTCCTTGCAGCTCCCTTGCACCCACTTTTTCTTCCTCCTGCTCTGCACAGCCCTGTGAGAGCCTCTTTCACTTTTCCGCCTCCCCGTCTCTCCTATTCCGTCATACGTCAGCTGTTTTTCCCAGGAAGTGTTTTATTTAGAGCAGATTAATTAATTAGATACAGTATCAGAGCCCTGGCCATCAAGGCCCAGAGGCTAATGGAACTGCAGAAAACATGTGTGCATGTGTGTGTGTGTGTGTGTGTGTGTGTGTGTGTGTGTGTGTGTGTGTGTGTGTGTGTGTGTGTGTGTGTGTGTGTGTGTGTGTGTGTCTGTTTGTGTTGTTTTTCGCAGCAGCAGCACCAAGCTGTGTGTATTTTTCAGATCTGCAGGTGCTTGTGTATCTGCGCCAGTGTGTACACTAATTGGACTTGTCAAGAAATGTCACTGTATATAAAAATTGTGTGTGTACGCATGCCTAAATTTGAGTATGCATGTGCACACGTCAGACTGTTATATAAGAAAAAAAATAAGCACCTTTATCTCATCGTGCTGGTAACAGGGTTGTTTTTGTTGCAGCTCACAAACAAACCACTGTGTGTTACTGGCAATCCCGTTCTTACGCCCTCCTCCCATCTCTCGCTCTCTCTCCTTTTCCCTCCAGGGACCGGTTCTCACACCAAGTACAGAGCAGCACGCAATGAGGAAGAAAGAAAAGAGGTGCTTGTCCAATCAGAGGTGCAGATGGCCACAGAAGACATGAATACCAGCCAATCTGGCACTAGGACGACTTCCACTTGCCAAATCATACATAAATCAAATGTGACCCCGCTAATTAATCGACTTATACAGTTTACCTAGACACACATACTACCAATGAAGTGTTACATCCCATTCATGCACACTATTTCTTCAAGCTTTTAGCAATTCCTCGGTTTGGCACATTTGCCGCTCGTGGAACAGTCACAATTCTCAAGAAAAGCAAATCCCTGTTCATGAAAATATAACCGTTAAAAAACACACCCACCCTCCCTTCGCAATGGCTCCAGTCTACAAGAATAAATGTTAGATGGCGAGCAACTCTGGTCGGCTTTCTCCAGCGGATACTGCAATGACATCCCAAATGGCCCAGAACACTGAACAGGGACGGCAGCGACATAACACGACTGGAGGGTCTTCATCAGTGGTCTTGTCTACAGCCAGCTCCTTCTTCTGTTTCCTTGCACTGCTTTCAATGATGCGGCTGCCGGTGGTTAAGGCAGACTGCTGGCTTATTGAAGGGGAGAAAGGCTTCGTGTGGCTGGCTATCTGCAGTATGAACCAGCCTCCCTACGAGGCCATACCCTCCCACATTAACAGGTACGAAAACTTACAAAGAAACTTATTTCCACAGTATTTTCCCGAGTTGCTGGATGCTGAGAGATCTCACACATCTCTCCATAGCACTATTGTGGATCTGAGGCTGAACGAGAACAAGATACGGGCGGTCCATTATTCTTCACTGAGTCGCTTCAGCAACCTCACCTATCTGAACCTGACCAAGAACGATATCAGTTACGTAGAAGATGGAGCGTTTTCAGCACAATTTAATCTGCAGGTGCGTCCTGACACAATATGCATTCATAGGTTTTTCCATATAGGTGCACATTCATCAATGCACATACATACAGCAGTGGAAAATTACAGTATTATTTGGGTACATGAAATGCACTCTTCAAACTGTTTGGATGTATTTGGATAATGTAAAAAGTGCTCCATAATTTTACAGTATACACAGTAACTAAATGAAATCCATCAGTCTCAATGTAAACAAAGTGTTTGTGCATATGAGAGTGCATATCCAACATTAAACTGCTGCTTAATCCCACAGTGCACCAGAGGACTAATAATCCAATTACACAATATATACTTAACACTTGGTATCAAATTACTATACTATTATGCACCAACCGAATATATTCTTTTTCTTCTTATTATTAGTATTATTAGTAGTAGTATGTATGAGTATGTTTATGTGTATGCAATAAAAATACAGTTCTGCCACTTTCCCTGTCAAAAGCAAATGCCTTATCTCATTTCTAGTAATCTGATCCCCTCCTCAAGGTGGTTTTCGTCCATGCAGTTCGTCCATGTGGCTGCCATTTTACAGTCAGGTCCATAAGTATTTGGACAATGGGACAGGTTTTGATTGGACAATTGACTGACAAGCAGTTTCATGGGCACTTGAGGCCAGGTTCTTTGTTATTTTAAGGGAGATTAAATATAAGCAGGCCTGTCAGTGAGGCCACAAAAACTTTAGGAGTGACCAAATCTGGTACTTTCTAACAAATAATGAATGCAGTTCGACCATGCCAAAAAGCCTCAAAAACCACAGAAGACAACCAAAGTGGATCATCGTAAATTCTTTCCTTGGTAAAGAAAAAGAACTTCATACCAACTAACCAATTCAAAAATACTCTCAGGGAGGTTGGTGCATCACTCGTGAAGTCTACAATGCAGAGATGCCTTCATGAATGGAAATGCAGAGTGTCTACAACAAGGCATTGTTAGGAACAGCTTCTGATCCACAGCATAGCACATCTGCGAAACATGGTGGAGGTAATGTGATGGAATGTGCAGCTCTCTACTAGTCTTTATTGATGATGTGACTACTGATAGAAGTACTATGAATTCTGAAGTTAGTGCTGGAAAAGTTATCTGTGTCCATCTTGATGTTTATAACAGGTCAGAGATTTAGTAGCCTATGACGAACCCTCACATTACACTAGTGATGATCGTTGATATCAAACTTGGGTTGTTTTGACATAGAGGTTAATGTTTCATTTATATGGTGAAATTGTCAATCTTATGTGAAAGTAATCACAATAAAACAGTCCTGAGGAGTTCACAGAGACAAATAGTTTAGAATCAAACTATGCATACCATTTCTTTACTTATTCTTATAGATTTCTACAATAAACATAGACTTATTCAAACTGTATTTATCATATATTACAAGTTTAAACTGTTCTATTTAGAATAATATGTAAACCAAAACAGGGGTCTAAAGAGATCGAAATTCTTCCATCGATATACGCACAGATGGACACAGACATGAGAATGACAACACCCGCTCATTATGGCTTCCAGGAATATTCAAGCAAAGTGTTTCACCAAACCGATCTCAACACATCCATAATGAGCTGGCATGCTTACACATCTATCCGGCTGCTGGAGCTAAGCCAGGAGGTAAAATGTGAACAAGAAAGATCTCAGTAAATTCAGCGCAGCACACGGGCTTAGATCACGGTGTCAAACACGAATTGTTTGAATCGTCATCTGTTTGTTCCGTATGTTTCCAGCTTGTGGTGAGTGATGCCTGGCACAGGCTAGGTCTTCAGAGATTAGACTAATCCCACTTGTCTTTGCCTCCCCAGGTTCTCCAGATGGGCTTTAACAAGTTGAGGAACCTGACAGAGGGCATGTTGCGAGGCCTGGGCAAGCTGCAGTACCTTTACCTGCAAGCCAACCTCATTGAGACTGTTACACCCAACACCTTCTGGGAATGTCCGAATATAGAGAATATAGACCTCTCCATGAACAGGTATTGACAATCATGCTTACTAGGTGAAACTGCTTAAATGTTGGAAATTGCTGCTTTTTCAGCCATAATATATGAACACCAATCAGGCATAACATCGTGACTCTTGTTTTGGTGCCCCTTTTGCTGCCAAAACAGCCCTAACCCATCGAGGCAAAGACTCCCCTAGACCCCTGAAGCTGTGGTATCTGGAAGTGAGCAACAGATACTTTAGGTCCCTTAAGTTGCAATGTGGTGCAACCATGGATCGGACTTGTTTGTCTAGCACAACCCACAGATGCTTGATTATAGTGAAATCTGAGGAGTTTGGAGGCCAGGTTAACACCTCAAACTTGTTGATGCGCAAATCATTGCTGAATCATATTTGCTTTGTGGCAGGGTGCATGCTAAAAATGGCTCCAGCCATTAGGGAATAACATGCCCATGTAGATGGTCTCCAACAGTGCTTAGGTAGGTGGTACATGTCAAAACAGAATATCCACAGAGATAGCAGGACCCAAGTTTTTCCAACATAGCATCACACTGCTTGTGCCAGCTTGCCTTCTTCCCATAGTGCATCTCTCACACGTGTCCATTGTTGGTGCTTTGGGCGGTGGACAGGGGTCAGCATGGGCAGCCCCATTATTATGCACTCTGTATTCTGACAGCTTTCTATCAGAACTAGTGTTAACTTTTTTCAGAAACTTTGGTTTCAGTATCTGATGGATCAGACCACACAGACCAGCCTTTGCTCCCCACATGCAACAGTGAGCCTTGGCTCCCCATGACCTTGTTGCAGGTTCACCGCTCTTCCTTCCTTGGACAACTTTTTGATAAGATACTGACCACTGCAGAGTGGGAACACCCCACAAAATCTGCGGTTTTCACAATTTAGCCCTTGTCAAACTCACTCAAATCTTTATGTTTGCCCATTTTTCCTGCACAGTAAATGTGAGGACAAAATATTCACTTGCTCCCTAATATACCCCACCCACTAACAGGTGCCATGAAGAAGAGATAATCAGTGTTATTCATTTTAAATGTCGCTTGTTAGTGCTCATAATGTTATTCCTGATGATTGTTGATATATATAGATGGTGAAATTGTAATTGTAATAATTGCAGCACATGTACACTGGAGAACAAACAAAAATTAAAATGCCAGGCATTTTAGCTATGCTTGTTTTCTAAATTCAACTATTTGCACTGATGATGGAAAAACGCACTACTGACCATTCAGTGATACTAATTTTCTCCTGTGACGGTATCCTCAGCAGATCCCTACGCTACTCACTTTTTTTCTCAGTGGAAATAACTGTCTTGTTCTTACTATTGGTTTTGGTAATTGGTATTGATCTGTTGACCTAAATGTATAGCAACAGCTAAATGAAATAAGCTTAACTGCTCTTTTGGACTTGTTGAAAATTGTATTGCAGAAGATGTTTTTGACCATAAGCTGAAATCTATTAAATGGAGGGAATAGGTGCATTAAATGTGAAAGAACACATCTAAAGGGGTAACTTGCCAATAAATTTATACTTTCTTATTGATCTTTTTCCAGGATTCAGGTGTTGGATGGCAGTTTGTTCTCTGGACTCTCTAAGCTGACCACCTGTGAACTTTACACTAACCCCTTCAATTGCTCTTGCGAGTTGCTGGGTTTCCTTCGCTGGCTTGCAGCCTTCCCCAACAGGACCAGTGAGAGGATGGTGTGTGACTCCCCTCATGGATTCTCGGGGTACAACCTTCTCAACCAAAATCCCCGCATGCTTAACCAACGCAGTGCTTTGTATGCGCTCAGTCACGTGTGCACAGATGACAGCAGTAGCGCAACATCCTTCTATGGTATTGATTCCACAACTCCTCCGCCAGATTTCGCCTCTCCCTGCGGACTGGATGATTGCGCTTCCGGGACCCCTCCTGATGGGGGTGAGGTGATCAGCTTGAGTCCCATTTTCCCCGATGCCAAACCCTTTATGACTGTAAAGCAAGTGCTAGATTCGAGCGCTGTGATAACAGTTCAGATTCCCGATCCGTACAAGAAAATGTACATCCTGATGCTTTATAACAATAGCTTCTTCACGGATATTCAGAATTTGAAAGATAAAAGAGAAGATATTGAGCTAAAGAACTTAAAACCAAACACTGACTACACCTACTGTGTGGCTTCTATACGAAACTCCCTTCGCTTCAACCACACCTGTCTGACCATCTCAACAGGCCGTCGAGTCGGAACAGGCAGATTACCCACTGAGTCATCAGCAACCCATTACATTATGACAATTTTGGGATGCCTGTTTGGAATGCTTGTGTTCCTTGGCTTTGTTGTCCACTGCCTGAGAAGAAAGAGGATCATGGAGGAAAAGGAAAGGAAGATGAGCAGGATCCAGAGAACACTGATAGAGCTAAAGTATGGTGGAGAAGGGGATATAGAGGGAGGGAGTGGAGGAACCGTTTCCCAGAAGCTTGGTGCTGGGGACAGTCTGTCCAGAATGCCCTACCTACCTCAGGGTGGTGAGATAGATCCATACAAGCTTCAGGAGGTGATAGAGACACCAGCCCACAAGCCCCCTAAACTCAACTATATGGAGGTGAGAGGGTCGGACATTGAAAGGGAGAGAGAACGAGAGAGAGAAAGGGAGATGTCACCGCAAGCAAATCCCCAAGGCTCAGTAGCAGAGATCTCTACCATTGCCAAGGAAGTAGATAAAGTTAACCAGATCATCAACAATTGTATAGATGCTCTCAAATCTGAATCTACCTCCTTTCAACAGGGGATCAAATCCCCCTCTTCTGCAGGTGGAGGAGCTGTTTCAACAGCAGAGCCACAGCTGGTGCTTCTGTCTGAGCAAGGAGAAAGGGAACGAGGAGGTGAGTTCCTCTCCCCGGTGTACAAAGGAGGGAGAGGAGGAAGAGAAGAGAGGGGGAGAAGTTATCATCATTCATTACAGCGACACCACAGCATGGAGGCTCCTCCAACATCTAAAAGGCCCAGCACGTCCTCCTCTCCCGGCTCCGCCCGGAGCCCTCGCTCCTTCCGCTCAGAGGGAGGGTACCACTCATCAGAGTCCCGCTACATTGAGCGAGCCTCACCAGGAGATCGAGGGGAAAGGGGGGGCGGGGGAGGTGAGCCCATCCGCACAGTCACCCCGGCTGCAGCCATCTTACGAGCTGAAGCCCAGAGAATCCGCCAGTACAACGAGCACCGTCACTCCTACCCCGGCTCCCAGCAGCATCTCCAGGAGCTGCAGCACCACCCCCAGATCCTGCAGGAACTCCACCACCACCCAGGAGGTCGCAAGCCCTCGATGTTAGACCCCCTCACTCTCAGCAGGCAGGCCAAGCAGAGGGAGTTAGCCTACTCCCAGCTTTCGCCACACTACCCGCTCTCGCCACAGTACCACAACCTGAGCTACTGCTCCAGCCCCGAGGAAGACGAGGAGGAGGAAGGGCTCCTCTGCACCCCGACCCTGGGGCTGTGGGAGCGGTTCAAACTGCATCGCAAGAGGCACAGGCAGGCATCTATGGAGGATGAAGGCTACGTGGCAGCCGGACATGCGCTGAGGCGAAAAGTTCAGTTTGCCAAGGATGAAGATCTCCATGACATACTGGACTACTGGAAGGGTGTGTCCGCCCAGCAGAAGGCCTGATCCCACGTGTGGAGATCCCCCCAAACCATGCGAAGATGGAAAATTAACAAAAGTGCATCCATGACATACTGATACACAGTGACTTATTCAACAAAGAGCTGTAAATACACACAAATGCACACATCTTACAGGAGCTACAGAATCAGATTGCAAATACGTGTACACACAGACACACACACACGGACATACTTTACACAAACTAAGCCTTTTCTTCTGAGAGCACGGAGAAGGACCAAACTAATATATTATACTGAACGACAAAAATTATAACATATAGAGACTGAGTTACTTTTTGTAATGTAATGGAAGTTATAGCTCAGAGTTATGTAGCTATTTGTACTAAGTTTTGAATGAAGAAAAGCAGAATCATCATTAAGAATAGAAACCTTAAATGTTGCTGGGCAGGCCATCCTGAATAGTCCAGGGATGCTTTCAATCTCGTCGCAGCGGTGTATAATAAAGACTTTGCTTTTCCAGAGAGGTTGTTTTTGCATCGCGTCCTGCGATGCTGCCACATGAGTAGACTTTTTAAATTTTATTTTATTTATTTTTTTAAACTTCTGTGATTTCGGAGATTGAAAACATCAAAAGCAACAAATTCTGGATGGGTCGCCGGGCTACAGTAATATTTAACTGTGCTGAGAATGAGTAGGTAGCTCTCATCAGAGAGTGAATATAATGTGCCAAATCAACCAAGGGGATAGTAGAGCCCTACTGTGTATCAACTTCTCCTCACCACTGTTTTTATATACAGGATTTAAAAAAAGGGGGGGGAAAAAACTGCTAATATGAGATGTTGTTATTACTATTCATTATTCTTATTATCATTACTGGTCTTCTATTATTCCTATGATCCTCATCATTAATATTCTATTATTTGAATATGGCATGGCTCTATCGTGTGACTGTGTTTTTTTGACTGTTTTGAAACTCTCAGCTGAGGAGTGTACACCAACAGAGACACAAACAGTCGATGGACAAGACTTTTGAGTTCTCCTTTTTCTACCAAGAGGAATGTGCTCCTCGCCAAGCCAGAAACAAGCCCCCCTTTTCTCTTGGTGAACCCCATCCCGCCCACACCCCACCCTAATCCTCCTAAAGAGGAGAACGTTGTACAGATGAGAGAGAGAAGTTCTATATTTGCAAACAGAGGTGACTGTTTTGTTTGTACAACATGGGTTTTGAAATCTTTCAGACTTTTCAGAAACCAGAATCCCAAGTTAGTCACCTGCCGGATCACTTACAAATGGTACGTTTTTGATTTTGAAATCGAACTTCAAAAAAAAAGAAAAACAATTCTAATCTTCAAATGAATGTCTTCAATTCCCATAGGGAAAGCATATCTGCACTGTTCAAAATCAAAAAACGACTCTTAGAAAAAAAGGAAAAAAGACCTAAAACTCTCAGCTTCCTTCCCGATACACTGTAGCGCCACTGTGTTTTTCATCGACAATTCACCCCCCCCCAATCCCAACCCTCAAGCCCATCGCCCCGCCTCCCTCACCTTCCCCTCCCTCGTCCCATCTCCCAGGGTTTTAACGTTTGACCTTTTTTTGAATTCTTCTGGTTCCACTGTGGTGCCATTGTGCTAACTTGACAAATCGCAACACATTTGAGACGATTTTAAGTACTACTATTTACAGACCTCTTACCTTCGCATCAATACTTGTCAGTGTGCCAAACAGAACTACGATTTGCACAAAATGATCCACCACCATTGGCTCACTGCTTCCCCGCCTCCAATCATTTTTAAGACCAAAGTACTGTGGTAGTAAATTGACACCTTACCCTCCCCAACCCGCCCTCTCAAAGCCAGGACCCAACTGTTGACCCACCATCATCCTCACAGTTAACGACTCTAGCACATGCATACATGCAACTTCAAGTGTACTCATGCACTCGCAACCAACACACAGATGAATGTATTCTTCGAGAAGTTAATACTGTTCAGCAGCTGGATTCTGATGAACGAGCTGCATTCAGTCTTTGTGCCCATTGTCTGAGAGGAAACTCTCTTTGAGATGGCCAGTTGTGAGACCAAGAATTGGGAGATCAATAAGAAGCGATCGGCTTCCTAGAATCAAATGTGACCAAATTGGTGCACACAGTTGACCAGTTTGTCCTGGAAGCCCAAAGCAGTTGCTAAAGAGGTTCTATTTAAGTACTGGCAGTTGGTTGTTTCTTTTTTTAAATATATGAAGTGTTATGGTAAAATGTGATTAGTATCACTTATGTGGTGAACAGAGACTTTGTGTATATCTGAAATATCTGCAGGATTTAAACACTGGAGGTGAAAAATAGGAGAAAAAAATGTGATAATATACTTTACACAGAACTGTGCTACAACAAGTCATTTAATGAGACTGTAAACCAGGGGTGGAGTCAACAGAGTTTCATATCAATGCACCTTGAATTTAACGTTAACCAGTTTTGCGACATGATTTGAAACAGAGTTGACTCCAACCTTGAAATGATGACACTGAAAATCTTCAGAGAACACAACAGATATGGCAAACAATGACAAGTTTATTGTTGAGTGGAAACACTGTAAAAAAAAACAAACAAAAAAAAACTTTTTTCTCTGCTATAATGAGTTCAGAATGCTCAAGTCATTAAGCCGGTTAAAGCCATAATCGCGTGTGAGTAAAATCATCACAGCTGTCTGTAGCACCGCAAAAAGCACATTCATTTGTGTGGCTGGAAAAGAAAAAAAAGGCAAATTTTTTAAAATGTTTTTCTTCTTCCCTGACACTGCAGCGGCTATGACATGGTTCCTCTGCTGCTGCAGCAAACAATCCAACTCTGATCTAAAAGGAAACTGATGAGCCGTGGCTGTTGCTGCGTTACACGTTCCAGATTGTGGCTTTAACCAAACAATAGCCTTAAAACATTCTTTTTTTTTCATCTTTTTAACTTTAGCGTTGCTTTGAGAATTGAAAACAAAAATAATCCTGATTTCTTAACATATACTTCACCCGACTGCAATTTTATAATTGCTTGATTCTGAAGCCTCACTTGAGCATTCTTTTAGTAACAGTAATATCAATGTAGCGATGTATTCTATTACTGTTTTTGGTTTGTTTTTCTTTTTTTTCCATTATGTTTTATAAACAGTAATGGCCTGAACTTATCATGTGTCAGAGAGTAGCAGAGCTCACCTCGAGTAAGACACAAACGAGCTGATGGTCAAGGTGACCAGATGGCGGTGACCCCAATCAGCGCTGCTATTCTTTGAACCGTGATGAAGTGAAACTGTGTTTTTGAAACAACAATGCCTAGAAAGTGGAAATAAACCGAGGTCCTACTAACAGAGAGAAATGACAATGGAGCATGCTGCAAGGAAATCCTCAGTGGAAGCTTGTGTTATATTCTTCTAGTGAATGACTCAGGAGCAAGAGAGGAAGTGAGAGAGAGAGAGTGAGCGAGAGAGAGAGAGAGAGAGAGAGAGAGAGAGAGAGAAAACTCTACCATAGGATCTCTCAGAGGCTTTCTTTATTTTACTGTCAAAAAAAATTAAAATGAGCACAATAAAAATAGCCTTCCTTTCACTGTCTCCTTTCCCTGGAGAAACCATACAAATGCCACAAGTGCCAGAAGTATCACAGGACTTTCATTTCGCATTTAAAAGATGTTTGATGGATTACATTTGCTGGGATAAACTTTTACTTGTATAGCCATAGATAATTCTGGTCTCATATGTTTGTGACAAGGTTGTGGACATTTTTGCTTTTATCTCAAGGCGGAGGCCAAAAAGAAACCGTTTGTGGTTCTCAGTGCTGAACATTTCAGGAGACATCTTTTTCCACAAAACGATACCAGTTACTCTGCAAAATACACAAAAGATCTTGTGGGAAGTTTTAAAATAGTTATACTCAAAAAAGCCGATGGTGAAACCTTTGGATCCTTTAACACAAATAAATAAATGTTCTTCAGCTTTAGGATATTTTATCTCTCAGATTTCTGCCTCCTTATATAGTGGAGGGAAATGACATTATTTGTGGTGCTACTGTAACCCATGTGTGCGTGTGTTACACCTGTTTTTGTCTGTGTTATGTTCTGTTTTGAAATAATGAGACGGGATCTCTGGTTCTTTAGTTTCAACCGAATGAAATACAGAAATACTGAAAACCATGAGTTGTGTGTGCTGGGCGCCTGCGAGGCCTGAATAACATAGTAATGTGATAAACTAAAAACATAAACTGGTCCATCACTGACTTGAATTAAACAATTAATCAGGCAAATAAATTCAAATTTGTAACCTGGATCGTTAAAAACTTTAGTGAAATCAAATCTCTGCAGGATTCACACAGGAAGAATAGAACAGCATACAGCAGTTTGGTCTTATTCAAATTGCAAGTAATGGATTTAACAACTTTTATCATCAGAGTGCCACTGCATGGTAACCTCCAGCCTTATTGGAAAACACTGTGACCGGAGAACATCAGCACAGACTCAAACCACACAGGCAGGAGATTAAAATCCAAAATAAATTATTTAACAGAAAAACGGGTGTTTGGGGGAAATTCATAAACTTGCATCACATCAGCTGCTACAGTAATAACAGCCTGACCTTTGAAGAAGTAGGGCGCACACAGAAATGCTAAGAACTAAGGTATGTATTCAGAGACTGCATTTAAAAGATGGATGAGGCCCCTGTGATGACGTCCCAGTGTTTCTGAAGTCCTGTCTTTGATTTCTGCTTTGCGGCTGGTCATTTCTGTCTTTTGGAATCCAGAAGTGACCATATTTACAAAAATGGGTAGAGTCCCAAGTTTTCAGCTAATGCTAACAAGCTTGGTTAGCAAGACGCACTCACAGCTAGCCTATAGATACTAGCTAGTATCAGACTAAGAAAATACCAGGACTTCACTCACTAAGACTGGAGGACATTCCTCTTGAGTACAGGTGCTAGCAAGTCATTTTATTGTTACGTATTTGCATTAAAAATAGCCTAAAACATACATGAGTAATAAGGCTCAGAGATGAGAATTAGCTGTTGTTGACATCTTGGTTTTGAAAAATCCAACGGGATAAGGAGCAGTGTTGCCAACTCCTCAGTAAGGAAAATCGCTATTGGTTGTCCTAAAAGTCGCTAGAAGTCGCTAAATGATGTCATCGCCTAATTTGCATAATTGGTCATGCTAATCTAATTGTAACCTATGTTGTTGGAGAGAGAAATAACATCGTAGAAGAGACATAAAGTGAGTAAAAACGTCCTAAATGCATTTAGAGTTTATTTAGAACTACAAATTCAATTTCTTTTAGCAATTATTGTTTTTTTTTAATGTCACAATTCCAACCTTGCTCCTTTACCCGGGCTTGGACCGGCAAAAGTGACCCGAAATAGGCACTCTGGTGGAGTTACTTTGTGTGTGTGTGTTTATAAGTAGTTTTAAACCTTGTGATCCACAAAACAGCAAAAGAGTAAAAGAAGAACTGACTGCGTTACAGCACCCGCTGCTTGTTGAGAGTAAAAGCAATACGCGCTTTCACGTCTTTTTTTAGCGACTTTTTTTTTTAGAAAAAAAGTCGCTAAGGGGTCTGAAAACTCGCTAAATATAGCAACAAAGTCGCTAAGTTGGCAACACTTATAAGGAGGGGTGGGTCTGACTGTGAAACTGCTTGGTCAAGCCATTAGCCAATAAGCAAACCACAGATAATCCACCATTTTCTTTTAACATAACCAATATTTACAAAAAAGTTGTATTTACAAAAATGTTTTATTCAATATGATCAAAACTGGTGACTCGAACTCGAAAGAGTTTATAGAAGTCAAGACAGAAAACAATTCCAATAGAGTTCTATGATAATTAAGTGAAGTTTAAAATAAATATAAACTGCGAAGAATCACAGTATAATATGATTTTAAAAAAATTAAGTGAAATTGACTGCAAAACAAATAAAATTAAATCAGAGAATATTTTAAAAACAGTTACTGTTGGTAAAAGTCTTTATATAAACTCAGGTTAAACAAACTTTTTAAATGTTTTTTAAAGTCCACAGAGTCAGCTAGATGTTGTGGGAGATGTTCCAAAATCTTGGTGCCACAGACCTAAAGGCTCTGTTCCCCCCTTTTCTTCAACCTTATATGATGAACAACTAGCAAATTCTGAGCTTGTAAACAAAGACTGTGAGCAGAAGTGTGTTTAGTGGCAAGCTGGAATACATAGTGTGCAGGAAGTTTGTTTAATTGTCTGTATGTGAGGGAAAAAATGCAGAAAGAAAATAATAATGGACCCAGGAATGAACCCTGCAGAACCCCACAGTAATGTTAAAGGAGAACTGGCGCACCCTAACAATCACAGTAATAGAAATCACAGCTATCACCATCTGGTGGCTTCCAGATACATATTTTATGCTGTCTGTTGCTTAAATAATGGTTAGCAAATAGAATATTCATTATGGTCACCACCTGCGTTTCTTTTGTTAGCATCCAAACATTTACTAATTAAAACTTAGCATAAAGAGCAGGTGAAGCTCATGGATAAGACATTGATTTGAATTTGAAATCTAACTCACCAAAATCACCAGGATCCTACCTCTGGGGGTAATGATAATGCATCTCATGGTTAAGTATGGAAATGGGCAAACCTCAGCACAAAGAGCCACGATCATGCCAGCATCACAGAGGGTCTGTGAAGAAATTAGTTACTTTATTATTTTGAAAAGTTAAACTGGGACCATTTTATAATACAAAACAACCAATAAACCTGCAGCCACCCTCACTGTGTAGGCAGAAATCTGAGAGACAAATACAGCATCTCAAACCGATAAACAAAGCTAAACGATCTTTATAGCTAGAAGCAAGCAACTGAGCACATTACAGGTGATTGAGGGTTACACCAACTGACACGTATTGATACAAAATAATTACATAGATACTTATTAATCCCAAAGGAAAGTTTAAAAAGCTGCTTTCAGCTGCTTCCTTATTCACAGCAGGTTGCTCTGAGATGTGATTTGGCAGATTTTTATACTCTTCCTGATGCAACCCTCAAAGGATTTGTGTCTCCTCCTTGGATTAAATCAGGGATCTTTCATTTGTTAGGTGAATGCGTAAACACTATGGAGCCACTACTTAGGTACTTGAACAGTGTCCTGCCATCTGATATGTAGTTAAGACTGGCTGACAAATCATACAGAGGTATTTATATTTAGTTTTGATCTAGAGCCTGAGGCCATTTTGTAAAAAATCATGGAGACATCACAGTAATGAAAACTGGTTAATCTCTGACTAACTGATGCTTGTAAAAAGTTTTTGTCTTGTACTTAAATATATTACTATTAAATAAACTGCATAACATATGTAAAATAAAATAAATCAGTTTTGACAAACCTACACACCACTTGAAGGTGAACATTTCCCCTTAAGAAAACGTGGATGGATATGGATACTGACAAATCTACAACGCCCTCGATAAAGATCGCACTTTGGATTGACAGCACGGTTGGGATGGGATGCTCACTTTGCTCGATTTTAATTTGACAGATAGCAGTTGAATGGACCAAATGAACCTGTCTAATGAAAACTTTATTGACAGTAAGTATTTCTGCACAGTATGTGTCAAAACATATTTTGAAATTTTGTGTTTTATATGCTGACAAATATGCAGCATTAAAAGCAACTTTGACAGATTTAAGAAAACTAGACATTCTCCTTCTTTGTGCAGGGAACAATCGGCGTTTGTGCATACGGCGCTGCTGACGTATCCCACTTCTCGGGCTGTTTTGTGCAAAACAAAACAACAAAAAATAATTTGATGTGGCTGGAGATTGAACTGCCAGCAGCTTAAATAATAGTGCAAAATCTGGGCTACCTGTACATACACAAGGGAATTTTAACTTTCTCAAACAACACAGGAAATTTTCCACATAGTTATGCGATACAATTTTCTCTCAGAGGCTTTGCTGTGCGTGAAGCAGGTGAGTGCACTGATAACAGACATCAATGCAATACAAGGCAGACGTTTTAATGCTGTGCAATGATGGGGCTACAAGAGAAATTCTAAATCAGTTCTTTTACAAATGCTGGTCGTTTTACATCACATGGACGGTTATGTCACATTCGGTGATTGTAAGTGACGACTGTACTCCACTACTTCACTGCTTTTCATGTATTTATTTATTTCTTTTATACAAGGTGAATTTACTGGTACCGTTAAAAGTATTCAAGCTGTGAAAGCAGGAGGAGCTCTGTCACATCTGAGGAAAGCACTTGAGCGACAGCACCTGAGCTGGTCTGCAGAACGCACACTCTGAACACAAATCCTGGTTACAGACCAGGTTATTGAAAGGGAATGTGTTTTTAACCATTATTATGGCAGGTAAGGGCTAATAACAAGACAAGATCAAGTTCAAGTTTGCAAAGTGTAGGGACTTAAAGTGGCTCCGAGCTGTGAGGGGAAACAGCTGTGCTCGTTTCCAGTCTAGCCCCTTCAACTTGGTGTGCTGTTGTGGAGGGTCTCTTAGTTGAGGGGTACGGCACGGATACATTGGCAAGCTTTGGAAAATCCTTGCTCTTCTACAGAACCAGAAAGTAACTTAAAATCAGCATCCATGCCGATTTACACTGTTATAACGTGGATGTATTTCAATCAAAAATGTGTCTTCTGTTCTGCATTCAGTTGTTTCTTCCTTTTTCTCTTCTGTCATTAGCTTTTATAACGCCAATAAAAAAAGAATACAATAATAAAGTACATAAATAGCTACAATCACAGAGAGTATAAAAGATGGCTGTGATGATGTCACCGGCTGGTTTCTGAAGTCCTGTTTTGAAGCCTCGAGGTGAGCGTCTCCGACATTGCTACTTCGTATGCAACATACTGGATGTGACAAGAAGGGATGGGTCTCACCTTGAAACAGTGATCAGCTAATGACTTCTTACTGACACGGTTGTGTTATGTGTTTGACAACATGTATTCCAGTATATTGTTTTTATAGTTACTTACAATGACTGCAGCAAGATGACATTTTATAGAGTCTGCCTTCAAATACAAGAAACTGCCATATATGTAAACTTAGCACAAGAAGTAAGGACGTTTGTGTTTTTGGTCGATTACCTCGTTGTTGTAACAATGCTTCTTGGCAATAAATCTTGTACCATTGGAAAGCCTGTTTATTTTCCCATAAATGGTAAAAAAATGTAAGCAAAATGCATTTGTGGGTTGAGCTACAGAGTGGAGTATGTGGGTATTGATTTTACTTGGTCACACACTGCTGTCCCATTCTTCAACGCACATTTGTCGCATCACCCATTGTGGTTGTGTTAATCACTGTGGCACAAACAGCATGTCCAAGCTGATCCCACAAGTGTTCAGTGGGGTTGAGGTCACTCCGTTCCGTCCTCTCCAATCCCAAATTCTGGAGGTAGTCTCTGATAAATCCCACCCTGTTGAGACAGGTTTTTCTCATTTTAGAGGACAGAGTTGAGTCTCAGACTGTGGAGATGTGGTATGGCCACTGGTTGCAGAATCTCATCTTGATATGTATCTGCATTGAGATTGCCTCCAGTAAAGACGAGCCCTATTTTTCCAGGGAGATGCTGCCACACACTGTTACATTGCCTCCACTGAGATCTGTTATTCTATCAGTGCTGCAATCAGCATAGCCTTCTCTCGGTCTTCTCCACATTTTGACACCATGAGCAGAATCTAAACTCATCACTGAACATAAAGTTCCTCCACAGGTTCAGGTTCCAGTGCACATGTTGGTGACACCAGTGTAAACGGGCTTGACTGTCATCCCTGTGATACCAGAGATTGGCTGTGTGCAGTCGGGCTGGGTAGAGAGCGATCAGCCATATCATCCTACAAACCTTGAATGCAAATCGTTTCCTTAGTGCTGACAGGATGAGGAAACAGTCTTCTTGTGGTGTTGGTTCTTGGGTAGTCCAATTTGTGGCCTGTCTCGGCTCCCCCATTATAGGGAATTTGCTTTTCAATGTGGAGATGGTACCAGGGCTTCTTTCAAATAACACTGCAAACTGAACACCAGCTTGAAGTTTCCCTGTGGCATGAGCCCTATTCAGATCAGTCAAACGTGGCATGCTTGGAGCAGACACCAACTGGGTGCTGTAGCAGGCCTCATGTTCTCAGGCATGTGATCAGGCACCTGAGTGTCAGGACCTGGGGCACCAGAAGCTCGAACCAAGAGTCACTAGTGGAATAAGCTGTTTGGCACTGGCAGAGAAGATTTGATGAGTTTTTCATTTGATGAGTGCAGCTCAGATACTCAACTCTGCTGCTCAACTCAGAAATACATTTTCCTTAGAAATATGTTACAGTTTAACCTCCTAAGATCCGAACCCTTCCACAGCATGCATTTTTAATTTCTCTCTTTTTACCTAATTTTTGTTTCTAAGAAAAATGAGAGCCACTTATGAGGATATTCATTTAAAATTTCAATAGAACAGTAGCAGTATAATGTCCTCGTAAGTGGATATCAGGCCCTTGTAGAGCAAAATTGAGTATTTTGGTCTAAATAACCCAAAATGTGATGTCCTCATGTGGACGCCAGGTCCTGTGAGGTTAAGGGTAGATAGACAGGTTTTCCACTTGTTTTAGATTTATTGCTAAAGAAAAAAAATATATTGTTGCAACAAAGAGATAATAAAGCAAACAAAAATTATCATACTTTTTTTGCTCAGTTTACATTAACGGAAGCCATTATTTTAATTTTTTATTTAATTTTATTACTAAAGTAGTCATTCTGAAATAACCAAATGGAACTCATATTTGTAGGTGTGATGAGGTTTCTCTCTCTGGGCAGAAAACAGATGCTGCACTTGCAGGAGGTGTGGTTAGTAAGCCGTTAGCCCACTTACCGCTTAACTAATATTAGATAATGTAGTGAACCCTTCACTTGTACAATCAAAAGGACAAGAGCAGAGAGTTTGGGGACTTAACAATTGAGATTTAGTAATTTAGTGAGCTTTACAGGTGCTAGTAGGCAGGCTCTTTTTTTAAACTGTTCCTCCTGCTATAAAGAGTGACAAACACCTAATTTGAAGTGTGTATAGCTAAGCTAATCACCTCCCAACTCCAGCTCAGTACTTCAAAGGCACCCTGTAGAGCGATGTTTACCTTCAGTGTTCCTCACTAAAAATGAACCACATGGATCCTTGCAGTCTAACAAACATGATGAAAGAGCTTTCTTGCTCATTCAACATTAGCACTATTTAAATCTTTAAATATCCACCTGTTTACAGCAGTATTTTACTTCCCAGTAGTTTTTTTTTCTTCATCACTAAACGGCGTGTTACTTTACCAACTCTCAATCAGCAAGCTAGCACAAAATGACGCGTTCCATTCGCCTCAGAGGTCCAGTGTTGCATGTCAGTAACTTAAGCGCATGGACTGCAGTATGTTCATACGGTGGCCCTCAAAGGTCAAACGCACTGCAAGTTAAGAAAACATCAGCATCTACTTCTGTTGCATTTCATTCAAACTCGATTGTGTTTTGTGTGCTTTTGCAGCATTTTTCTATTTGCTGGTGTTTTCTGAAGTTGCAGTGTGTTTGACCCCTCAGGGCCACCGTAGACAATATGGCTTCTGTATATGCCTTGTTTAGTAACTCACAAAATCCACAAAGGTATCTGTACAGATTACAAGTTTTACAGTTTTGCTTTTTTTTTTTTAGTTTTTGCATTCACTGCCATTTTCCAAAAGTCAATTTCCATACACAAGCTCAAAAATAACTCGACATTTGACTGACATGCAGTTTCACAGCCAGGTGAGGCCTCTTTGATTATTTTGATAAAAGTTCTGGAGTTGAAGCTCTGAACTCACTGCACCTGGTCATTTACTGGAACAGATGACACAAAGATGAACTTATGTGACAGGAAGATGGGAAGACTCGGCCACCTGATCTGAACTCAACAGAGCATGCTCACAGAGGTTGGCTACAGTAAAGACCTGCCAGAGCATCTCAAGGGAGAGGACTAAAGGTTCTCAACTTCATATTTAAAGTTATGTTGGTTTGTCCGATTAATTTTGAGCCTCTAAAAATGGAGGACCATGCATAAAAATGGCTGTAATTTCTAAGCAGCTCATGGAAAATTTCTGTAAAACTTATTGAATTAAAGCTGACGTCTGCACTATGACTATGATTGTGCATTTACATTTAGGCAAAATGACAAAAAATAATAATAAAGAACATCATCTCAAAACAAGACAGGGACATGTAATTTTTTCACTTTGAAACACGATATTGAGCTCCCTATTTTCAGGTCTCATGTTGTCATTTTTGTGCAGACTTTCAGTATGCATGTTTTAATGGTGAAGAAGAATTAAGTGCACATATAGTTAATGACTAAACCGCCACTAAGCCTGTACCGGGAGCTTATCGCTGCAGGTGAAAAAGCTCTTTGGATTCATAGCAGTGGTGTAATTCACGTTCAGGAGCACAATACTGTTCTATCCTGAAATGACTGTCTGGAAATTGTGACTTCAGTACATCACCAGCAAGGTTCATTACTCCTTATCTTTAAACTGCAGTGGTACAATTGGCTTAGGGGCTCGACAGTGGGCGGCTTCTATCAAGACAGTGAGAAGGGAACCTGCTCTGGCAGAGCCTTTTCATTATCCTTCCATCTCCCATCTCTCCTGTGTGATTTTTACCGAGGGCAGGTGAGTGTGGTATGTCTCTGTGCTTACATCATCTGCCTCCCCAGCCTCATTTCCCTCCCTTTGTGACATCTCAGATCTCTTGCTCACTCTCAAACTCCCAGAGACAGATGTACTCTGTAGTTGCAGATTTTTTTTCTGCGAATCGGAACACCCGGGGAGGGTAAAACACACTTTTTTGTGCCAGGTCATTAAACGATTTTAATTTGGAGCTTTTGGAGATTTAACTTTATTGCTGAACTTTTAAAATTTGCACATGATATTTACAGAAATGCACAAAAACGCACCCGTAGATATGGGGGTGGTTCATTAAAGAGCACTCCCGGCCAGGAGAATGAAAGATTTTGCTCCTGTACCCGGTGGGCCAGTTGAAAAGGGCAGCCAAACAACTCCTGGTATTACTGCTGCTGCACAGTGGAAAGGAACCTACATTAAGTGTAGTTTTGAAGCGCTGTGCTTGAGAGCTGCCCTTTCTAGATGTGGTATTATCAAAGCAGTCTGACGCAGAGCGGAGAAGCCTCCAGCTTGACCCGGCATCAGAGTTTGGAACACAAGTAGTTGTCAGGCTTGTCACAGCCAACACTGCAGTGACCAAAATAACCGTCTTTCTATGTGTCTGTGTGTGTGCGCACGCGCCGCCTGTCTCCCCCATCACTCTATGCCTGCCCAAGTAACAAAAGGAACCCTCCCCAGGCACAAACAATAACCACCCTCCTTCATTCTCCACATTGGCATTTACAGTGACGCCTCCGGCAGGGATGGAGGGTGGCAGAGATATGAGGACAGGAAGAGAAGGGGGGGGGGGGAAAGAAAAACAGAAAGGGGAAGGAAATGGAATTAAGAATAAGGGGCTAAAGAAGATAAAAGAGCGAAGAAAGAAGGAGTTCTTCGCTCATTTTCGGTTTTGATTTCTCACAGAGCCCCGGGGGTTGTCTTTGTGAAATAACCTTCTTTTAAAAATGACAATTAGACTCGCTGTCTCTCTCAAAGATCACGGCCTAATGTGGGCCAGCCTGTAGAAGGAGGCGGCTTGATAGAGCATGATGATAAGGGCAATAATGAGAAACATTCTCACCACTGTATTAATACATATTAAAATCAACCCGCTAAAGGGAGGGCCCCACTTCTTACTTCAATACACAGGCAGCCACACATAGAGGCCAA
The DNA here is from genome assembly GCF_057381845.1 of Rhamphochromis longiceps. Lineage (NCBI taxonomy): Eukaryota > Metazoa > Chordata > Actinopteri > Cichliformes > Cichlidae > Rhamphochromis > Rhamphochromis longiceps. The sequence goes on from NC_140562.1 coordinate 15,272,362, forward strand.
GCAGCATTAATAATGTACAGTCTAACTAAGAGAACACTGTGGAAAGGTCGAGGCTGGCTGAGAGGCAAACAACATGACTTGGGAGTTATTAGGTCAGTGGTTACGCTGTTATCTTCTGTTTGACAGGAGGTATATATCCAACCTGGTGCTGGTTAAATATCTTATGAGGCCAATCATTCTTGAGATAAACATCTCAGCAGTTTTAGAGAAAGAAGTTCCTATAGTTAAGTGATAGTGGGGAGTGTCAGTGGAGTTGCTGGCATTACAAGTGAGCTTTATTTAGCTTGTTTTGCTTGGATAGCACGCTGCATGCACAGACTGTACAGCTGCAATGTACAGACACACATCTACTATCTTACATACAAACAAAGGTCTAGAATTTCACCTACCAAAACTAAAGCTGAAGACTGCTCGCGTGGCCTCTACCTCACAGGAACACGCTATTTATCAGGTGATTCCATGAAAAATGAATCAAATTAATGCTGTCAAGATAGTCAACAGTTCCAAGAGGTTAAATGACTTGACAGAGGTGTGAAGTAAAAAGTACAAATAAAATACTTCGTTACTGTACTTAAGTACAATTTTCTGTGCTTTACTCCCTACATTTTTAAACAAATACCTTTAGTTTTTACTCCCTACATCTTCAAAACAGGCTTGTTACTTTTGGTTTAATGCATTAGAGGGGAGTTATTATTTCACATCACTGACAGCCTCCAAACATCAAACCGATGCCTAAACAGTAACACATGAAAGACAGTCCTGTTCATGTCAAAAAAGATGAAAGATGCGGAACTATGTGCCACAGTCATGGATGGGTGGGGGAGGACGGGGAGGGGGGGGGGGGGGGGGGGGCACACCTTAATGACTGCAGGTGTCCATGAGTTGCGGTACTTCTAGCTAGCAAAGAAGAGCGAGCATAAAGGTGTGACATGTTGTAGCACAAATGCAGTGTTTCCATTAGCTCAACAAACATCAGCAAACACACAAACTCCAAAGACTTTTTTCTTTCTTACTCTGAGTGCATTTCAGAGCCGGTATTTTTTCACTTTTACTTGAGTAAAGAAGATGAATCAGAGCTGAAGTATTTTTTAACACTATGATCTGTACTTTGTGGAGCAGGGAAATTATTTTACTGCTATTGTTAAATAATTGTCATCATTACCATTGCATTAATAATATAATCTGGAGTTTATATTGCATTCAGGGGTTAAACAGTGTGTCTTTCAGAAAGGCTAAAAGTAACAGGACAGGAAACAGGCTTGCAGAGAGTTTTGCAGAAGTGAAAGCAAAGTCTAAGTTATTCTGAGGAGCAGGCCAGACGAGGCCATTTGAATCACTAGGTTATTTAAAATGATCATTGCTTTAACAAAGTAACAGATAGCTTTAAGAAGGCCTTAAGATGCTTATGCACACAGTTATTATGTTTAGTAGAGGTTCTTGATTAAAACATTTATTTAGTAGAAGACATACACATAGTCTCAGTGAGCCTCCGTTCTGGTGAAAGGTCAGAAGTGCAACAGGTGACACAGAGAGCATGTGAGGTCAACACACACACACACACATTAGTTAGATTTATTTAGAGAAGAGGTTACTCATGTCTGGCTGTAACTGCAAAAGTGTCTCGGTAAAAGAGGAACCGTTCCTTGTTGTCTCGGCAAGAAAGAGGAACAAGACAAGAACTGAAAGGTAGACAGGAAGGGCCAGCCATGAAAATAGAAGATGATCTTCTGGGGTAAAAGCCAGAAGATCATCTTGTATAAATCTATGTATAAAATGTATCTGTGACGCATGAAGGGGCGTCAGTAAATCAAACCCTGATGCTATAAAATATCTGTTCATGCTTTGATTAAGTCGAGGACTACTGGCTGTCTGCGTACAGAGTGTCTTCCCACACGTGTGTTCATTAAAATCATTGTTGGACCAAGATCCTCTGGACCATGGGTGGTTTGTACTCTCCCTCCTCAATTGTGAACCTTAACATTTGGGGGCTTCGTCCGGTGGTTGAGGAGGGAGGATTGGAGGTTTAGATGGAGAAATTTGGTGGTCTCTGAGGTGGTCTGACGGGCAGACACGAATTCCAGTGGTCGAAGTGAGTGGGCATAAGCCGGCTTATCCAAAAGGTAAGGCACTACCTGTTGAATTATTTCCAAAGTGTGCCAAATTGGACATGATAAGATTTAAGTCTACTCACTGAAATTACCGGTAAATGTCTGCTTTGATTTTGATGAGAATCTCATGACAGTACTGAGGATTTAAAAGCAGTTGGACTGCTGGTAATGATTGAACGCGGTTGGACCGCTAAAAGGATTTAATACGGTTAGGACCGTGGTAAGCAGTTGGACTGCTCAATGATTTTACTATCTTAGGGAATTTGGTTATTTTTTGGTTATAAGGTTGGACCTGCTTTAGTCATACACTTTGTTGGGTGTTTTACGGTTGTTTCAAAGTATTATAAATTATCTTAGAACGGAACCGTGGGGGTTCTAGGAAGCGCAGTGCTCAGAGGTAACGCTTGCCAATGCCAAGGACGCTTAGGCATTGTCCTCGAAGAGGGATAGTCAGTTGGTCACTGTGGAGCTTGGGGCACTCCAGAATAACTAGGAGTTAGAGTCTCCTTACCGTTTGGAACGGTACCTGCGCTTTTTTGGTCAGAAGAAGTTGGACTTCGGGCGTGTAACTTTAACTTAAAACTTCAGGGTAAGCCTTGGCTGGGAAACGCCAAAAAATAGAGCTTCAGGCAAAGTTTGGGTTGGTTGACGCTTTTAAATTGTGTTAGGGACTTTAGAGATGAGGCCAGAAACTGTTGGACAGATACTGGTTAATTGGTCGCAAAAAACTCAGGGAGTTCATCCGCTGGGCGGTTATTTTAAATTTGTCGAAATTGGGTAGGCGCTAAAGCTGACAGATCTGACAGTGGTTGTAAATATAAGACGTCGTTGTAATATAGAATAAGAAAATTTGGTGTGAGAGATCTCTGTGTGTCGAGTCAGTAATGCACTGACTGCCTGCTGCTATTTTTAGAAGTGTGTGTGTGAGTGAAAATGCAAATGAGTAAGCAGTGAACTGTTTAAGCCACAGTTGGTTTTACAAATACTGCTGCAAACATTGTTGAGTGTGTGTTTAAAATGCCATTTATGTTTATTAGAGGACTATAAATAAAGTTTTGAGTTGCCGTAGTGCAGTGCTTCCCAAACTTTTTCCAGCCACGTACCCCTTGAGACATGTCACCCTCAGCCGCATACCCCCTACTACGAACGACTCTTAATTAGTGTCTATAAATACATTGCAATATCGCATGCATAAAGATAAATACTGCACAGTCGATTATTTCTCACCACCAAATGAATTTATCAATATTTTTTAGTAATGACAGAGTTTTAATAACAAACTTTACTACTTAATACTAGCAGTGTATCAAAGGATTTATTAGAATTCACTTTTTTGTCGAGAGCATAAAGGCCATGAACTTTCATTAAACAGAACTTTATTTAATGTGATGGATGTGCTTGAGCAGAGGCACACAGCTCTTCAATGTTTGGCTCAATTTGGGAAAGGCTGAGTCTTAAATCGTTTTCCACACAAAGTCTTGCTCTGTATTTTGTTTTCATGTTTGTTAAAGCAGAAAATCCCTTTTCGCATAAGTATGTGGTGGCGAAAGGCATCAGAGTCTTGACAGCGCGCTTAGCCAGCACGGGCTGTTCAGTGCGCAGCCCTATCCAGAAATCCGCCAGGTTCTTTTGAGCGTGTTCAACTTTTAGAGATCCATCTGTGGCGATTTCAATTAGGCTCTCCTGGTCAGACGGTGATAACGAAGTAGGCACGGCGGTGAACGGGTGACGTATCCAATCATTTGAGCCGTCCGTCTCTGGGAAGTATCGGCGTAACTGCACCGCCAGCTCCTCAAGGTGCACGTTACATTCGCGCTTTACACTTTTAGATAGTGTGAGATCATTAGAGCACAGAAAATCATGCAGCACAGGAAAGACTTCAGTGTTGTTTGTATCCAAGCAGTTCTTCCAAAGGTTTAACTTCTTTATCATGGCCTCAACTTTATCTTGAACATTGAATATAGTTGCAGAAACGCCTTGTAATCCGAGATTGAGCTCGTTCAGACGAGAAAATATATCACACAGATAAGCCAGGCAGGTAAGGTACTCTTCATCATGCAAATGTTCAGACAGCTCAAAGGGATGGTTACTGAAGAAAACTTTAAGTTCATCCCTCAACTCAAAGAAACGGGTCAGCACTTTCCCTCTAGATAGCCAGCGAACCTCTGTGTGGAGTAATAATGTCTCATGCTCGCTGCCCATCTCATTGCACAACGCAGCAAATAAGCGGGAGTTCAGCGGCCTGGCTTTCACAAAGTTAACCATTTTTACACTCGTGTCCAAAACATGTTTCAAACGGACAGGTATTCCCTTTGCAGCAAGAGCCTCTCGGTGGATGCTGCAGTGTACCCAGGAGGCATCTGGCGCGACTGCTTGCACACGCGAAACCACACCTCCGTGTCTCCCAGTCATGGCCCGTGCGCCATCAGTACAGATGCCAACACATCTGTCCCACACGAGTCCATGTGTGTTCATGAATGTGTCCAGCTTTTGAAAAATATCTGCGGCAGTTGTCCTTTGTTCCAGCGGTTTACAGAACAGCATGTCCTCCTTGATGGTTCCTTCATGAATGTAGCGCACATATACGAGAAGATGCGCCAGGCCAGCCACATCCGTGGACTCATCTAGCTGTATTGCATAACATTCACTGTGGCGTATGCGCAGAAGTAGCTGCTGTAAAACATTTTCTGACATTGCATTGATGCGCCGTAAGACAGTATTGTTTGATGATGGAATGGACTGTATCGTCTTTTTTGCCTTTTCCCCCAACATTGTCCCTACCATATCTAAAGCAGCAGGGAGAATGAGGTCCTCCACAATAGTGTGGGGTTTGTTGTTTTTAGCCACTCTGTAACTGACCATGTAAGATGCTTGTAGTCTGTTTTTATTCATAAGATCTGGCACCTGAATGCAGGTTTTACTTGTTGAAAGTGATTTTAGCTGTCGCTCAAAATATTCCCTTGGTTTATTTTTCAAATGGGGATGATTTGTCTCTAAATGTCTGCGCAAAAGTGAAGGTTTCATTGAGTTCTGAGACAATACTTTTGCACAAATAACACACTGTGGCCGGGAAAATCCACCAATATTTATACACGTAAACCCCAGCGAAATATAATTGTCATCATATTTGCGCTTCTTTGATGAGGTTGTGTTACAGTCCGAGCTGTCATGCTTTCTCCCACTTTGACGCTCCGCATCAGACACTTCATCACTTTCCACATGGCTGGCTCCAGCTATGCTAGCCACTTGGCTAGTAACCACAGATACATCCCTGCTAGCACTGCTAGCATCCAAATCTGACGAACACATTGTTGTTGAACAATCACCTGTGCGGTCACTGGAAAATGCATCTTCAGATATGAGCTTATTGGTTGTTGTGGCCGGTGTCTCTGTGGTAGGGCCTTTTTTTCTTGTTAACCACTTGTCCATTTTCGCGCTGCACTGAATGCTTGGAGGCAACTTCAACTGTTAGGTGTCAGTCATTTGGGCAAATCACGCCCATGTATTTTGTCAGAGCTATTTTTTTGCTGAACACCAGAGGGTGGTATATAGTCATGTATTTGACAGGCAAAAAAAACTGCATTAGCGCAAATTTCGGCTTTTAAAACTTTTGATCCCCACTCCAACCCCAACCCACGCGTACCCCCTACAGCCACTTGCGTACCCCCGAGGGTACGCGTACGGTAGTTTGGGAACTACTGCCGTAGTGGATGTATAGTAATTGACTGAGTTTGGATGCAGATATATAAATATATTGAGTGCACTGTATATACTTAAGACTAACACATTACTTTCAGTAGTAACTTTTCTCCAGCATTAGTTGCTGGTGTGTTTTATTTTTAATTTCTTGTGTGTGCGGTGAGAATTAATGGAGGTTTCAATTTTTTGTTTGTTTGTTTTTCACTTGCTCTTTTTGATTATGACAAGCATGTCTAAAATACTCTTAGGAAAGTGTGTTTTGAGTTATATTCCTCAACTCTGGTCACACTTTAAGTGTGTGAATGCGGTGACTAGAAGGTTTTGAATGATGAATAAAGGTGTGAGAGGTATTTCTTTGGTGATGTAAAGTAGGATGTTTTAAAGTTTGAAAGTGTTTTTAATTTAAGAGATCCATGAGTGATGTTATAAGAGTTTAGTTTATTTAAAAGGTGTGTGTGAGAGGATTATGAAATCATTGTGTGAATGATGCTACATTTTAGATCAAAAGTTAGTAGAATTACAGAGGGTTTGTAGATTGTAAATACAAAATAAGTTTGATTAGCCTGGAGAAACAGCAGAGCAGCTGCGTGCTGTGTGTGTGTAACAGGAAATGGTGTGGGTGACAGGAAGTTTGCATGCCCATATAAGGTGACGAGTGAGCACCCAGAGAGAGAAACAGATGAGCTAAACTCTAGGCAGATTAAGTATGGAGGTTTTGAGAAAAGAAATGAAAAGGATATTAATTGTATGTTTTAGTGTGTTAACACAGATTACAGATAAATAAAGGTGGACTTCTCTCAACCTGGAATTTTGAGTACGGTGCCAAAACCACTAGAGTAGCATAATTGGGAGAAAACAGGCCAGAGTTTGGCTTAAAATTTTACAGCTTGACCTCGCACTTGTCCCCATCCTGAGAAGAAGCTCAAAGGACAGTTAATCTCCTGATGAAGACCGACAGAACATCGTGGACTTGAGAAGAATTAATAGCAGGCAAAAGACAGTGCAACTGACTCGTTAACACTGAAACCAAACTGACGGGACCAGCAGCAGCATGGAAAAGCACACGGTGCAACATGTACTGTAAATTACAGGCTGGGCAGTTGAACAGTGGGATAATGAACGGGGGTAAAGCACTGGACACTGATTGTCAGGTTTGCCATGCTTGGAGTAATCTTGAAAGAGATGACTGAGAGGATCAACAGAAAAGAAGAAACCACGTGATGAAACATGCACGGTGGACAGCAGGCTGGTAAGAACAGTGTGACATGACTGTTTAAAGGCACTGAATGTGGTATTTTGCCAGGCTGGGACTTGATCCAAAAGGAAAATACTGAAGAGAAACAGAGAAGAAACAGACTGTGTTTGCTGGAATTCAAGACAACAAAAGGACACTGAGAGAAGAGGACGGTGACCAGTGAGAGGCGAAGCCGGACGAGTTCGACTGTGAGAATACAGGGTGTAATTGGACTGAAATGGAAGCCTGAACTCATGATGGTTTAGAGATGTCCACCGTCACAAACAAAGAGGTAAACAAGAATTGAAAACATACATAGACAAAGTGTTACATGTGAAATTATTTCTGGAAAGAATCAGAAGTGAGATAGTTTTGAATTAAGAAATCAGGGAAAAGATGCATGAATTAAACCTGACTATAACATATAGAGGCAATGAAGAAAGCAGCTTACACTCACTGAACATTAACAAAATACATAGGAAAAGCAATGAAGACCTGCTTACACGTATATACATGACATAAGTTGGGATTTCTGACCAGAGAGAGGGAAACGGGTAGTTTAAGTACTTATGATAATAATGAAAATGTCTCAGTTGTGTTTCTTTAGGGGCTAAACAGACCTGGATCAATTCTCCCCATGCAGCGGTCGGAAGAAACCTGTAGGTTAACTTGACTGGACATGCCAAGGCAAGTTTCTGGTTGAATTGTTCACAGCGCCATGTCTCCATAAACATGACAAGTGGGCCCTAACTTCTGGCTAAGGAGCAGGAATGGTGTTAATAAGGTGGGAGCTTAAAATTTGGGTTAGCAGATTTGGGAAAGAAACTGACGGCTTAAGTGGAGAATTGTGCAGGAGTCTGACACACTGCAAAAGCAACATATGCAAATTCACATACACAAACAGAAAATGCATTAACCTTATAAAGACAAGACAAGCTCATGGAGTTTCATGCATAGACACTGATTAAACCTGGCTAAGAACACAAACATATGCAATGAAGAACAGCTTGCTATTTTGTATGAATGATACAATGGTGTGAATGTTTAATAAAATACATTTGAGTTTGTAATTGAGGAATAGAAGAAGCCATATGACAAAGGGAGGGAGTTATGAAAACAAAAAAAGTGATTACAGTAGTTTTAAAATAAAGAGTGACTTAGGAGTGCTCTAGGACTAAGTGATCAACAGTAGTGATAACTGTAGAAAGAAATAAAATAATTTAATAAGGTGATAATGTTTAAACATATGTTTCTCTTGTTATGGCAAATTCTTGAGAGATGACTCAGTATGCAAATTAGCTGGAGTGAGTGGTGACGAAGGAACTTCCTGAGTGTGTGTGTGACTGTGACTTTCAGGAAGAGGAAGCATAGCAGAGACGAGAAGTGCAGATTGGGGTAGGGAATTTATAGTTTAGTGATTATATGATGTCGTAAGGGGTCTTATGCTGAATTTAAGAGCATAAGGGGGTGATTTTTGTGTGCAAATTGTGTGGTTTTAATGAGACTTTCGGTGTATTGAGGAGGCGAAATTATGTGGTGGCAAAACTTTTGTGCGTTTAAGGTTGTTGAGGTTGTTGTGGTGATGGGTTGATTCTGTCAGTTAGGTTTGGGTTGTTGTTTTTGTTTTTAATAGAGGGAGTTTTAGGAAACATGGACATGTCTAAAAATTGGGCCCATTATTTTGTAACAGTGCACTTAAAGAAAACCTGTCAGGTGATTTTGTTTTGTGTTCTCATGAGCTAATAATCAGCTCCATTTTTTCATTTCTGTTTTAAGCAGGCCTGCAACAGTGAATAACGGCGCTGAAAATTCTCGGGAAGAGCAAATATAAGGCGGCTTTCCAGATGACAATTGGCTGAGGAAAAGCTACCTGGGGACAATTCAGGTCGTAAGTCCCTGTAAAAAGGATTTTATGCGAGTCAATCCAGTCCAAAAGCATAAAGAAATATTTTCCTATGGAAAAAAAAAAATGACTGAGCTCATTTTGCTGAGGGTGGAGTATCTGATCGTGCGGGAAGCTCCACTATCAGCAAATACATGGTGTGACTGCATGTGAGTGAATGTGTGACTGCATGTGAGTGAGGATGAATTAATGTGGACGAACAATTGGCTTTTACCAGAGAAAATTTCTGTTTTGTTTTGTTGACTGGGGTTAGATTATGGGATTATAGTATATTGTTGGGAGAATGCCAAATGCTAAAGGGGAAATATTTTTTGATGTAACTCAGTTACCATTAATTGAAGAAACACATGACTGATAATTGTTCTGTTTTAAGTTTATTTTTATGATATAGATTGGAACATGAGTGGGGAAAACTGAGCATTTTTAAGTTTTGTATAGTATCTTGACACATGAAATGTATCAAGATAAAGGGGGTTTAGGGTTTAATAATTTAATTGTTTAATAATTTAGGATCATTTTAGGACTTTTGGGGTTTTTGATCATTTGGATATGGTAAAACTGAAACTGTTATTTTTAAGTTAAGGTTAAAGGATTAAAAGTGAACTTGTCACGGTTTGCGAGGCAAGCCGTGTGGAGTTGTAGAAAAGGACCCAAAAAGGCGGCAGCTCTGGTGCAGGTGAATATTTATTTACAACGGTGGGCACAAAACAGCACTGGTGGAAAAACAAGAAACCGGAAACCTAAACTGGGTAAGCTAATAACACAAACCAGAAACGAGGATGCAGGGAGGTCCGGGGAAATACACAAGAGACGCAGGGAGACCGAGGGGAAACAACACAGACGAACCAGCAACTACCATAACAGAAGACACAACTTAAATACACCCAGAGAACACAGGGAGATTACACACAGGTGGGGAACACAGGTGACACTGATAAACATAATGAGACAGGGCAGGAGTGAACACAACATTACGCATACAGACGAGAGACTGTCAAAGTAAAACAGGAAGTACACAGAGGTTCAGACAGGAGGAGAGAAAGCACGGGGAGAACACAGACATAACAGGCTGGGGGAAAACATGGAATAAACACAAAGAGAGACGAGAGCTCATAAATACACAGAGGGGCACAAGGGGGTAAGAGTCACAAAGGGAAAAACACTTAGGGAACACCACAACAGGACACCTCAGAAAACCTGGCCTAAATAAGGAGCGAAAATACAAGGAACCAAGAATACTGGGCCAACATGGCCCAGGACCATGACAGAACTGAATCCTGTCTAGAAGATACAATGCCGGTTTTTCAAAGCTGTGAATAATTCTTAGAGGGAAAATTAGTGAGGGTTGAAGGAGTAGAACAGCTTTGATTTCTTTTTGATTTCTAGAAGTAGTGGTTATAATGTAGGCGTACACATACAGATATTACATAGGTTTATCTTTAGGATAAAGGGGGAGCTTATACGGAGAAATGATTTTTATACATATTGCATTTTGTGCTTTTAAAGGAGTTGTGGCTCAAATTTGTCTCTGGAGGGTCACGAGCCTTTGGCTAGCGCTATGATTAGCCAATCTACTGTGAGGATAATATGAGTTCATGAAGGATTGCACACGCTTACAGACACAGAGTTAAGAAACACACATGACAGTATTGATTCCAGGCAAAAGGCCTCAAATTCATTTAGCTTTTAACTGAACTTAAAAGAAGGACCAAAGAGGAAGGAAAGCATATATTTTGGTTAAGTCTGATAAATTAGAATTAGGAGGTATTGTTACATTAAAGGGAGCAAATGAAATTAAAAGACTATACCAAAAAACGGGTTATAACATAGGAAATGTGAGGTTAAAATGAAGTTAACACATAGGAGTTGTTTTTAGGCAGCATTTAGCTATGATGAAATTTATGCAGGAGTAATTGCTTATATGCTTAAACTTAATTGATTAAAGTGGTTGTTTTCTTTTGGATCTTTTAGAGTAGAGGAACTTGCAGCAGCGACAATTTGTGCACAGGATGTTGATGATCAGATAAGGGAAAAATAGAGCGAGCAACCGGACGTGAAAGCAGGGCTTAAAGAGTTTTAAAGGGATGAGTAATGTTGAAGAATATATATAAATATAAGTCAATAAGTTAAGAACATAATTAGGATCAGGCTTTTGATTACAGAGTCCCAAAAAGGATAAGTTAGGGAGATGCAGGAAAAGGTGTTTTGTTTCCTTTGCAGAAGATCTCAGCGACCACAGGAGGGGCGAGGATCCTGGAAATCTCGAGGCCTGCTGAACCACCAGAGAGGGACCGAGAAAACCTTAGCTTACACATGGAGTGTTCTCGAATGGGAGCTGGTTGAGCCAGAGGACGGCTAGAGAGGATCTGAGCGAGGACACAATGTATTGCGACCTCTGGTGTTCCAGAGGTCGAGAGAGGGAGTGTGGAGCAGGGAAATTATTTTACTGCTATTGTTAAATAATTGTCATCATTACCATTGCATTAATAATATAATCTGGAGTTTATATTGCATTCAGGGGTTAAACAGTGTGTCTTTCAGAAAGGCTAAAAGTAACAGGACAGGAAACAGGCTTGCAGAGAGTTTTGCAGAAGTGAAAGCAAAGTCTAAGTTATTCTGAGGAGCAGGCCAGACGAGGCCATTTGAATCACTAGGTTATTTAAAATGATCATTGCTTTAACAAAGTAACAGATAGCTTTAAGAAGGCCTTAAGATGCTTATGCACACAGTTATTATGTTTAGTAGAGGTTCTTGATTAAAACATTTATTTAGTAGAAGACATACACATAGTCTCAGTGAGCCTCCGTTCTGGTGAAAGGTCAGAAGTGCAACAGGTGACACAGAGAGCATGTGAGGTCAACACACACACACACACATTAGTTAGATTTATTTAGAGAAGAGGTTACTCATGTCTGGCTGTAACTGCAAAAGTGTCTCGGTAAAAGAGGAACCGTTCCTTGTTGTCTCGGCAAGAAAGAGGAACAAGACAAGAACTGAAAGGTAGACAGGAAGGGCCAGCCATGAAAATAGAAGATGATCTTCTGGGGTAAAAGCCAGAAGATCATCTTGTATAAATCTATGTATAAAATGTATCTGTGACGCATGAAGGGGCGTCAGTAAATCAAACCCTGATGCTATAAAATATCTGTTCATGCTTTGATTAAGTCGAGGACTACTGGCTGTCTGCGTACAGAGTGTCTTCCCACACGTGTGTTCATTAAAATCATTGTTGGACCAAGATCCTCTGGACCATGGGTGGTTTGTACTCTCCCTCCTCAATTGTGAACCTTAACAACTTCTACTTAAATACAGAAAGTCTGTAGTTTTGCCACCTCTGGAATTAGAAGACAGATCACCTACGAGCCATAGATGATCTGGGTCAGCACAACTCTCAATCAAAGCGACCAGACAGCTGCAAATAAATCCAGCCGGTATCCAAATAGATGAGCTATTAAATGAAAAGCAGCTACAGGACTGTTAAGAAAGAGAAACGATCACCAGAGCCCAAAACTGGTTGTTATACCAGGCCATAAACATGCTTTTAATTATCTAAAGTTGGTCATTTTTAACAGTAAATGGGATTGACTCACTTTTGGAGCCGGCCAGTAGAGGAACTGCAGTTTTACACGCTTTAACTTTTTTTTTTGGCCTGTGCGTTGCCACTTGGCACACACAAACTACTGTACTGAGTGTCAAGAGCGAGTATATTTGGAGAAATTTGGGGTTAAATCCAATAAATACAAAATAAATAAATAATTTAACAAAAATAATTAATTAAAAATCAAATCATAGAACGTGCACCACAAAGAAAATGAGTTTGGATTAAAAACCCAAAGAATTAGCAGATAAGCAGAGGACAAACAAAGTTTGGCGGATATTTGGTTTCTTAGACTTCTTCAGACTCTCTCACCTTTCTAAATTACCACACAAGGTGACAGCGAATCAGCTCAAAATACACGAACACGCACCAGCACGTGTTCCCGCACATACACAGACTGAAGGGAGCTAAGACGAGAGATCGAGGCAGTGCATATTAAAAGTACTCTAATTAGCCAAACTGTCACTCTCATTCTCTGGCAGCCACACTGGACTGTGCCTGGCGACTTGCCTGCCTGCACATTTCCACTGGCCCTCTCAACTATATATTATATACTGTATGGGTCTGAGGATTAGTGGATGTTTAGACTTTAGGCAGAGCAACTGCTCCAAACTACAGAAATTAATCGAGAGAAATGTAAATGTAAATGAATCTGCTCTGTGGAAGTTCATAATGTATGCCCCCTGACAGCTCCTGCAAATAGGCTCTCTTGATCTGGCATCAGTACTGAGTGTATATCAGTCTAGACCAACTGTTATGCCAGAGGATGATCACCAACTTGCCCGTAGTAACGATGGAAAATATCAGAAATTTCAAATGAGTGGGCCAGCTTTTACTAAGAACTTTAATGATACATTTCTAAAGCACACACCTTCATGGCTTTTAGCTCAGAATCTTGTTACTTGTTACTGTACCTGTTCAACTGCTCGCTAAGGCAAATATCTAATTAACCAGTTAAACTCAGAGCACATAACCATGGACTTTGACGTGGTCAAGACGACCTGCTGAAGTTCAAACTGGACATCAGAATGGGAAAGAAAGGCGATTCAATTACTGATTACTGGACCTGAGTATTGTTGCTCCTCATGCAACCTTCATGACCACAGTGTAGCCATCCTCTCATGGCCGCTTCCAGCACAAATGACGTCAAAATTCGATACTTGAACACGACGATGAGTTCAATGCCCTCCACAGCCACCAGATCCCGGTCCAGCACCTTTGGAATGTGCTGGAATGGGAGATTCTTGTCATGGATCCATCTGCAGCAACTGTGTGATGCTGTCATGTAAATATGGATTAAAATCTCTGAGGAATGTTTCCAGCATCTCATTGAATCTGTAGCATGAAGAATTAAGGCAGTTCTCGAGGAAATAAAGGATGCCCAACCTAGCACTAGTACAAAGATGCAGTTCTGCTGAGTGTATTAAAACTATACACTGCAGTTACAATTTTACTACCAATCTTTCAGAGAGATTTTCCACCATGAGAGCCACTGATACCATACCACGCCAGGGAAGCATGAAAATCAATTTGGAAAAGCTTGAAATGTTGTCCAGTTTGGTAATCCATCACTGAGAGCATTTCCTTAGCGTAAGGTTTTGTCAGAGTTATGTTATTGTCATGAGGAAGGGGGCACAGAGAGCCGTGTTTTCTGTTGGTGTTTCTGTCACCCACTGACATTTTAGCATTTCAGAGTCAGAACAGCAACTTGGCTCATACAAGCGATGACATTATGCTTTTCAAACCATCTGTGCTTGCTTGTTGTCCTTTTCCATATATATATATATATATATATATATATATATATATATATATATATATATATATATATATATATATACATATATGGGGTTAAGAGCAGCAGAACGAACGTTGAAAACAGGCAGCCAAAGAGAGCAAAATTATTAGGACTTTTGTAGGAAACATAAAGAGGGATGAAAGTGGGCTGGAATAATCTGAAACAGCGTTCCAGCACCTTCTGTTAATGAACAATTAAATCTGATAGGTAGGTTATTGCATATTACTGTCAAATGAGTTCATTTTTCATGTGCTGCAGCGCGGCGTCACTTCCAGTGACAGCATGGAGATACTTGCATGGTAATAAGAAAATAATGACATCCAAGGACTCGCTTTTACCATCGACACATCCTTAATGCTCAATGCTGTGATGCGTTCATGGTGCAGATGTAAAATTGTGGTTGCAGTCAGAAACTACCAATACTGTTAGATGCAGGTGGCGAACACGTACGGCTTCTGCACAGTAATTTGGAACGGTACAGAGCAGACATGGTGGTATTGGTCAGTGTTTCTGATCCGGTCATCAAATTATAACTTTAAAAATGGTTTTAAAGTGCAAAGGAGCTGAAAACTAGCAGTTCGAGTAACATCTACTTATATTTTGTTGAATTCAGGTGGCTAAATCAATAAAGAGCAGAGTAGCAGCCCAGGTTCGCTGATCACACCCTAACAGATGGCGTGACAATGTGAAGTATTTCTACACTGGTTGAACAGGTACCTGGTTTTAAGGTTTCCCCAAATCCCAATTTAACCTCTGAATATAACCTCATATATTATATAAACACATTACATTAAGTTATAAATAAAAGCCTTTATGGTGGAGCTTCTCAAATAAATGGGAATGAACTGAAGTTGCAGCTAGACAACTCCAGTAGGTTGTTAATGACATTTTTGACAATTTTTAAAACTCAAACAGCTACATCAACGCTACCGTGCACTGAGCAAATTCAATTAGGCAAATATGATATATTGTGGATAAATGTCTGGTGTTGTAACCCCATCATTAACAGATTAATCAGGTAGGGGCAGTTTGGGGGCTTCTAGAGGGGATGTGAAGTTGGAAGGGTACTGGGAATAAAGAAGGACAAACGCACAAGAGCGTTCTCTCATGTCTGTGTAAACTCACAGAGGGATGCTGGAAAATAAAAGCTGTCTCAAACACAGGAAAGCAATGTTTGGGAACTTGTCAGCATGCAGCAAAGTAGGAAACATTTAACGAGATGAATCATTTCCCGTTATGAATCTGAGGATAAGACATAACTGGAGAGTTGAGAAAGAACATCAATTACGTTTGACCAGCTTGTGATTCAATTTTCAGACTTCTGATTAGAATAAATTATACTCTCTCCTCTACATCACCTTACTTTTGTCTCATCAAAGGAGACAGAAGAAAAGAATCACAAGTCATTTCCACATTAAGGGCTGTAATTGTGGCGAAGCTTCACAAAGCAGATATTCCTTCACTAAAGTGTTCCTTGCCCTGAAAGTTTGGGAAAACCAGTGAAAACCAGTGCGTAAGGTGATGTTTGAAAGATCATTTCTGTTAAATGAAAATTCAGCTAAATCAGTTTTAGTCATGACCATGTAATTTTGAACATGATACAGTCTCTTCAGTTGTATGTCTATCTGTCAAAAGGCTGAATTGTCAGCTGCTGAGATCTAATGTTAAGGCAATGTTGATATGTTAACAGCCAGATAATCAGGAAAACTGCTTTACATGCAGCAAATACACTCACCAGAAATTTTATCAGAGTACACCTGTTTAATCGCCCAATTATATGGCAGTAGCCCAGCACATTTAGGCTGAAGACATGGTCAAGGTGAGCTCAGAGATGGGGAAGACACCTGACTCAAGTGACTTCCAGCGTGGAGTGAAAATATTTGTGAAAGACAAGAGTAACTTAAATAACCACTCGGATCAACCAAGATATGGAGAAGAGCATCTCTGCGCATAAAACACACTGAACTTTGAAGCAGGTGACCAACAGCAGAGGATCACACTCAGTGCCACTTCTGCCAGCTAAAAACAGGAAACTCAGGCTAAACATTGCTACATTTAGCCTGCCCATCCCTGAGCCTGGTTCTGCTGGAGGTTTCTTCCTGTTGAAAGGGAGTTTTTCCTTCCCACTGTTGCCAAATGCTTCCTCATAGGTTGCCATCTGATTGTTTTAAAAGGTTTTCTGTATTAACGTAAGGTCTCTAGCTTACAATATAAAGCTCCATGAGGCGAGTGATGTTGTGAACTGATGCCATGTTTAGGATACTGGTGGTGTAATGATGTAATGGTGTGGGGGATATTTTCCTGGCACACCTTGGACCCCTTAGCACCAACGGGAGCTTTACATCCTGGACAAATCTGCGGCTACTGTGTGATACTATCATGTCAATATGGAGTAAAATCCCTGAGGAATGTTTCTTTGTTGCATCACCAATCTGTATGCAGCACCAGCTGCAGTATTTCGATCAATAAACCCCCTGCCAGAGCTCTGCGATGATAATATAATAGCATCTTTAAAAACAGGGCTTAGAAAGTGCTTTGGCAACAGTGCAAAAGCGAAGTCCAGTGGAGTCCTGGCATTCATGTGGATTTTTCCTCAACACTTTCCACCCAATTAATCAGTGTTGCAGATGAGCTGAAACATCCCCAACACCCTGCAAATTCCACAAGTCTCCTGAAGGCTCAAAGAACGTGAGAGAGAACCCAAGAGAGATTCCAAATCATCCCAACTCCCCATATCTCAACTGGATTAAGCATCCAGAATACATCTGATTCATAGGGACCCCACAAGACAACCCACAGGACCCAGTGGATCTACTGCTAACATTTCAAAGCTGACAGGACACCAACAGAGATCCTGCATTCACGCCACAATGGGTAAGAAGAGCATAATAAACAATATAAGACAGGTGGTATTAATGTTGTGCTGTAGCTGTATAGTGCAGCTTGTGGAAAATCCCTTTATTTACACCAGCATCAAAGCATGTAACACAGCCCGTGTGTATTTTCTATCTTGGTGGGTCAATAATCTTGTTCAGGAGGTGAAGGATGAGAAATTCTTCATTGTCAAAGCAAAGCTTGGTGTTGATGAGCTACCTTTCAGTGTCACTGAGTTCTAGAGTTGTAATGTTAAGACAGCAACATGTTGTTTTGTGTAGATAATAGCTCACATCTCCACTCCTTTTCATTACTTACACCTTCCTAGTAGCAGGTTGGACCCCCTTTGTCAGGATGGATCCATGCTTTCGCGTTGTTTACACCAAATGCTGATGCTGCCATCAGAATGTCACAGCATAGATCGAGACGCATCAGGCCAGGCAACTTTTTTCAAACCGTCTGTTATCCAGTTTTGGTGAGTCCGTGCAAATTGAAGCCTCAGTTTGTTCTTGGCTCACTGGAGTGACACCCGGTGTGATCTTCTGCTGCTCTAACACATCTTACTGTACTTCAAAGTTTGACGTGTTGCGCATTCAGAGACACTCTTCTGCATACCTTGGTTGAAATGAGTGGTTATTTTAGTTTCAGCTGCCTTATTACCTCGAAGGTCTAACATCAACAAAATACTATCACCCGGCAACCAGGGAACTGTTTCAAATTGGAGATTTTCTTCTTTCAGATCAGTCTTTGTAAACCCTTGGGATGGCTGTGTGAGAGAATCCCAGCAGATCAGCCCAACAAACCACGCCATGTTCACAGTCACTTAAATCACCTCTCTTCCTCATTCATATGCTCAGTTTGAACTTTAGCAAGTTGACTTGATCATGTTTACAAGCTGCTGCCATGTCTTAAAGAGCTAAGACCTATTTCAAGGGTGAGCTTAAATCATGCAACAGTACCCAATAAAGCCTTGTTTTGTCTTCCAGGTAGGCATTCCCATTACAATAATCTCAGCATTTATAATTTCAAAAGAAAATCTGGCACGCGCCTACTGCTGGCAGTAGGTCAGAGTTGAATTCTCTTTTACTTTCTCTGCTGAGGTTTTCTTTCGATTTTAAACCTTAAGCCTGTACGATAAACCTCACGCCTCCTGCTGTGTTGAACGTTCACGTTTGCGGGATCTCTAAATCCAAGTCGGTACCAAGAATTTCATTTCAGCTGGAAAAGGCACCGCATTACAATAACTGTAAAAGTTCAGCATCTGTTACGACCAGTTAAATATTGGACTGGGTTCCTTCACATAAAACAGTTACATAGCAAAGAGCTTTTTACTGCTGTTCTGGGGCACAATACTGTAAGAATACATGAATGCCCTCGCACAAACACACACACACACACACATACACACATACACACACACACACACACACACCTTATTCAGTGAATACAGTATCCTGCTGTTTCTACTCTAGGGGGGAACCCGAGGAGAAGAAGCTCAGATCTGAACTAAAGCATGACAGCTGCACTGTCTCTCTCTCTCTCTCTGCTGGGACTACAGTGAAGGAGAGAGCTGGAGACTGGAGGAAGCACTGGGAGAAAGACTCACTTCAGAGAAAATGATGCAGAGCTTCCTGTGCGAGTGGAAGCCGGCAGATGGAGAGTTTAGTGAGGAAGGTATAGACAGAGAGACAGAGAGAGGGAATAGGGATGAGATGAAAGAACAAAGTGGCAGCTTCTTTCTCTCTCTCCTCTTTTACTGTCCCACAAGCCTCCCTCTAGTTTCCAGCTGAGACTCCCCTCTGTAGCGGGCATGTCTCTCCTCAGCGGGTCTCATCAATATTTCTCTGTGGTTTACAAAAAATAAAGCTGAAAAGATGAAGTTGAAGTACCACTCCTTTACTTTAAAAAAAAAAAAATTAAAGATAAATTAATCATGCACAAGAATTGCTTTTAAAGATTTAATGCTGCCTTGAGATGATTTCCGCTGCGTATTTTCTTTTAAAAATACACCTTTCAAACGGATTGTTTACTGTCTGATGAGGTTTGGCACGCCAGTGCAATCTGATGCACGGCGCACAGCTCAGCTATGGAACTTTTAACCTCACTCCACCATCTCATTTATAGTTAATGAGATATCAAGGGTTGTGCTAATTGTTTTTCGACTCTGAGATGATGGGCTGATGAAATAAAGATAAAGGAATGAATAAAAGAGCGTAGGGGAGCAGGAAGATGAAAGAGTGTGAGGGGGTTGTAGTTTAGCAGGTAGCGAAGGATTATAATAATAATGGAAATAATGTGGTCGATTGAGATGTTCACTGCTTTTGCTGTTTTTCTTTTATTCTGATGTACACTTAAGGTTGTAGCGATGCACTAAGGATTAGGAAGCAATCATTCTTTTATTAGCTGTGTTTCAGGTAATTCTCTGTGGTAAACTAGAGCTAACCATGGTTCCAGCTGATTACAAGCAAACAAAACCTAAAAAAAAGGACAGTCTTAAACATATCTTCTCTTTTTTGCCTGGAGCAAAAAGCCATTGTTTAAGCACAACAACACTCTGAAGGCTACTAATGACATCGTGACTGAAAAAACAACAGAAATTAAAATTCAAAGACAGAAACGAAACTGTTCTTTGCCCACAGTGGCTGTGTCGGAGAAAAAAATATCCCTCCTATTTGATTCATTCAAACGTACATGCAGAGTCAACAGGTGTGTGCCGGTGGCGTGCCCAGGAAAGCTGAAAAAGAGAGACCCATGTAAGGAAAACGGTGATTAGGGGAGTCTGAACACTTAGATTTGGACTAAAATTATCTGAAACTTTGGACAGGTTTCATATAAGTGTCCCCCAATGCAACAGTGGACCTACTGGGACAAACACAAGTTTTTGAAAAATGACAAGTTTGGTAGTTTTACTTCTGTGCACTACCGCAGTGCATTCCAAATCAATTGTATAGGATTGAAGTGCAGGCTTTCAGCTTTAATTCAAGGCATTTAATAAGTAACATTACTTTTTTGCATAGTCCCCCATTTCTATAGGCTCAAAGGGAATTGGACTTATAATTGAAAAACAGGCGAGGTGAAGCCTGCTCCCCATTATTTCAGACAAAAGATCTGTGAAGTCAATCAACTGAAAATGAGTTTTGTGCTTTTGCTTGATTTTATTGTGTAAATCTGTCCCACGAGGTTGAAATCTGGTGAATTAACACAGCTTATCTATGCCAAAGTATTTAAATAAGACTAAATGCATGTGGAGTCAACTTGATTTTTCTAATTGATTTTCTACACAAATCTATATTTTATTGTAACAAAATTCAAAGGTATTGTGTACTAAGTACAAAAATACAATGATAAAAGATCTGTCGGTGATTCCAAGTGCTGAACTTGTATTTGGTATCAAGATGAGACCCAAGGAGATGCCATCATTAGGCTGAAAAAGAACACACTGCAGGAGGCATGTTGCTGTCTACAACCAAGAGATGGCTTCAGGAACTGAAATCTGGAGTGTGCACAGTTCAGTCTTAGAAACACAAATACAAAATCGGAGGCAGAGACTCATCATCATCATCAGATCAAAAACAACTAGCGAAATTAAAAATACAATAAAATAATTAATAATACAATAAAATTAATAAGAAAGGTGTCCGTTTCCTACAGAGTTTAAAGCCAGGGAATAAAAATAGGTTTTCAATCTGGACTTAAAGACCTGCACTGATGACGCTTGTCTAATATGGAGGGGAAGGTCTACAGGACTCAAACAAGCAGCTACTGAAGCTGCAGTAAAGGCCTGACAGAGCATCTCAAGACAGGAAACAGCATTTGGTGATGAAGGTAATAGCAAAAAAGAAAAAGTCACTGTTCAAAAATGAACTAGAAATGAGCTAGAAATGGCAAGAGAACCATAACGTGCCAGACATTTTTCCTCTATTGCAAAATGGAAACGTACAGCGTATAGGTTAACTCTCATTTAATAACCCCGTAGACTGTTCTACAGTAGCACTAGCAGGCTCTCTTTTTTCCTCACCTGTTTTATTTGTCAGCTAAGCCCAGAAATCCTTGTACTTTGGTTTGACAGATTCCTTCGGCATCCAGCACCATGTTATTGGGTTGTCGGACAGGAGCGCTGGCAGCAACTTTGACTCAGAGCAACTCCAGCCCTGGTGGGAGTTTGACTCCAGAAAGAGAGCCGTGCTTAGACGTAGTCTTAACTATATCCACTTGGTAATGCTCGGCCCTCTAAGCACACAACCTGCTGCTATAGTAATAAGGAGTTTGAACACCCCAAAATATAAATAAATAAAATAAATATTAAGTTAATACAGTGTCGTGCAAGAAGCAATACACCCGAGCTGTCCACTAGTACATATTCAGTGGCTACTACTCGTTACCTCTTTGGTTGAGCTTGCACATTTATAGACACTGTTCAGTAGAGACTAATTTACATGTAATCAGCATTCAGAAAGAAAAAAAACACACACAAAACAAAAACGTTTCTTCAATTATCCATGACAAAAAATGTGATCCAGGAAGTGCAGTTTGGGTAACAGTTCCATTAGTGTGAAGGCTTATTAAACACCAAAACACTTAGAGTGCTTTATAATAACACAAGGATGGATCCCCCCCCTTCCTAACTCTGGAAAGGGGCAGAGCGGCTGTTGCTGCTCCACTGACATGCTGCTCACACTACACCTTCTGTGTAGCCAATCTGTCAATCTGGACATAGTCTGAGGCAAATTAGACCCATGGGTGCGAGCCCGGACACCAGTCATTCGGGTGCTAGCTCCAAATCCAAGTGTCTCCTAATGCCTGCGGTCTGGGTATTTATTAACGCAGTGACTCATTAAATCTCACTCGATCGACAGTCCAATGTGTTTTATTAACATTTTCATTTCAAATTTAAGACAAAAACAACAAAGGTACAGCAGATCGCAGCGTGTGCTGCACAGCTTACGCAAAACCCTCAAACACATGACCTCATCGGGGCGGTGGGTGTTCAGATGTGCTGCGCTGTGAAAAAGAATGTGTGTAAAAAAACAGAAACAAAACAAGGACAGTATGTGGCATGTACTGTGCAGAATATGTTGCCTCATGAGGCATATGGCTGGGCCAGCTGGAGTCCTTATATCGTTGCTGTGATGAGTGGCTTCATCCTCAGTTTGCTTCCTTTTGTTTCTCGGTTTTATTGGACGGCTTCCTCATTTCCCCTCTTCAGCGTGTTTATTTCTGCCATTTTCACGTTATTGTTACCAAGAAATTCCACTTGTGTTGTGTTCACACACACAAAGATGCAATCGCTAACTGAAGCCATAAAGGGGATAAATCGCAATTCATCAAACTCAAGGACAATGACTGTGTTACAGGCACTAAACATTACAGCTTCCCTGCACATGGCACACCACACACTGTAATTCTTCTGTAAAGCTGGTGCACAGGAACAAGTAAGAGAGAGCAAATACATAATTTCTCAATTGAAATTCAGAGTCCTGAACTAATATTATACTGTATGACACTGTTCCTTTCATTCGCGCCTGCTCCGTTTCTCCTGGGTGACAGGCTGATAGGTGACACAAATTTTTAAATTACCCATATCCATGATTTTTCCATCTATTACATCTAAAATGACTGCACACGGTTACTCCTTCAGTGTTTCAGTGTCAGTCAAGCTTAGTGATCCTGCTGACAGTGGAAACGCACAAATACTCCCCGTGTGATTACCCTGCACCGCCTCCTGACTTCCAACCTTTAAAAATCTTGTGAGGGGAAAAACAAATCTGAATTACAAACTGAACTAAGCAGGATTCAGTGATTGCTTTGACACCGGCTCAGATTGGCTCGGACAGAGTGGAACTACAACTGCTTCTTTTCTCTTGTATAAGGCCCCTAGAGCAGCGGTCCACAACCGTTTTTGTGCCATGGACCGGTTTTAAGGTGTCGTGGATAAATACAACAAAATAAAACTAGTACCAGTACCGAAAAAAAAGAAGATTTATTCATAACACACGTGAAAAGACCCAGGAAAACAGAGTTAACGATAAAAATGATAACAAAATAACGCTAAAACCATACATTTCACACCCGAGCCTCAGCTCTCACGGACCGGTACCGGTCTGAGGCCCGTGGGTTGGGGACCGCTGCCCTAGAGAAAGGAACAAACTTAGAGGAAGTGTGTTTCCAACATCCAGTATTTTTATTTTTTTAAAGAAGGCTCTAAATACAAATATAAGTGATTTTTATGGATCATTTTCATGATGACTAGGAAAAAAAAATGGTTTCCTCGAGACTTTATTGATGAAATATTCATTGTACAAATAGGCGCACCAAGCTGCTTTTCAATGAAAGAAATTCTATCAAAGCAGGATTCTGATCCGCCACAAAAACAGCACTCGCTGATCTATTCATACAACAGAGCTGCTGAAACATACCGGCACAATCAAAACAATTTATGAATATTGTATGAGGCGAGGGGAAAAGTGAAGTATATAGAGGGCGATGGGGGGGGGGAAAGTCAAAATAAAAGTTAAGCTCATCTCGAATTTTTACACGAGTGTGTGAGATGGTGTGCAGTTCTGTCAGACTGTGGTCTGTCGGCTGAAGAGGTCGAGGGTCACGGCGGAGAGGAACGCTGGGATGCTCTTCTGGTGATGCAGATGAAGAGCCACCATCTCTCCCAGAGTTTTGGAGAACTCTGTTTCCATAAGCTGCATGCTTCCGTTGGAGCCCTGAACCAAAACACAACACACAATAACAAGCAATCAGACCCACTGCATTTGTTTCCACACAAAAAAAAAAAACTTTCAAAGTGAAGCAAGCTCACTTAAAAGTTGTTATTCTCTACTAGGAATTAGTGTGTGTGCGTGTGTGTGCATTCACAGCAGGGTGAAGGTGTCTAAATCTGTGTGGATTAATTAAAAGGAATGAGGAGCAGCTCGGGGCGATGAAGTGAAGGAGAAAGGGATGAGTGAAACAAGGGATAAAGTAATTAAAGCATCGCAGGGAGGGGGAAAGCAGTGAGCAGCAGAGTCCCATGACATACAGAGAAGATATTGAGACATCTTAGAAATGCCCCGTGTCAATGTGTGTCAGACACACAAATCTCTGATTTGACAAGTGTCACGAGAAGGCTCATAAAACGAAGGGCAAAGGGAAAATACTGAAGAATGGCATTTAATCAGAAACAGAAGTCCAGAAGTCGAGAAAAGAATAAATCAAAGGGTATTAACAGACACGGTTTTTTTAGTGCACTCTCTGAACACCTTGATTGCACACTCATTCTTGGCGGTGACCTCAACCTTGGACTAAATGAAGAAATGGATAGGCTCAACACAACAGGAACTCAGCGTAATTGGCAGTCCACAAATATAATCAAACAGTATATGAACGACTTTGGTCTTTGCGATGCATGGCGCTCTCTTCACCCCACCAGTAAGGAATATACTTTTTTCTCGCATGTTCATCACTCTTACTCTCGTCTGGATTATTTTTTGGTCAGCAGCTCACTGCTGTGTGATATTTCAGACACTGAGATTCATCCTATAGCTGTCAGCGATCATGCTCCTGTATCTTTAACACTAATGCACAAGAATAATACTACGCCAAGTAAAAACTGGAGAGTTAATATATCACTACTTAAAGATGAAGACTTTATTAAATACTTTAAAAAGGAATGGACTTCATATTTAGACTTTAATGACACTCCCGGAATATCTGCTTCTGTTCTATGGGAAGCAGGGAAAGCTGT
Source organism: Rhamphochromis longiceps (assembly GCF_057381845.1). Lineage (NCBI taxonomy): Eukaryota > Metazoa > Chordata > Actinopteri > Cichliformes > Cichlidae > Rhamphochromis > Rhamphochromis longiceps. Next base: position 15,297,308 of record NC_140562.1, read on the forward strand.
GATGAGAGGTAAAATAATTTCTTTCTCATAACACAAAAAGAAAGAAGAAAACAAAAATATTCAGGAATTAGAAAAAACCATCAAATCACTAGAAGAAGCCTACGCGTCCCACCAAGATCAGGAAACATTGAACAAAATATGCAAAACAAAACTAGAATTAAATGAAACTATTAATAAAAAAACACAATTCCTTATACAAAGACTTCGCTTGCAGAATTTTGAACACAGTAACAAATCAGGTCGATTTCTAGCTAACCAGCTAAAAATAAATAAAGAAAAAATAACTATATGTGCTGCTAAAGATTTATCGGGGAACACAATATATGACCCTGGAAGAATAAACAACATTTTTAGGGATTTCTATGAAACTTTATACTCACCACAAATAAACCCATCTAAAAATGAAATTGATCTGTTTCTTGACAACGTAACTCTTCCAAAATTACTAGACAGTCAAGCAATGGAACTGGATTCGCCACTGACGCCAAGTGAACTCCAGGAAGCCCTGATAAGTATGCCCAATAATAAGGCTCCAGGTCCAGACGGCTTCCCTGCAGAATTCTACAAAGAATTCTGGACAATTTTGGCACCAGTATTCCACAGCATGTTGCAGGAAATCGAGGAAAAGGGCAGACTACCACCAAATATGAATTCTGCCAACATTAGTCTCCTGCTAAAACCAGGCAAAGACCCTTTATTTCCCTCAAGCTATCGTCCAATTTCTCTTTTAAATGTAGACCTTAAAATAATCTGCAAAGCTCTCTCAAAGAGATTAGAGAAAATGACCCCCCTCTTAATTCATCCTGACCAAACTGGTTTCATAAAAGGTCGGCACTCCTCAGCAAACACTCGTAGAATACTTAATTTAATAGACTACTCATACGATAAAAACATCGAAACCATAATATTATCTCTAGATGCAGAAAAAGCATTTGACAGAGTTAATTGGAAATTTTTATTCGCAACTTTACACAAATTTGGTTTTGGAAACTCTTTCATAAACTGGATAAGAATATTATACAATTCCCCAACAGCTCGTATCAGAACAAATGACCAGACATCCTCCAGCTTCTGTCTCCTGAGGGGCACCAGACAGGGATGCCCACTCTCCCCTTCACTTTTTGCAATTTTTATCGAACCTCTAGCAGCAGCATTTAGACAGGCTACAACAATTAAGGGCATAAAATGTAAGAACATAGAACATAAAATCAGTCTCTATGCGGATGATGTGTTGCTTTTTCTGCAAAACACACAAACCAACCTCTCTGAGGTAATTACTTTAATAAACTGGTTTTCAAGATTATTCAATTAACTGGCCAAAATCTACAGTTCTCCCCATTAACTGCTCCTTCCATAATTCTTCCTCTGCCCCACTGCAATCCGGAAATATTAAATATTTAGGTATTAATGTCTCTCCTAAGCTTTCAGACTTAACTAAACTAAACCACATCCCACTTCTAAAGAAAGTAGAAGGCGATCTGACTAGATGGAAATCTTTACCCATATCACTCATGGGAAGGGTCGCCACTATAAAAATGATGATCTTGCCAAAAATAAATTACTTATTTTTGATGATCCCTAACAAACCATCACAAGATTGGTTCAGATCTCTGGATTCATATATTTCCAAATTCCTTTGGAAAGATAAACCCCCGCGTATTAGCTTAAAAACGCTACAAAGAACCAAGGATAGAGGAGGATTAGATCTGCCTAATTTTCACCAATACTTCTTAGCCAACAGGCTTCAGTTCATCTCAGAATGGTTAAAACATACCTTCTTAGTTGAGCCCTGGCTAGATGTTGAACAGGCACTATGCAAGGATCTAGAGATTTCAGACCTACCATTTATTAGCTCAAACATCAAAAGACATGAATGCTTTAAAAGTATCAACATCAGCTTTTCTCTAACAGCATGGTGGGAGTTTCTAAAAATAACGGAGTCTTCATTAATCCCATGCAAACGTACACCTATCTGGAATAACCCTGACATATTACAAAACAATAATATGATTAATTTTCCAGAATGGAGTTGTAAAGGAATTAAATACTTAGAACATATATTAGAGGGAACAGAATTTATTCCATTTGACAGACTAGTTGAACAATATGGGATCAACAAGACAAGGTTTTTAGAATATCAACAAATTAAATCCATAGTAAAAAAGAAATTTAACCTCAGTCAAGTTGAATTACAAACACCACTAAGTGCGGCACATTTTCTTACTCTTAAATCCCCCAAATTATTATCTAAAATATACAGAACACTTTCTAAATTAGATGAATCAATATCCCTTCCTACTGCAAAGTGGGAAGCAGATTTATCAGTCAACCTAGACCAAAACTTCTGGTCTCAGATTTGCTTAAAAACTTTTAAATTAATTAAAAATCCCAGTCTGCAATTAATACAATACAAAATACTACATAGAGTGCACTATACAGGTCATCGGATGTTCAAGATGGGCTTTACATCTTCCAACAACTGCTCACACTGTCAAGGCAATACACCAGACAATTACATCCACGCTCTTTGGTTCTGTCCACCAGTGCAAAAGTTTTGGCGCGAGATATGTGAAGATTTATCAAAGTGTCTGAAATGTAACATTCCAACTTCCCCCTTAGTGTGTCTACTGGGCAGCTTAGATAATGTCACTTCAGAAAAGAATATAGCCCATATGATCTTCACTGCCCTATGCATAGCCAAGAAAACAGTCCTCATGAACTGGAAAAATAAAAATAATCTTAATTCTAACCAATATAGAAATTATCTATTAGATTACATTAGTCTTGACACAGCCTCTGCCACCACATTAGATCAATTGCTCTGGGCCCCTTTTATCAGCTCCATCACCTAGTGGGGGTGGGGGGTCATAGTTTGGTCCCGCCTTCACTGTTGTGATTGGTGAGGGGGTAGGGACAGGCTTAGGGCGTCGGGGGGTTCCCCGGAGGCATCTTCCTTGGGGGGCTCAACCCGGGGTAGCGGTCACGTCCGGTTGGGGGCTCTGTTGGCTCTCAGGTGACTGTTTCCTCGCGGCTGCGTGCAGCGGGGCTAGGGGAGGGTCTGTGCTGACGGATGTGGGTTACTGACCTGGCAACCTGGCTGCCCCTGGGTGGGTCCGGGATGGGCGTGAGGTTCTGGGGGCGCTCCGTCTCTGGGCTGGGGCCCGGGCCGGGCCTCGGGGGCTTGGGTCCTGGTTGGTGTGTTGCCGGGGTTGTGGGTGGGTGGGTGCATGGGGGCCCGGCCCTGGAGCAGGGTGCCGCTGGTGCGTCGAGCCGCCTGGGGGGCTCTTCAACTGGTGGGGGGGATGGTCACATCTTGCGGGAGATACAGGAGAGGTGGAGGAAGATCTCAGCCTGGGCGTTTACCGTCTTATGTAGTCTGGAAGATGTGTGGATGGTGGGGTGGGTGCAGTTTTCTCTGTGGTGGGGTTGGGTGGACTGTCCAGGGCTCTGTGGAGCCGGGGGGCGCTACTGCACTGGGCCCCGGTCTGATGGGCCTGGGCCCCCCTTCCCTGGCGGGTCGCGGAGGGTGGGAGTGCCTACTGGGGTCAGCGGGGGAGCTGGCCCCAGGGAGGGGTTACCTGCCCCTCCCTTCCTTCCCTCCCCATCTCCAGCTGCCTCCCTCTTCCCGCTCCTCCACAACCACCCACACATGCAGGGCCTTGGAGTGGGGGTATGTCACCAGGGTGCAGAGGAGGCTACCCCCCCTGTCCCCTTCTGGCTGCCTCTGCCTCAATTTTATCCCACAACTTAGACATTCACATTATTCACACTCTCATTACACATACATATAGGATCTTGGGGGTGGGCACAATCACGGAGTCCAAATTACCATCAGGGTGTATACCTCACCCCTGACGTCGTTGCCCACCTCTCAATTTTAAATACACTTAGTCATTGAGGGCTAGCAGGAGGGACTATGCGCTTACCTGCTGCTCCTTGGCAGGTAGCTCCATGCCCTCCTGGGTTTTAATTGCACCTTAGAACACATATGCATCAACACTACAATGAGCGGGTGGAGGGAGGTTTGGAGTCTTCTCCCACCCCCATTCTCTGCGGCCTGCTGGAGCGGGAGGGCTAGTAGGAGGAGTTGGCCATCCGACTGCGGTCTGGGGTGTGGGGCCTCCCTGCTGCTGCGGAGTCGGGGTGGTCTGCCTCTCCCCACCGCAGGGAAAAGGGTAACACCACCTGGGTCTGGGTGCAATTCCCCCCTCCAGGGGCAAGGGTACCTAGACCCGGTTTGTAGAGTACGCTTGGGGAGTGTGATTGTGTGTACAGCGTCTCTTTATGTCTGCCTCCACGTTGGTTGAGTGTGGAGTGAGTGCATATGAGAGCATGAGGGTGGGAATGGATGTTTGTATCTGTGTGTGCCTGTATGTCTGTGTCTATATGTCAGGTTGGGTATCAGACGCCACCTCTCTGGGGACACCTCAGGCCCTCCAAGGTTTGGAGGCCTATCTCCACCCACCACCACTTCCCCTGCCGGTGGCGGACTCCCTCAGGTGTCGGTGTGTTGGTGGTTCTTTGTGTCTGGGGGTGGGCGTCCGGGTACACACCGGCTCACTCCTTGGCGGCCGCTTGTCGGGGCCTGGGGCCTGGGGCTCGCTCGGGCCCCTTTGGAGGTGGGGTGCCCCCGGCCTCTCGGCCTGGGGCTCGGTCACTCAGGCACAGCTGGGGGCCGGCGGAGCTCACGGGCGCGTCACTGCAACTCCCCCTGACTTCTGCTCCGCGGCTGCTGGGCGAGCCCTCATCTGGGACTCTCCTCAGCTCTTACTGGAACAGTGGCGCGGCTGCCCCTCTGTTGGTCTTCCATGGTCTCTTGTGTTCTGAGAGCCTCTGGATGTCTGGAGTTTTGATCTCCTCCATACCCGCTTCACACCCTGGAGGACGGGGCTGTGGCCCCCCCACACTCCCTAGCAGATCATTACATGGAGAAACCTTTGGAATGCAAGCATGCTGATCCACACAGGTATGCACACATGGGTATTCACAGACGCGGACTAAAGCTTTCTTGGCTGCTGCCTCAAAGCACACTGCGCGCTGTCTATCTTGCGTGCTGCACAATATCGTTTATTATTTAGTAAATATTGATATCTATGACTAGCTAGTTTATTGTGATGGTGCTTTGTTTTCTCTATTATTATGTTGCTCTTTGTTGTTTGCTGTCGCCTCTGTTTGTTTTTTTTGTTTGTTTTTTTTTTTTTTCTCCATACAGGTGACCCAGGAGTTCTTTTTTTTTTTTTTTTTTTTCTCTCTCTTCCCCCCCCTTCTCACCGTCTCTTCTCCCCTTTGGTTTTCTTTCTTTCTCTCCCCCTCTTTCTCTCATTCATTCCCCCTGTCCTATTTATTAAAAAAAAAAAAAAAAAAAAAAAAAAAATGACAAAGGATGAACTGAAGCTCTGCCATCACGTAATGTCGCATACTGTTGTTTCTGATGTCATTAAAAAAAAAAAAAAAAAAAAAACAGACAAAGATTTAATCCCGCGCTAAATCATTTCCAACAGAGCACTTTTATTGAAGGAGCAACTCTGTAAATGTCCTCTCACTGTGTGAGACCTGGAGTTAAAAACACATTAGGAAAAAAAATGATAATTAATGATTTGACAAACTGATCCTGTTTGAGCATCATTATTTCTAAGACTGAACAAAACAGCTGGAAATTGCAAGGTAGTGCATGACTGTGTTGTAAAAAGTATTATTTGATAAACTAATTAGTGCGCTTCCTCTCACACAACAACCTGAAGTGAACTGTTCATTTCTGTGTGAAGAGTCACAAATCTCTAATGGCTGAGAGGAGTGGATACCTGAACTAATGGCATTTGCTAGCTGACTGCACAATGCCTAAGTGAGGCTTAATGCAGTATGGAGCGCGCTCAGGAAACGCAGATATACTGACCTGCTGTTTCAATGTCATTCTTTGGAAATATGAATGAAAAGTTTATAGTCAGAGCCGCAAAGTCTGTTAGGCTACGTTCACACCGCAGGTCTTGATGCTCAATTCAGATTTTTTGATCAAATCCGATTTTTTTTGTCTGCGTGTTCACACTACAAATAAAATGTGACAGCAAGACGTCACACACAACGCGCTCTGTTTAGGCCCAGAGCAAACAGTATTGCTTGACTGATGGCTCTTAATATAAAGACTTCGGACTTTACGTTTCCCAATTTTTGCTTTAAGTTATTTTGTTATTTACATAATAATGTAGATAACCTAATAATAATGTATGTGTAATAATGTGTATGTGTTAGTCCCCATAGGGAAATAGTTCCTCTGCATTTAACCCATTCACCCAGTGAAGCAGTGGGCAGCCACCAATGCAGCACCCGGGGAGCAGTGTGTAGGGATGGTACCTTGCTCAGGGGTACCTCAGGGTAGCTGTTCAGTGGAGTCGAACCCCTGACCTTCTGATCATGGGGCCACCACTCTACCTACTGAGCTATCCCTGCCTAATGATCCTTATTGCTGTTTTAGAGAGGAGCGGTGCTTCAAAGGATAGCTGCAGATTTCTGTCAGAATCTGCAGATTATACAGTACAAATAAAATGTTCACGTTTCTCCAACGTTGTCTTCCCAACAGTTTCACTGACATCTACACTGGATGGCCAGGAAGCATTCGCGATGTCTTCTCCGGCGCTGATAATTGGCGTCTGTCTTGTGTCGGTGACGTAAAAGACGGATTTAATGCGACATGACCGTTCAAACAGCAGTCGCTTTCTAAAACATTGGATATGTATCTGATTCAGTACCACATACGAAAGTGACCCAGACCGGATTTGAAAATATCGGATTTGTGCCGTTCACACTGTCATAGCATGATCAGATATGGGTCGCATAGGGTCAAAAAAAATCGGATTTGATGCGCTTTCGCCTGCAGTGTGAACGTAGCCTTAGAGACGTTCTGCTTCAAAAGACAAGCTAAACTAAATCAAGTCATAGGTGTGCTTCTGTTTTTTCAAAGACACTTGTAACATGTATGTAATAAGTCCAATTCTAATGTAAGAGTAATTTTACTCCCACCGTGTCATTAGGATTGGGTGGTGGTGTATTTTTTATTTTGTTTAATTTTTATGGTGATTTAGTCTCTGTACAGCGCCAGAGTGGATATTAAATCAAACAATCACGAAGTGCAGATTGTATTAATTGTTTAGAAATTACATCAAATTTTATACACACACAGTATGTGTGTGTGTGTGGGGGGGGGAGGGGGGGGGGGCACTGGCAGGTCGTTTGAAACTAAGATGAGTATTGCACATTTGATGTGTCACATGACCCTCTTCCTATTGAAAAAACAAAAGTTGTATCCAAGATGGCCGACTTCTAAATGGCTACCATGGTCACCACCCATCTTGAGGAGTTTGCCCCCTCACATATACTAATGTGCCACAAACAGGACTTTAAGATCACCAACCATTCCAATGTAATTACGGTGTATCCATATAAATGGCCCACCCTGTACAATGCTGTTAAAAGCGCAATCTTGATATGTAGAATCAAGCAGGATGAACAGCTAAATTTTAACCTTTGTTTAAACTGTCCCAAAATACTCTTGGCGTTCATAAAAAGGTGAAATACCTCGGGCACGTTATTACTGAGCAAATGAACGATGATGATGACATATACAGATAACGATGTAAGCTCTATGTGCAGGCAAATACTATTGCATGAAAATTCAGCTTTTGTTCACTTCCAGTTACAGTGGCTTTATTTAAAGTGTATCGCACAGTGCTATATACTGCACCCTTGTGGTCATCTTACAAATAATGTAGCACGCAGAAGCTGCATGTTGCATATAATGATGCAATGAGAATCCTTCATAGGATATCTATGCCCAGTCAGATGTTTGTAGCTGTGGGTGTTTAAACTTTTAAAGCACTTTTAAGAAAGTACTCACTGATCCGACAGTGAGTGTTCCCGTTACTCATCCAGTCTGAGGAAGCATTGGCTGAAGTGTTTGTGTATTCATTGATTTCTTCTAAGTAATTTTGTATTTTATGTATATTATGGTTTTATATTTTTACAAATATTTAACATTTTTTATTGGAGGTTTATATGTTGTGTTTTGTCTTGTTTCTTTTTTGTTCATTGAATACAATATGGCCAGGCCAAGATATTTTGATACTATGCTGCGTTGATCCTCTCTTCCCACTCAATTAAATAGCGATGCCAGCAGGATATACTACTTTACAAGTAGTGAACAAGTTTAACTCTGAAAACCAGCTTAGCTGATCCTGATCATAGTTGTGTGTAATTAGGACACCTGAAAGAAATGTGGCTTTGGTCACTTCTTCAAAAAAAATGTAGTCTTGATTTCCCTCTAAAATAATCTGTGCATCACCGCAACACAGCAGTTCAAAGGCTTTTCTAATCGCACCATCTTTTCTCTGACTACTTCCCATCACTTCATCCAACTGCCTGACAATCCCTGGTGAGATTTTTTTTCCCTCTGCGCTGCAGTCTCAAAGCTACACCATATCCTCAAGCTGCGACTCAAATCACAGACACGCGCATACAAACACGTGTGCACGCACGCGTTTTTAAAAAACGCCGTGGCTTGGAGAACATGAAACGCATAGATCAAAGAGAAAACACTGGGACTAGTTACCATGGAGATCTGTGTGTTTGTCTTTGGCAGTCTGTGTGTGAGAGACACGTAAGAGTGGACAAGCTGATGGAGGCCTCTGGGGTCCGAAGACTGCGAGGACGCTCACGGTCGTCTAGAAAGGAAAACTGAGATACCAGCCTCAACGTGAGGCGAAACAGTACAGCACTGAACAAAACAATTGTTTTAAGTGGCCAAACGTGGAATCAGACACACACACACACACACCTGAACTAAGGTTACAGAGATTTACAAAGATTACTAAAGGTTATAGATACAAAAAGCAGCAGTGCTCTGGGACTGAGGCAGAGCAACATGGAGACACGGTAAGAGGGCACAATGAATAAGGCGGTGAAGAGCCAGACTCCAGCAATGTTTGCACACAAACTGCCTTGCTTCAGCACCGCTCCCATTATGTAATTTATAACTTTACAGTCTGAAAACTTTCAACTCTACAGTTCCTTTTTGAGGCTATATTAAGCTCACCATTTTCGATTTCAGTTCGGCCATTTGCAGCACCCATGCTACAAGCTCTGTGAGGCTGCACAGTGGTGGTGCCTGGAGCCGACTGCTGACATCACCCTGCTAACATGCTCACACTGACAATGTCACGACACTACCTCTGTAACACTAACATTTGCTAATTAGGGCTAAACACACAGTACAGCTCGGGCTGATGTGAGGGTCATTAGTTAAGCAAATATTTGACCATAAACCAAATTACCGGACGACCTGCACTTGCGTCCAGATGATTGAGCCAGCAGACGTGTAACTATTTCAGCAAGGTCGTCAGGGGTCATCTTTTAAGACCCCGAATTTCTGTCCACATATTTGTTAAAGTCTAGATAAGTGCAATGGACTCACTGGCTGACAGATATGGCAGCATCACATCACTGGCTAAATTTTGACCAGGAATCTTAGGGCTCGCCGAAGATATTCACATCAATCCTCTGGGCATGTTGGACACTGGAAAGTTCTGAGCGATCTACATGGGATTTTGCTCTGCAATAGTGGTGGTTTTAATCTTCAAGTTGGTAACTTTCAATTCGTTTTTTTTTTTGTTTTTTTTTTAAATAGTCCTGCGTTTTTTCTTGTGTTACTTAACAAGATGTACATCTTCTCTGTATTCAGTTATTACCTTTTCACACTGATGTTGACCATCAACTTTTCCAGGTATGTTTCCCTCCACCTCTCAAGTGCCAATACGTCTAACAGTAAATGGGGCTGTCATAACCTTGTTGCGTTTATGTTTCTAGTAGAAAGAAAAATATCACCTGAAGTAAAAAGACTGAATGCTGCCATTTGTCAGGTTTACAGTCCCTCCAGTGCTCCGTATGAGGATCATTGACATAACATGAACTCTTGTTTTCAGGGGAAACTAATCTTAACACACTAATAGACATCGTTTAGTTGATATGATTGTGAATCAGATCAAGGGTTTATTCATGATGTTTGTTATGATGCTGTCATTTTCTTTGTGTATTTACTCTCCAGCTGCTACACCCAGCTAGTTATGCATTAGTGGCCGTCAAGCAAGGGATGTTGGAGCAAGCTGAAAGAATATTTCTCCTGCCAAAACAGCGAGTACTGACCCTCAGCCAATTATTCATAAAAAGAAATGCAGTGACACAGAAATGGGCCATCAAAAACAGCTTTTCCCCTCAATCACAGCTAAATGTGCTGCGTCTGTGTAACAGTGTGTTATAATGCATTAGCTTTGACGTTTTTGAGGCAAACTGAAGGTTTAAGAAAAAGGGGGAAAAAAGCTGAAGTGAAAGTGAACTGTGGCTCAACCTCTGCACATAGTCTGATAACATAAAACTCTGATAAAGGCTGAAAAAGACCAAAGCACTGTTGAACAAACTGTTACTATATGAAGAACTGTTTAAATTAATAAATGAATGAATGAAAGACGCTTTTTGGTTCTTTTAATGTCCAAGAAGGTCACATATCTGCCTGAGTAAATCAACAGGTCTCCAAATGGACTTGTACTGAGTAGGTTGCAAACTGATATCGGATGCACTCATAAACAATTCTGTTTAAGTACAGATGAAGGGGACGAGTCATTTTTGCTTGTTAACACAGGCTAACCTGTGATTACAGATTTTAATTACACATCAAAGCTGTGCTATAAAATTAGAGCTGGGCGATAGAACGATAACGATATGTATCGCGATATAACTTTTACTCGATAGAGAAATTAAGCTATCGCGATAGACCTCGCCGCTCTTGTCCTCTTAAAATAAAAAAAATAAAAAATAAAAAAAAGGTCAGCCAATCCAAACTAAGTAGCGCAGAGCCGAACCAATCACAGCCGCAGCGTCACGTCGCGTGACTTGTTACGTACAGCACAAGTGCCAAGCCGCACGTGTGTTTGTTTGGGAAGCAGCCAGCGGGTAATGGAGGAAATGAGTGTGCCGACTAGAAAAATCAACCGAGCGTGACCGAAGAGAAAACAGATGATGGTTCCAATGCCGGAGAGATTGTCGAACGGAAGAGCCATAGAAGTTCCGTAGTGTGAAGGTATTTCGGCTATTTCAAGTCTGACAAAAACAGAGTAGCGTGCACTGTAAATTGTGCCGAAAGCAAGTCTGGAAATACAATGAACTGGTGCATGCGTCACACTGTGCGCCACGTTATTGTTTCGGTGAAATGAATTTCTACAATACTGTTAATTCTACTCTCTGCAGTGTTTAAATGCTTACATATACACACAGTTACTGTCCGTCCACACATACGACTCGGTTCTGCTTCTATGCCCCAGCTTTGTTTACTTTTTCCCACCGAGGCTTCTAGACTTCTGATTGGCCAACATTTCTGCACGGTTAGGAATCTAGCGCCACCTGCTGCTTTGGCATGTTCATAGCAGCGTTTTCCTTCATTTCTGCCTTTATGTGTGGACGGGATTATTTTTTAAAACGAAAACGGAAAATCTCCGTTTTCAAAAATACCCGTGTACGTAGCCTCAGTCTCTGACTGGAAGCGCTAATTCGTCATTCGGCTTTTGTCAGACTAAAGTAACTGTTAAAACTGTTTGAAAAGCTCAGCTATACAACAAGGAGAGATTGAGAATTTCCTTTTAGTTCTCAGTTTATTTGATATTGACAAAAGTTAGTCAGTTTTGTCTGTTCTTCTGTAAAACAAACTAAGATTTATTTTTAGAATTAATATTTTGTTTCTAAGTGGAATTGACAATTTAGTCTGTTTCGTTTGTTCTGTTTTGAAACTTAAACGCTTTAGCGGCTGCCTTTTGTGTAGTTTGCAATATTTGCCTTTATTTATCTGAAAAAGTCTCATGTTCCTTAAGTACATCTACCCTGTTGAACTTATTATGGGAAATAAATATTTAAATCAAAACAAGCTGCTGATTATTTCACATTTTACTTGTGAGCAACGGCACATTTAAATCTTACAAATATAGTTATTTGGCTTATATCGTGATAGATATCGTTATCGCCTGAAATGAAAAAAACATATCGTGATATGAAAAAATCTCATATCGCCCAGCTCTATATAAAATTATTTTTTTTAATGGTTAAAAGAGACTCATATTTTAAATGAACATGACCCAACGGGCCATAGGCTTAGTGCCACTTGTTACATTTATTTTCACATTTCTCTTTCCACGTGCACAGAAAATTCAAACCAAGTTAATCAAAGGTCAGGGGAGATTTTTTTCCTTTAAATCAGCTTTATTCAAATACTGACCATATCAATCCCTATTTGCATATTCACGCGTCGCTAAGAAGTGTTTTTAACTATATCTGACCTTTATGAAAACAACAAGGTTCTGTTTACGTTTGAAAACGTGTAGGAAACAACCAAGGTGACATCAACGTGCCGTAAACACAAATATCACAGGTTCCTCCAACAAGGTGACTTCGACCTCACCCAGCATGAAAGCAGGCAGAAATGAAGGAAAACTTCTGTTTGTTTCCTCAAGATCAGGGCTAAGAATCTAAAAAGACAAACTTGTGCACAAAAACTAAGGACAACTCAACAATGGAGAGGAGAAGTGCTATCCCATTCATCTTTTCATTTGTCTATCCAATTAAAGGAAATCGATGCTTCCTGGCTTGAGATGCAGGGTGGGGCTTTATAGTGACCTCATCCAAGCAAGGAGCTGCATACTTCCTGAATGACAATAATGCTCCTCTCTGAATGCAGAATGGGCCAGAGTAAAAGGTTTACACCTACGCCATCAGACACATGAAAGACAACAAGGCAAAAACAAAACCCTGGGCCCTCTGTTGTCATGCCAATAAAAAGATCAGCAGCACAATAATCAATGCTATTATTTTTCTGACCTTGAAAAGGTTTCTCTCGATAGAGATTTTGGGATTTTTCAAACATTTCCAACCCCAACTTCAAAAAACTTGGGAAAGTGTAAAATGTAAAGAAAACAGAAAGCAATAATTTGAAAATCTCAAATTCATATTTAATTCAAAATGACTTTGGTGTCAGAAAAATGCCTCAAAAATTGGGATGGGATAACAAAAAGCTGGAAAATTAAGTGGAGGAACATTTAACAGCCAGCTAGGTTAGCAACATGACTGGATAGAAAAAGTTCATTCATAAATTGTTGGAAATTTTCACAATAATGTTTTTCAATGTCAAAATGCAAAGACTTCAAATATCTCCTGATCTAGTAAACATATAATGAAAGGGTCCTGATAATTTGGAATTTGTACAATCAAGAAGGCTGAAAATCAGTATTGGCTGCTTGTGATCGAGCTTTTTTCTTTTCATGCCACATCTTTGTGAAACAACCTCCTGCAAGATATTAGGCAGGCCTGCTCTGTGGGGGCTTTCAAAGCCAAGTTAAAGACCCACTTGTTCATCCTGTCTTGCGTGTCTTAGCTCTGTGCCTAGAGTTTTTACTCATTCTTATTGCTGTTCCCTTTAATTTATCTGTTTTTTAAAATTTGTTTTTATTCCTTTATCCTTTTTTTTTTAAAAAGTGATTTATATAATAAGTTATTATCACCATCATCTTTGAACCAGAAATGGCCGTCTACTCTTGACCCAAGCTTCAAAAGCTGCACAATAGTAAACATGGCTCTTGTAATGCCCTCTTCGCCAATTTAAGGTTTTCTTTTCTGTTGTATTGTGACATGACGTGAGGGTGAATTTGGGTGAAAATGGTTCTTTTAATGATTTTAAAAAGTATTGAGAAAATAAGCTCTCTCTCTTTACAACGAAAAGAAAACAAAAAACAAAACTCAATTGTAGAGGTTTATTTTTTTTAGTCATATTGGAAACTTTCTGAATGAAGCCCATTAAATGACTTTATTAAAGTATTCACGGGGTAATATTAATGTTGCATGTAATTGTTACCATTTCCAAGCTCTCATTTAGTGCAGCTATCACCAATACCATTAGGTGGCTTATTGTGCTACAAAAATAAAAAACACGGCAACTCCACGTGCTTAAATTCACCTTTAAAAAGGGCAACACTTGGGATTTTGGAATCACCGTTTCACGCCACAATACAACAAATGTTATTTCTTTAGCAGAAGTGAAGCTCTCTGGCTTCTCATTTCCATTTGATGAGCTGTTTGTGTTATTACAACTGATTGGCACAGCTGTTTGGAAGTTTAGATTGTGGAGGGGAAAGATGATGATTAATCAGTGCTCTTCAGCAAATCATTTTCCACTTCCCTAAATCTGTAACGCCTGAAATACTTACAGAAAATTTCACTGTTCTTGGACAAGGCATGCCGCTTTGCACTGGTCTTTTTCAACTGCACATTAAACTCAGAGTCCTGATCTGGCTGCACATGTGTGGATGTGATAGATGGCTCTATATTGAGGTGGTGACATGCAGTTCACAAATCAGCTGACCTCTGCCTCTACTCTCCACCGCTAATGAGTAGACTTTTCTTCTCTATCCTTCTCTGTGTAGTTCTTTCCTCCCTCTGTTTCACTGCATCTTTGTCACCGCGATTAGATCATTCGAATAGAAATCAGTGCATTTGAAAACATTTCATTATCATTTATACCTTTGCCTCTTTACACACACACGAGAAATTCCAAAGGATGTCATAGCTGTTGATGGGTGCGGGTGAAAAACAGAAGGCAAATTAATTGAATATGCAGATTAATAGCTTGCAATTTAAATGCAGATTTTGGCATTTTTCCAGAGTCGGGAAGAGGATGAAAAGGAGAGAGGGAAAGAAACACTGTGTGGAGTTCCCACCAAAACTGAATCAGCAACAATTCAATACATATTTATATTCTAATCAGCTTTTTGTTTACACATTTAAAAAAAACGCTACTAATGTGACTGAGCGCTGAACAACTAATGGCAACATACATCTGACGAAATGATTTAGTGAGTGCTATGAGAAAGACCTCAGCTTAATAAATGTGATTAACCTGAATCTCAGGAGCACAAATACATAAAACATGGAGTAAGTTACAGCTGTTAGTAGAAGACACCTAAGATGAACATTCATAATGACAGGCGTGTTCGTCTGTATTAGATTTCTCTCATCGTTGCCTTTGCTCCCATCAATCTGTAATCAGAGATACAAAACACCGCTCTGCCTCAGTCACCAGCTTTAATGTGTGATTAGCTGGCCACTAATCACCAACTTAGAGTTCTCATGATTCATGACTTAAATATATAAACTGAAAGAAAGTATGAACTGGCCAGTTGTTTTTTAGCATTAAAATACCAAGTAATGAATGCCAAGTGAGGAAGAGCAAGGGTATTTATATGCAGTGACAATGAGCTAATCCCAATGCAAAACATTATATGTAGCAAGCATTCCCGATAAGACGCAAAGAAAACAAACTGGGTAAACAAGATTTTGCTGTTGGAATTCTGAGCAGTTCCGAGCTTTTCTCTGCATTATAATATAGAAACTGGCAGTGATGCTGGGTTTGTCACGTGGATACACTTACGGCTGGGTGGACACTGTACTAATGCAGCTTGTTGGAATCGTTAAAGCGTCTCTCTTTGCCTCACGTGCACACACGGTTAATTCTGCCCAGACGTTATCTTCCCATTTACTTGTGAATTTTATGTAACACACGTAACACTGTATTTGTGTATACAGACATTGTATCAACTCAAAAATGTTTGGCTCAGTCCAGGTTCAGTAACACTGTCTTGATGTAAAATCAGTTAAGAGTGGAGTGATGTACGCTGTTTATAAAATGTAGTCATTTATTTTGAAAATGAAATTTGACAGTGCAATTTTTAAAATTGTGATAGAACAATAAAAACCAGGGCTCGCAAAATCGCTAGCGCAAAGTCCCGGGGCTAGCGATTTTTCCAGTCGGGCTACCAAAATCCATCTCAGCACTGCCCGTCGGGCTATCATAGGAAGGAAAGATATGTCAATGTTTTTGCATTCTTTCGCAAATGTAGCTGAGTAATTAAGTCATCGGCATCGATGAGCCACTGTCAATATGTGACACATTGAAATCGCGTTTGAATTTGCGCTTGTTTTTTGCTTTCACTTTCACTTTGCGATCGCGCGAACTGTGTATAGAGAGCGGCAGGGCTACCAGGGATTTTGAAATTTTGCGAGCCCTGAAAACATATTACATTATTAGAAAATGTCTTAATATGACTGTATTGGGAGCACTCATCATCTATTTGAGTTTTTAATCATTTTTAAACTCAGGCTTGCAGAGTGGGCGGAGACTATCCTAGCACTCATTATAAGCAAACAGTGGGGCACACCCTGGACAGGTCACCAGTTTGACTGGCCAATTCAGAGTCACCAGTTAATCTAACATGTCTTTGGAATGTGTGAGGAAGATGGAGTACCAGGAACGTGCAAACCCCACACAGAAAGACTCGAGCCAGCAGGTTTAAACCATGAACTTTCTTGAATGGCGCTCACCACTGCACCAGTTTGCTGACCATATTCAGACAAAATCTGTTTATAGTATACTATATGAGCTCACAAAATTAATGCCAATAAATGTCAGACACACACACAGACTCACTCTCAGACACATTGGCATAGTTTACGAATAATCATAGTCTAATTTACAAATGGAGACAGATTGCAAACACATTGCAATCAGTTGAAGTCAGTCTGTGACCAGTTGCAAACTCATAACACCACTACTGCTAACCAAACAAATTGGATTCAGAGTGTAAGATTTTACATGGCACTATTTCCACAAAATATTTAGTAAATATTAATACTGAGTGTTAAAAACAGACCTGATTATCAGAATTCCCTATGAAGGTGAGATTTACAGCCTATTTCAACTTAATTTGCTGTAATGCACCAAAGTTGCTGTGTGTTACAATTCAGTTAGAAAGCTAATATTATGAAATATTATGTGCACGGTTTGTTGGCTTTGCATCTGATTCTCAGTAGAAGGGTTTCACAGTTTACATGTAATTAAACTTTTCTCTAACTGAACCCTTGTTCTTAAATATGCAGAGATCTATTAGTCATTTCTTAACATTTATACATTTTCCGTAAATTCATTTAGCCCTGAAACACAGGTTCCCATAGGACTCCTCAGCCTCAGGGATTTGTGATGTGGAATCTCAAGATTGTTAGCATAATGAACATGCTTCTCCTGATTTAATTTGCAAATAAGGATAGGAAAAAATAAAAAAATTTGGAAATAAGAAAAGGATGGCTTATAAACTGACTTGGCAATAAAAACAATTCTAGATTGAGCGTCTAAATCACATTTACAAACATTACTTCGACAAAGCTATCTGTCTCTTAAGTGGATTTCTCTTCCGTGTAGGTGGCTAATTACAGGTTCTATAAAGCAAAAATAGTAAGAGTCACAGATACATAAGAGAAAGCAGAAAAGATAGGTAACCTTTTATTGCCAAACAGCAGCATGGAGAATATTTACAGCACAAACCTCAAAGCTTACATTAGCCTACATTTCTCACATTGCAACTTGACTGATGATAGCTCAGTTAGAAATTCTAGAGTGTTCTGCTAGCAGTGGCTAATTCAGCAGCTATACTATACGATGGGTGACCCACTTAGTCCTGTAAGCTACACCATAACTGCAAACGGACATCAATGGGGCCGATGTGTACGTAGCTTTCTCAATCCATGAGTTTGTGCGCACACGTAAACTACTTCTGAGACTCAGCAGCCCTATTGATCAGAAGTGGATAAATAATTGATGTTATTTTTCCCCAAAAAATGTTTTTTATTAATACAAATGTGATTAACTGATGACCACTTAGCACCGGCATTAATGGGTCATCTTTCCTCGAGTCCGTGGCAGAGACGAAGCAGCCTTCTCCGGCTCGGGAATATTCATGACCTCAGGTGGACTTATGTGTGGGTGTGATGTATCATGTTACCATGGAGACAGCAGACATATGTTCCGAACATCGACCAGAGGAGGCAGTGACGCCGACAAGAGCAGGCACGCGAAAGTGCACGCACAGACACACGCGTGCCCGCATATTCACATACACACCCCGAGGGCAAGCGGGACAGGAAACTGTCAGGAGGAATCAGAGTCAACATTCTCCTCTTTCTCTGGGAGTTTTCACTCCGAGACCGCTCTCTGAAGGCTTAAGTACATACAGTCCTATCCACTGAAGAAGTATTCTCTCTTGTATTCCCACCAGCCTTTGTGTTTACTGTTTATTAGTGCTTTGCTCATGTTTATCTTTATTGCTATCAGCGATACATCATTGAGTGTTTTGTTTCAGTCAGTGAGCAAAGTGAAATTCAGTCCCAGTAAGCCTTCTTCTCCCAAAATATTTCAAACACCCACTCATCTCTTTTTCACTTTCATATTCATTTTTATGGCTCTCAACTCCATCTTGTACACATGAGCAAGAGGTTATTGTGTGTACATGCGCTCTGAGATTTTAATGAAAAAAAAAAGGAGAGTGGAATAAAACACACAATGTGCTGTTATTCCACTGTACAAAGGGAGTTATCTGACTGCACAGTACACACAAACAGTGGCTCAACAATATCCTGAAAGACTGTTTTTAATAAACTACATTAGCGGTTTGAAAAAAAAAAAAAAAAAAAAGACCTTGTTTGATCAGATTCAGCTAAAAATAGATATGCTACAATGCTATAGCAGCTACAGATGAATGAGTACTGATGGCGAAGTGTTCACTGAACAAATCGGAAAACCTAAAGGTGGCAAATTAAATTTGCAATAAGTTGGACATAACTCCTGGAATTTAGGCAGGACATTTATTGAAATTGTACTGCAGTCCCATTCTTCCAACTTTTCAGTATTTTTCGTAAGGCTGAATGGGTTTAAGCTGAATATTAATTAATATTAATAACCCACAAAGTTCCACACACAGCTTCAAATTAAAGGTATCAGTCTTTTAGGGTTTTGATTTAATTATGCATTGAATTATAAAACATTAATGTACTTTAGATTACTCTAGCATCAATGTGGAAATGGCATTAACTGCTATGTACAGCGCACTGTATATTATATTATTCCTCCTTTGGAAAGTGAGAGGATTGAGACCTACAACCTGATTGTTTTACAAAAATCAATGCGTTAAGCATCATTGGTTTGCTAGATCGCAAACTGTACATTCTACTTAAAACTAAAATTGGAAGCCACTGAGAAAATAAATAAATGTTACCAAACAAACAGCATATTGTAACCTCCTGAGGGTCTGTCAGTACTACTACCTGTAGAACGATCCATAATCATAATGAACTAAAACAAACAAATTAAAACAAGTTTAAAAACACTCGAAAACTACTAAAGTGTACTGCCAACTTCACTGACAAATGCAAGAAAGTTACAAACCACAACTAAAGAAAAACTACATCCACGTGACTTTAAATCTCTGCTGAATGACTCACCTGGCCTGCTTCACCCACATGTCAACTCAATCACTCCAGACAAGTCATGTCAGCCAAGCTGTCCGTGTCTCCAAACATACTTTTTTTTGAGGCCTAATAAATACTTAATCCCTCATCGTCATGGAGGTATACATATTAACTTGATTTACAACAAAGAAAAAAAAAAGGTGTCAGGTCCATAATCAACATCACAGTGGACTTCAGATTAAACAATCAATATGTGATTAAAGTGCAAACCTTCAGTGTCAATTCAAAGAAGTTTGTAGTAGTAGGGCTGTCATGAAACTAAAATTTCAAACTTTATACTGATACCTGGGAAAAGGCTCAATGCCATTTTTAATACTGCAGAGGAAAAATAATAAAGTAAAAATAAATAAATAAGCCTACATTTCCCAAATAATAATAAAGATTCGAGCAAGGTAAATTATAAATGGACTGGTTCTTACTTTGGGGTTAGTAACTTGGCGACTGCAGACTGGAGCAGGGATCGAACCACCAACCTTCCAATTAGCAGATGACCTGCTCGGCCACGATGTTCTTTCTATGAAATGTTTTGTCAGATGTGATCAGACCCAAACCTTCTAAAAGCTTTACTTTTGATTCATCGGTCCACAGAATCATTTCCCAAATGTTTTGGCAATCATGAGATGAGCCTTTGTGTTATTCTAGGTCAGCAGTCGTTTCTCCTTGAACTCTCCCATGGATGCCATTATTTGTATCTTTCTTATGGTTTAATCATGAACTCTGACCTTATCTGAGGCCAGTGAGTCTGCAGTTCTTTAGAAGTTTCTGGATTCTTTCATGACCTGCTGTCTCTTGGTTGTAGACTTTGAGAATGACAAGCCTGGCTCTTCGAAAAGGTTCTCTGTTTGGTTAATTGTTGTAGAGGATTCTTAACCATGGAAATGATTTTGTGATCTTTAAATTCAGTTTCCTTCTGTGGATCTTCAGGCCTTTTTATATTGCTGCGTTCATTGTTGATTTTTAATCTCATATTTAGTTCTAGTGAGCAGCTAGTTGAACACCGCCTCCAGATCTTTTATCAACTTAATTTGTCATAAAGTAACAAAGAAGCAGGCTTCGCCTGGCCATTAATCTGCTTATCAGTCAATTGTCCAATTAATTTTGATCCTCTGAAAACAGAGGGATGCGTATAGAAATGCCTTTCATTCCTAAATTGTTAATGCTATAGTGTTAAATCACTTGAATTAAAAGCTGACAGTCAGCATTTCAATAAAAAACGTGATTTCATGTAAAATTCACTGTGGTGATGTACAGAGGTAAAATTACAAAAGACAATCACCGTCCAAAAACGTGGAACGGCAAAGAACTGATACAGGAAAAGGACTAATGTAAGCATACATTATAAATAAGACTGTTCTATAACTGTCCTCCTTTTTAACATCAGCTGTGTCGATATTTTAATAGATATATTCAATAGCACTGTAGTAGAGGATGAATACATAAAACCTCCTTTCCCTTTGGGAGGGAGGCGATGTTGACACCAGTAACCTTTCGAGCTCCTTACAGCTGTTGCAACCAGCTTCCCTGGCAGTCAAGCTCTGCTTTAAGTTATTTCAAAATTAAGCTATAACAGACAAATGAATAAACTGTTCAAGCTGTGATGGCTTACAATCCGTCTTACACACCCTCACAGGCAAACACACATTTGTGTGGCGTTAATCATTCCCCGGTGGCTGATAAAACAGAGACAGGTCATTAAGTCTCGACAGTGTTCATAAACTGTACTTTATTAACTGTCCTCTTCTTTCGCCCACTGACACACACACAGACACAAATTATTTTGCTTTTTCAAAAGGCACTTTTTCCATTGCTTCTACTCTGTCTGCGTATCACCTATCCTCAACCGTTCCCTCATACGTTTTTCTTCCGCTCCATCTCTCTTTTGTGAGAGGGCTGACAGTTAATTGGGAGTGTGTTTTAATGAGCTGGCCCTGAGATTTTATCTTCTCCTTTCATTAGGAAGGGAAGACAGGGGAGAGTGTGTCAAGGAAGTGAAGGAAGAGGGAGAGAGAGTAAAGGAGGCAAGGAATGAAACGAGAGGAAAAAATGTCAGTGAATAGAGAACATCGAGAAGTTTTTAGTAAGTGCTGTGGAGAGCTCTGTGCGTGTTTGTTTATTTCTTAATGAGCTAATCAATAGCAGAGGTGTGTAAGCCCAGCAGTGGGTCTGCTTTGGGAGATTACTTACAAAGACGCACAACTTGGAAGACTTGTTTATCTACAATGTTCTTCTCTTATTTTTAAACTGGCCTGACTAGACTAAAAGTTGCTCATCTCAGGTTTCTCAGGCACAAGTCAGGACAATATAAACCTCAATCTCAATGTGAATCACATTGTGTCAAATCTACCATTTTATTTAAGCAACTGCACAGTTTGATTGTATAAAACAAAAATAAATAACAGTTTAAAAATAAAATTCTATTTCTAATACCATAGAGGAAATGAATACAGAAAAATCTACAGCAAGATTTGCAGCAAGGTCAAAAGTGTTTATGCATAAATAAACAACCTTTTCCAGTCATTTTTCAATATTTGGTTTTTTTTTTTGGTTTTTTTTAACCTATGGGCTTATGTGAACTCTTAAATTCACAAACGTTAATATAACACTCATTCTGCATCTTCTCCTTGAAGCTTCATGAAGAAAAATGCTAAAATAAGTCAATCACTCACATTCCTAAGGTGTCTATCTCTCTGATTAGCAGAGCCTCATAAATATCTAATCACTGATGCTAATCAGATTGCTCACCTAGGAGTGAGCTAAAAATATAAAGCACATGCACAAGCTACACTAAGCCCCCCCCCCCAAAAAAACCCTACCCTTTTCCTAGGTAAATAATGGCTTTAACAAATCTAATGTAACATTAACCCATTATTGATCAACCAACAACAGTTCTGCATAAACTCTGGGCAATGAAGATGATGATCACTGTTTCTTGTTGGCGGCACTAAAAGAATCACACAGTTACGGTCGGTTCTGATGCCTGCAGCTTTGATCTCCTTCCACTTTAAGGCTGGCTGTTACACAGTCAGGCTTCAGACTATTTGGTAAAACTGATCAAAAACAGCAGCATTTTGGTGCCAACATAATGACATTCCCTTTGACTTTGAAGTATATCGTGCAAACATATCAAAACAATTGACATCAAATGCTGTACAGGTCTATAACTATTATGGATGATAATATAACAATTGTACCACAGCACATCAAACCTATCATTTTATTAATGCAGAACTTTACCATGAAAACCACACAAGTAATTTCCTAATCTCAAAGTAGACTCCAAGTCGATAAACCTTTTATTTTCCTTTTTTAGGTAAATTGCAAAGTTCAGCTGATTATGGCTGGATAATTAGATTTATTCGAACATAAGAGTGTCCATAAGTGCACGTGGCACCAGGACGCTCTAGGCCGTAGGTCGATGATCGATTTTGTAATCGTATCAGCAGACCTGCGACCATATGTTCTGGACACTCGGGTAAAGAGAGGGGCTGAGCTGTCAACTGATCACCACCTGGTGGTGAGTTGGATCAGGTGGCGGGGGAGGACGCTGGACAGACCTGGTGCACCTAAACGCGTAGTGAGGGTGTGCTGGGAACGTCTAGCAGAGGCCCCAGTCCGCGAGATCTTCAACGCACACCTCCGGCAGAGCTTCGACAGCATTCCGAGGGAGACTGGGGACATTGAGTCCGAATGGACCATGTTCAGAGTCTCCATTGCCGAAGCTGCTGCATTGAGCTGCGGCCGCAAGGTGGTGGGTGCCTGCCGTGGTGGTAATCCCCGAACCAAATGGTGGACACCAGAGGTGAAGGGAGCCACCAGGCTGAAGAAGGAGTCCTATCGGGCTTGGTTAGCCTGTGGGACTCCGGAGGCAGCCGACAGGTATCGACAGGCCAAGCGGAATGCGGCTCGGGCAGTGGCTGAAGCAAAAACTCGGGTGTGGGAGGAGTTCGGAGAAGCCATGGAAAAAGACTTTCGGACTGCCTCGAAGAGATTCTGGCAAACCGTCAGACGTCTCAGGAGGGGAAAGCGGTGCTCTACCTGCACTGTGTATAGTGCTGGCGGAGCGCTGCTGACGTCGACTGAGAAAATTGTCAGGCGGTGGAAGGAATACTTCGAGGACCTCCTTAATCCCACTGACACGTCTTCCGAGGAGGAAGCAGAGTCTGGGGATGAGAGGAATGACCCGCCAATTTCCGGGGGCGAGGTCACTGAGGCAGTTAAACAACTCCTTGGTGGCAGAGCCCCTGGTGTTGATGAGGTCCGCCCCGAGTTCCTGAAGGCTCTGGACGTTGTAGGGCTGTCCTGGTTGACACGCCTCTGCAATGTTGCGTGGAGATCAGGGGCAGTACCTGTGGACTGGCAGACCGGGGTGGTGGTCCCCATCTTTAAGAAAGGGGACCGGAGGGTGTGTTCCAACTACAGGGGGAATCACACTCCTCAGCCTCCCTGGGAAAGTCTATGCCAGGGTGCTGGAAAGGAGAGTTCGTCCGTTAGTCGAACCTCGGATATAGGAGGAACAATGCGGTTTTCGTCCTGGTCGCGGAACACTGGACCAGCTCTTTATCCTCTCCAGGATACTTGAGGGTGCATGGGAGTTTGCCCAACCAGTCTACATGTGTTTTGTGGACTTGGAGAAGGCATTCGACCGTGTCCCTCGGGGTGTCCTGTGGGAGGTGTTGCGGGAATATGGGGTGTCTGGCCCATTGCTACGGGCCATTCGATCCCTATACAACCGTTGCAAGAGCTTGGTTCGCATTGCCGGCAATAAGTCGGACTCGTTCCCGGTGGGTGATGGGCTCCACCAGGGCTGCCCTTTGTCACCGGTTCTGTTCATAATTTTTATGGACAGGATTTCTAGGCGCAGCCAAGTGGCGGAGGGCTTTCGCTTTGGTGGCCTCAGAATCTCATCTCTGATTTTTGCAGATGATGTGGTTCTGTTGGCTTCATCGGGTGGGGGCCTCCAGCTCGCACTGGAACGGTTCGCAGCCGAGTGTGAAGCAGCGGGAATGAGGATCAGCACCTCCAAATCTGAGGCCATGGTTCTCAACCGGAAAAGGGTGGAGTGCCCACTCCGGGTCGGGGATGAGTTCCTGCCACAAGTGGAGGAGTTCAAGTATCTCGGGGTCTTGTTCGCGAGTGATGGGAGAAGGGAGCCGGAGATCGACAGACGGATTGGGGCTGCAGCTGCAGTAATGCGGACGCTGCACCGGTCCGTCGTGGTGAAGAGGGAGCTGAGTGTAAAAGCGAAGCCCTCAATTTACCGGTCGATCTACGTCCCTACCCTTTGCTTAGGCTGCTGCCCCCGCGACCCGGCCCCGGACAAAGCGGATGAAGATGGATGGATGGATGGATGGATAATTAGATTTATAGTCAATTTTTACATTTTGGTTTAAATGAAGTTTGTAAATTATTAAAGCAGACCCTATAAAACGTTTTGAAGGCTCTGCTCTGTATTTACCTGTTGCCATGGTGAAATGTGGTGAAACTAAGATTGAACATGCTCAAAGTTGATTGAACTTTCTCTGATCAGGAAACTCAGAGTGGTTTTTTATGGTTTTAGTTCTTATGTTAATGCATTTCCATGTTCTAAGTAAAATGAGTCGAAAGAAGCTTGATCTGAACAACAGTATATATGTTGTCCCTGTATCATCGAATCATTTTTCTGCTCCACATGATAGCCATACATCAGACATCAACCACGAACTGGAGCAAATATCTGAACTGCTGTGTTTAAAAGATTCAACTGACAAAATTCTTTTAGGGAAATCCAGAAAAAATAAGTTCTGAATATCAAAAACATGTAAGCATATTCTAGTAGAACCAAAACATAAAACTGTGACCCTGTAAATGAGCAACATGTAGCCTCATTAACCATTTAAAACACCAAACTACAGTAAGGTTACAGGGCTGACAAACAATGAAAATACATTTTAATGAGTGTGACATACAGTAATGAATGCATGAGACAAGAGCGAGGGCAGGGGAACGTGACTACTGCAGGTTAAACAGCTTACGCTATAGGAGGGGGATTTGGGTGCCTCTTCTAGAGGGGGATATTAGCAGGATTATCTGGCAACCCTGTTGCTGAGGTGAATAACATTAGAATCCTATTTGTAAAGACTTCTATGCTTCCTGTCCCAAATCCCCCCATTTTATCTCCCTTCTCTCTTGCTTCATAGTACAATCCACTTTACATTCTCATACCCCAGATTAAAGTCACACGCATGCTTAAAAAGCAGAATATATACACATACTGTATTTATGTGTCCTAGTGTGTATCCTCTTTAAAACATGAATGTCACTGTGTGTTTATGTGTGTTTATGTGTGTTACGGCCTCCGGCCTCAGGTGGCCCCGCCTTCCTCTAGGTAAATCAATGTGTTCCAGGACTCGTGTGTGATTGGTTACTGGGAGACCCGTGCCAACCCTCACTTATGCAGAATGAAGTGTGCCAGACCACACGGACGATTGGCTGCCCCGGGATCCCATGATGCTCCAAGAGGCAATCAGTGGCTGATCGTACCCACCTGTGGCTACAAAAGGCTGGAGGTCCTTCACTCAGTGGCGGCTGCTTAGGACTGAACATGCAGTTTGCCCTTCATGCCTCCCTCGTCAATCTTTGTTGAACTTATTCATATTGCTGACCTTTGTCGAACCTTGGTGCATGCTTTAAACCTAGCCTGATTAGAGTTTTGAGCTGCTAGCTGGCTGTGAGTAGGATTGCGTGAAGCTGGCTTGCCTTAGTTAAAAACCCTAGCTTTTATTTTGTGTGCGGCCAGCCTGCCTTAGTTACCCTTTAACTTTTACTCGTGACTGTTCTTTCTTTATGTAATAATTGTCTGCCCAGTGGTCTGTTGCACAGCCCTGTCGGTTTTCTGTTTAAAGTTTGGAATTAAAACCTTTTGCTTTACTCAGTTTTGTGTTGGGGGGCTCGTGTATGTTACTCCCTCCCTGACGCCTAGCAGAGGGGGTCGTAACAATGTGTGTATGCGCGGGTGTTGATTTTTGTATTCCAATAATAGTACAGGCCTTTCTGCTCCCATAAGCCACTAAGTGTTTGTCATACACGCTCGCAATGGTGCATACTTTGAATACTAATACAGAGGGTGTTAGCATTCGTTTTGGGTATGCATGTGTGGCTTTGTACATCTGTATGCACGTGCAGCCAGCAGTGGGAGGGTGAGGTGGTAGCAAGTGCTGTGCGGTGTGAGTGTTGAGATTGGAACGAGTATGTGTGCATTTGAGTGTGACAGTGCGCACCATGAGGGCATTATGACTGTGTGTGAGTCTGTATATGTGTGTGTTTTATGGACACACTCTGAGGTTAATAAATATTGACAGTGAATTATCTCTTCTGGCAGAGTCGCAGGTGGTTTCGATGGAGCAGACCGGACAGAAATCAAAAGAAAAAACAAAAAAAGTGCATGTGCACGTTTACACACCGCTCCTATTTTATATTTTTCCTTTTTCAGCTATTCTTAATTTCAGCAGAATTCTCGAGAGTCCTTGAGCAAGGCACTGATGACCAGTCGCAATAAATTAGCATGTGACAGCAATAATTACCTGCCAAGATAATAAAGCCGCCCCTCTGCCACCTTGCCATTACGGATTCTCCAGGGTTTCTGCTCTAGCTAGGGGCCGCCATCAGAACACGATAGCCGCAGCAACATGGAAATTAGCTAATGCTACACAATTGGGCTACAGAGAGAACGAGAGACAGACTGAGCAATAAGCAGAGGTAAAAACAAAACTCCAGGATGGAAAGATGAGAGGAAAGTAAAAGAGTAAAAAAAAAAAAAAAGCTGTGTTAAGCTTAAAAAAAAGTGCTTTCTAAAAAGCTAAGGGATAATGACAAATTCAGCTTTTATTTAGCCCATTCAATAAGTGAGTGGTGATCGATTAATGTAAAACCCACCCTGTGACACTGCCCAGTCATCACTCTCTTCTTCTCTTCCACACAGACGCTGCCAGTCTCCCACACATACAAATTTAAACCACAAAGCAAAGAGTCTCTGTTGGCATAGTGCTCGTCTCGCTGCATCGCTAAGCCGATGCACAATGTGGCAAAGTGATGCGGCACCTTGCAAGGTCAAATCTAAACTTCCCGAGGCGCTTTTTTTTTTTTAAAAGAGCTCCCTGGGACAGATATCAACACTTACACAGATGCCATAGCCTGTAGGAGTTTTGCTGACAGTGTGCCCATTTTAACTTCACGCTGCTGTTTAATGATGCACACAATCTGTGGCTAAAAGCTACATGTTTCCATATCTGATCAGTTCAGGTCTGTATATAAAGAAGGATGTAAAATAACACAAACCCCCCCCCCCCCCCAAAAAAAAAAAACGTGTTACTTGTACGCAAGGCTGGATTATCAGTGTACGTATAAATTTCAGGTCTTGTTTCAGCTTCTAATTATTGTTCTTATTTATTTAAATTTAAAATATTGTGGCATTTGACGGCATCCCCAACCTTAGATGAACTCTTCATACCTTTTTGAAGAGCAAGGAGTCATCCATGTGCTCCGCGTAGACAGACGTGAGCCGGTATTGGTTCTCAGTGGTTATATCGATCTGGTAGCCGGTCAGGACGTAGCACACTGTGCGAAACTCCTGTATTTTTCTCTGAAACACCTCTTTAAGTCTCTGGTTCCTCAGCTCTGAACTCTCCATTTGTTTACGCAAATCTGCAACACACAAATCAGTTATACAGCACAATTATTTTGATAGCATAGTTATATGCTATCAATATGTAGAGTTTCTGGAATAACTCCAGCAACTTAAATTAGCATCTCAAAGACTTGATATTATTAAATAGCAAAGCCATAAAAATAAAGATTTAGTCAATTTAAATAAACCTGGATTCTGAACGCACAGAAGAAAAAGACTACAAGTGGGAGACAAAAGCTCAAACCAGGGTGGAGAATCAGATAAAGAGACCAGTGGAGAGCCTAGCATGGAACTACTTAACATTTGAGGGCGATGACCAGGGGGTGATAACTGATTCCCAAAAGGCAATATTTAAATCATTTCCATTTTTGCTTTTCAGACCAAGAGAGGAAGATGTGCAATTAGATCTGCGAATGCTTTTCAATTTAACATCCATGAACATTCAGAGTATCAGAGTATTATCCTTCTCATGGTATAGAGCACAAATACGTTACTATTTAGCTTGAGATGGGTGGAATTAAATCATCGATGAACCATAGGCTGAAATATTAGCAATGCCTAATGTTGCATAAATATTTAATGTTACAGCAATAGTTACATTAATCATCAAAACACTGCTGCCTGTCTCCCATCAATGATATAATTTTACCATTTTAAAGTTTCCCAGTTAGTTAAAATAACTTTTTATTAAAGAGTTTATGGTGTTTATGTTTAGCAACATAAACTGGGTGTAGAGAATCATGTACTCATCTACTGTTTTTGGTACCAACTACTAAATATCGTGACACCCCTAGATACCAGCATCAAAAAGTTGTGAATGATATCAATCTCTACCCCACAGCAATCCCTCTGCTCACTCAGGGTCTACATACTACTATAAAGCAGAGCACGGTGGCGTCTGAAGCAGTCAGCTGCATCTCCTAGCTGGGAGCAGAGATAATCATGAAGGGGAGAAACAGAATGGGGCTTGACTTTAATTTGTTGAAAATCAATTTGGGATAATTACTTTAATTTGGAGACTTGATTTGAGAAGTCAGAGAAATTAGTTTGTCTGAGGAAAAAATGAGTCGTTGTGGAGGTAATTATTTACAATGTGATCACCACAGAAGAGAAAGTTAAAAGGATATAGATGCAAATGTGGAGCCATGAACATTTTGTAAGTACACAAGTGGTAAAAGGAGAGCTGGGAAAGGAACAACCACAAAGAGGCAAATATTTACTTTTTATAGATATTTGTGCCGATCTTCTCAACACTGTGATGTATGCAAATCTGAGAAAATGTAAAAAGAAAAAAAAGAAAAAAGAAAAAGAAAAAAACGAGTGCAGGCAGGAGCACCGTAAAGACTATTAACCAAAAAAACAAAAACACATGGAGGGAGATGATGTAACCAGGCAAAGAAATGCTTACCTAACACCTCTGAAAAGCTTGGTGTTTGCTACTGATTTTTTAAAAGGTTAAAAGCATTTCTGCTGCTCAAATGTGAACCTACATTGTTCAGGGTTATACCTTACTTAACAACCAGTCCTTTTCACTTTTTTCCTCTCTCTCTACAGTCAGCATCAGTCAGTCAAAACTCTCTATTCTCTTACAACATAATGCGTCGTTTCAAGAGCAGTCAGGGAGTTTTTATTCCCATAACTTCTAACCCTGCTGCGACTGATAATTATTTCTACTCATCATTCTCCTCTTCATAGCGTATAGCTTGGCCGATTACATTTTTATCTGTCATTATTAAACAAGTGAATGACTAGAAAGTATAAACTTAAGAGTCTGGGACTGAGTCTGCCAGTGAGTGTCTACGTGCCTGTCTGTCTCCTGGGTGACTGGGCTCCTCTCAAGTGTCAGTCACCGCGGTTAAATAGTGTTTCAAGACTTCAGAAATGTGACAAAACTGTCACTTTATGACAGCCATCAAAATGCCCTGAAAATGGTTGGGAATTCTCAGGCTGCAGCAACCAATACATTTCCTTCTCCGTGCAGACAAGTGGACACACAGGAATGTGGACATGTCGTTATCTGTGCAATCGCAAAGACAAACACGTACAAGTGGGCACACAAATGTGTCAACGTACGTGTTGAGTTACTAAATCCGAGTATTAGTTAGAATACTTTTCACACAAACTTTTACAGTTTTGGTGACTTCTGTATTTCAGTCTTGATTGGTGTCTACAGGTCTGTGTACATAATGGCTCAAAAGCTGCCAGCTGCATAGGGAGCGTCTTATTTATATATTTTCTTCTCTCGTTTTCAGTCTAAAATACTGCTAAAATTTGCACTCGTATCAGAAGCAAAAACAAACAAAAACTAAACTAAACTGTAGTGTCCCAAAACATCTGCAAACGTCTTGAGCCACCCCTCACATCATTATATAAGGGAAATGGGAAATAGGGGCAGCGATTTACTGAAAAGTGCAAACATGCATAATCAATATTTAGTACGACCATTTTTATTCTTACTCTTCAACACAGCCTGAACTCTCTTAGTCAAGCTTTCTTTTCATTTCTTTAAGTAGTCTTCAGGAACATTTCCCCAGGCTTCTTGAAGGACTGTTCTCTGTCAGGATGATCCCACACTGCTTCAATAATGTAGAGGTCTGGCCTCTGGGGAGGCCCATCCATGACTGATAGTGTTCCACTGTATGTTTTTCTATTCAGGATCATCATCATGGTGAAAAGTTGTCCAGTTGCCCACTTGTATAATTTGCCATATGTCAGGCTTTACTACCCATTAACTACCCTTTCTAAAGACGTGGCTTTCAGATAATGATACTTTTATGCCTGCCACTTCTTCTGGCCTCCACTTGTTTTTTGCTGAGATAAGTTTTCAGCTAATAATTTTTGAGAATCATAAAAAACTATATTTTAAAACCTCTCAAACTGTAATATTTAAAGTTTTCATAGATTTGAAATAAAATGTAAAAAAAAATCTCTGCACACATGAACCAAGAGAAAGGTTCCACAACAATTAAAATGCAACTCGTGCATACTGTCTCGATAACCACTACGACACTTATTAAATCACAATGTTTCAGTCTGACTGACTTGATAAAGGTACCTGATGGAGCTAAGTGAGACAGTGTGCGGAGGTTATATTTAAACTGTTATAGGTTTTCATTAAGAAATGGGTACAAATGGGTACAGGCTGCTAATAACTGCTTCTTTGCAAAGTTATCTGACTTACCCCTCGAGTTAGGTGCCTGTTTAATGCTTTAATGATTCACAGTTAGTGTTAAGTGGCTTAAGAAACCAAAAAGAAACAAACTAAAAAAAACATTCATCTGAAATTGTACGAGGACTGGACTGAAAATGAATGAAAAAGCATCCAAAGTCCAAAGAAAAACTTTGAAAGACCTATAAAGACCTAGAACTACTGCTCAAGACAACTTATAAAAAAGATGATGATTATTTATTATTATTATCATCATCATTAAAGTTCATTTCCCAGCTGTATTTAATGAAATAGTAATTTGTAACAGCAAGAGTAAAAAGTTAAAGCCCTGATTTTTTTCTAATTCTAAACTTACTTTTAAATTTTGTCATCACAATTGTCCAGTATTAATGTGTGAAAAATGCAAAAATGTGGAAACTCATCATCAACACCCAGGGCAGAACTAATAACCGCTGGTGTATAAAACTGGACAGTAAATTTTACTAATTAAATGTAATTAAAAATGGAAAACATTTTCTACCTGCTGCTAATTGCTACATGAAGTATTGTTCCTGTAATGTTGCTTAGGTAATTTCTTAACTGAACACACAAAGCCTATAGCCAAGTTAAACTACTACTGACAGCAGGGTAACACTACATGGGGTAAAATGTCATTAAATAATTTTATAGACATTAAAACGTTTCTGTTGATCTCTGATAAGTTTGTAGACTTTCTATTGCACTGACCCAGGTCTTGCAATAAGGACAGATATCACACACTAGGTCTGCTTTATCTATACAGAGTTTAAACTGAACTTACTTGTTACAAACTCAATTTTCATATCATAAGAAATTAAAAGCCAGAGAAGCGAACATGCCAGGAACAGGAGAAGATGACAGAAAAGACAAGAGTGAAAGATGAGAAAAAAATAAGAAGGCTGGGAGTTGGAAAAAAGAAGTGCCAAGAAAATTGAGACCGTGAGCGAGCAGCAGACAGACAGAGCGAGCACAGAGCGCTGTGCACAAATTGGCCAACAGACTTTTACCAGTGAACTGTCCTGAGCTCCAAATGCATATTTAACCCTGTCATAACTGCACGTCCTCCCTCTAACAGTCTGTCATATAGACACTTAAGAGGACAGAGACTTTCTGAGCCAAAATATCAATGAAGCAGTTCCCAAGAGCAACATGTTCCTTTAGAAAGCAACTGTTGGGTATGGCTTTTCTCTTTTTTTGCCATTTCATATTTTTTGGATCAGTCTACATGTAAAGAGGACCTTTAACAACCTTTAAAATCTGTACTTTATGTTGTCTAAATATCCACTTCCCCTCTAATGTTAACTATAACATTATATAACAATATAATTAAAAAGAGAAAATCTAGTCATCGGATCAGAAAAGCTTCATCCATGGATCAAACCCTCCCTTGGCCCCTTATCCATTCATCTAACATCAGCTATCCGAAACCTGGATCTGCAATTTCACCTTAAAATATATAAACGAGGTCACCCAGTCCTCCTCCTACCACCTAAGGAATATTGTGAGGATATGAATAATACTGACTTCTAGTGACACCCATGCTATCAGTCATGCTCTTATTTCCTCTCAGATTACTGTAATTGTCTTTTAACAGCCATCAATCATATTATTCCACTCTTAATGATGGTATACTGGCTGCCTTTGACTTCTAGACATTACCTATTACTTTTTAAGCCCTGTTTGCTGTTGAATGACATTATAGCTCACTCTTATTCTGATGTCACACTTCTGTGTCATCTTACCCAACACTTCCTTTGAAGGAGCCAAACTAAGGCTGAAGCTGGGGTTGTGCGTGTCATCCTGGGAATGCCCCACAGCACCTCCACTCTGCAAAGAGCGTACAAGATCCCTGAGCCGTGTCACTTCTTGTCGGAGAGCCTCCACTTCCTGCTGGCGCTCTTGTTTGGCAATGGCGGTGGGGTTCACTTTGAGGTGGAGAACACGGGTTTTGACTGGATCGTAGTCTCCCTGAGACACAGAGACATAGATCAAACAGCCATCAGTTATAGAGCAGAACATTTTTTATGCACCATCTCATCTTAGCATCCAGGGCGCCTCACATTCCTCACTCACAGCAGTGATCATCACGCTTCAGTTCACCTCGCTGTTGCCAACTCAACAACTCTGTCAGATTTAGTGACTTTTCATATTCTTTTACAGAGCGCTTTTCCCCCTGAAAAATAAGAATGCCTTGTGACAAATGCAGCAGTGTAATGACCAAAGAGTGGAAAGTTGCATTCCCCTGCCTGAGTCTCTTCTCTGTTCGATGAGTGCCCTAGATGAGCAGGCAGCAGCACCCATGAAAAATCTGATTCCTTCCAGTCATGATCAGCTTTGTAGCTTTGATAAACGAAAACTGGCAGCAATAGCTCTATTAATGCCAAAGAGTTACCACACCAAATATTGACTTAATTTAGCTGAGCCACAATATCAATGATTTCTATCATTAACTTCTTTGTGATAACAAAAATATTGACAGCAACAAGTAAATAACAATAAGAAATTAAAATAGACAAAGAGAATACAAAATATACATTGTGAGAATACAGAATACATTGTGTGCTGTCGGTCCTGCGTGCTGCACAACAACATTCAATATTTAGTATTTACTGCTGTTTACACTTAGCTAGATTAACGTGACGGTGTTGTGTTTAGTATGTTGCTCTGGTTTTTTGCTTGTTTTCTCTTCTCTTTCTCTCAACAGGTGATCCAGGAGATTTTTTTTCTCTCTTCTCTCTCTTTTTAAGAGCCCTTCCTCACTGTCCCTCTTCCCTTCTGATTTTCTTTTCCTTCATCTTTCTTTCTCCCTTTTCTATCCGTCAGTCATGTCTGTCCCGCCTGTAACAACTGAAGATAAAATAAAATAAATAATAACAACAAAGGTCGATCAAATGGACCAATACAGCAAGGCCGTGATGATCCATTTGGCAAAGTAAATCCGTTGGGTATCCTTGTTGGTCTTCAAACAACAATTCTGACGGCTAAAGAACCAAATGGGACAGGCAAAAAAAAAACAAAAAAGAGAGAGAATACAAAATATAACCAGGCCAAACAAAAGAGAAGACGAAAAGTCCGAAATATTTAATGTACAATAATGATCCTACCGTACTTTTAAATACTGATCATTTGAAAACTACATTAATTAAAAGACTTGTACTCTGCTCTCATCTTGGGATGTCAGATCAGGTCATTACAGTTTTACACTCATTGTAATTATAACGTTCCACACGTTCTAACACGCGGAAACACCCCAAAACACGTTCCTTTGGTGTGAGACCAACATATGCAAGAAAAACCCTGCAAACCTTTTATAACCAATTTCAGTTTGCTATACATGGAGAGAAATGGTTACAACTGATCTCACATTACAGATTGGGAGAGGAGGTTAGCATAAAAAAAATACTCGACAGTGTGATCGAAAGCTCTTGACGTTCACGTGAGCTTTCCCTATGAGGAAATAATGTTTTCAGTTATATCAAACAGACACATTAACGAGAAAGTATTCTTTCCCAGTGTTTTCTTCTCACTCTGCAAGGTCTGGCTAAATAAAAGTCGCTTAATGCCAATATAAGGAGAGACACACTCAAACAGGAACGCTCACAACATGTACACACCCCTATCTGAGCTCTTGATTACAGGCTAAATTAGATTCTATATGCCTCCAAGCGACGGTTGCCAAATGAACTACAGAGTAAAAGACAGAAAAGAAGAAAGAGTATATGAGGAAGAGAAACGGTGAAGGACAAATAAAAGAACATGGTAAAAAACAAACGGTGTCCGGGTACCACTGCCTTCAGCGTCGAGAAAGACCAGAGTGGATGAAGCGTACAGAAAAGCTCATAAATAACTCTTTCATGTACTTTATAAGAAACGATTACATTTCTCGAACTGAGTAACAGTAGATGTGTGTACTTAACATCAAGTATTTTTCCACAGCACACACACAGTCACAGCCAAACAAATTGCCCTTTCATTTTCTTCAACTTCAGTCTTTTGAAGTTCTACATCTGTTTACAGAGAGTTTATTTAAAGCTGCATCTGTATGTGCTTTATGATAACCAGAGAGAGAAAATGGAAGGAAGAGACAGATATGTAGATTAGAGTTCGAAAAACGCAGTCAAAAGCTACATGCTGTCAAAAAGCAAAAAAAATAAATTAAAAATCTTCGTCTTTAAAAATTTAGGTCAAGCTAAATTAAATTAGAAAGATTTTGCTGTGGATTCATATTTCACTTTCAGGATGTCTGGACTGAGCTGAAGGGCAACGTTTTAATTTACTGCTCAACAGAATAAAAACAAACTAAACTAAACAAAAAACAAAAGCAAAGTTACTTCTCTTTGCCTTTCAAGCACATTGCTTTCAAAGCAAGCCAAATGGCATAATTATTTTTAATTGGGTTGACTCTCCTCCTATATTGAACTGAAAGTAAAAAAAAAAAATGGAAGTCTTTAAAAAGGCATCCATTTGCTTGTCTGAATCTATTTGCCATTTTCACATTTCATAACAAAAGTAATACAGTGAATAAGTGTGATCCACTGATCAAAAAAAAAACCACACACACAAAGGACAATCATCTCCAAAATGAGCAAATGTAATATTACACTTTATTCTGCATCCATGTCTGCATTCAGTAGGAAAAAAGGTGCACCATTTCATTAAAAATTATAAATACGTTTATTGCTGCAAAAACAGAAAACAGCCAAATTGTCTGAGTTTTCAAAGCGAGCTTCTTAATATTACAGTTCTTCAGATTTTGTAAGTTGGTGTGTGTGTGTGTGTGTGTGTGTGTGTGTGTGTGTGTGTGTGTGTGTAGACGTATTTACATGCATATTATAGAGCCTGTTCTTCCACACATAATTTACAGTGCAGCAAGGTGGAATGCCATTCTAAGTGCTCGAGGCTACATATCTCTTATTCATAGAACAACAATAACAACACATCTAATACCAGAGTGCAGTCTGTTAAAAAAATAAAAAATAAAAAAAAGAGCAAAAGGCAGGGAGAGAGGGAGCATCGGAGCAAGATCAAATGTATGAGGAAGAAAGAATGAATAAGAGAACAAGACAAGAATACGAGTTTTGGGGGGAGGTTGAAGTCCAAAGAACAGTCTCTGTTCTTTAACAGATGCAGAACAAATTGCGCTGAAACATCCACTTATATACTCAACACAGCACCAACCACAGGGGACACATGAGTCACTGATGGAACAGGTGACACATTAATGATGAGTGTGCATGAATTTGAGAGTGGAGGGTACCATCAACCTTAAACCACACGAACCGATAAAGTTAGGTTGAATGGAAAGACAGCAGAGATGCTGGCGAGACGGGCTTCTTCCACTGAGTGACATTATCAGAAAACAGATTGAAGCTGCTGTCTAGATATTGGCAGGCTAAAGGCTCAGTCCTTTAAAAAAAAAAAAAAAATCTGTCCAGAAGATCAGATGCATTTTAAGGACCAGATCAAATTGAACTGTGATGTACACTCACCCCATCCGCCAAGAGTGGAACAAGACTTTATTTGAAATAATTTTAACATTTTTTGAACAAAAAGGGAACAGTTTTCACTTATCAATTTCTATTCTTTTTACTTTTATTTTAGTGTGATTTTAGTGAGAGGAAAATATTAATACTCATTACCCACCATTCACACCTAGAAGCTGCCTGGTACCATTCACTCTCACATCTGCTTGCCAATGGACAAGCACCAGTACACACGACTACTACCCACCCAGGATAGTTTGGAGATTTGACACAAGAATTGGTAACTTGTGTGTCCCATGTTTGCCTCTTTAATTCTTCAGTGACCACTGTTGGGACAATCCCTATTAAAAGATGCAAGTCACTTTGTCTGATAGCTGACATCTCAAAACTCCATCCATCCCTCCCTCCCTGCCTCCTGGGGGCAGGAGTCTAAGCAGAGATCTCTAACCACTTCCAAGAAGCTCTCAAGAGATCTCTTTAGTGTGTGTGTGTGCCCAGTGGGAGATGCCCTGAACAACTCCAGGTCATATGCCAAAACTACCTCAACCAGCCTCTTTCACGGTGCGAGTAATGACTCAACTCAGACACGTCAGCATTCTCATTTTTCCAATCACTACCAAGAGCTTTTGACCACACATGAGGGTAGGAAAGTAGACTGAACGGTCAACCAACAGCTTACCGGCCCATGTGGCTCATTCAGTCACATGGGCCACCACAAACTGAATTTCATTAACACGGCACTGACCTATGCCTAACATGTGGACAGCTTTGGTTTTAAGTAAAACAAAGTGCACAAGCACGTAACTTGAGAATAAACAAAAGAGACTTGCTGCTTCTATGGAACAACTGTGTGATGTCAACTGGCAAACAAACACAGCAAGCAGAAACCCTAGTGTGGCCTCCTGTGACACAGGCAGGCTATGAGAAACTCAGAGCAGTTGCTGAATAGGTACTATATCCCTGTCTCAAAGGCAATGAGGGAACTAGGGCTGTATCTTTGTGGAGGTTCCACTCCAATGGTTATTCCTGAATGGGTGAAATTTGTGGATGACGAGCTATCTGCAGCACAGATGTCCTGATAGTGACTTGAAATTGGCTCCCTGTTGTTAAGCAGACATGAAGTGGAGCCTGAAAGCTCAAGACAGAGTTAGGAGAAGTAAAGTCACAGTCTCCGCTAACAATGTTTTGACTGGTAATGGGCTTACCAGCGTAAGGCTTGGACAATCTGGTATTCTTTGATAAAATCCTATCTAAGTTA
This sequence comes from Rhamphochromis longiceps, assembly GCF_057381845.1. NCBI lineage: Eukaryota > Metazoa > Chordata > Actinopteri > Cichliformes > Cichlidae > Rhamphochromis > Rhamphochromis longiceps. Next base: position 15,335,329 of record NC_140562.1, read on the forward strand.
CGGTTAGACACATGAAAAGAACAAACAGCAGATTCTACGTCGTTCTGAAGAGCCAGGAAGCTGCAGATCAAGGGCTCCAAGAACCACAGGTGTCCATGAGGTAACCACCGACAGTGTAGAATATGAAAGTAAATACTGTGACATCACCCATTGTTTTTTAAAGTCCTGTTCTGAAGCCCCAAGATGAGCGTTTACACCGCCCCATCTTGGTTGCAAAATAGCACAGGTTTAAGGCATGTCCTCTCTCCCCATCAGGGCCCTACATCCATATTTTATACTGATTCAGATTCCTTGGTTTCTGTGTCATAATACATTAAGTGTGTATCATTGAGAGCACCTTCACATCTATATCTTCAGCTGGATTTGAGCAGGTCTAAAAAAAACCACCAGGTCTGTGCACAGGCCCACAGCAGTTTTCTATGTAATATTAATATAGGAATGACTGTCAGGCAATGCCATAGGGACCCAGGCCTTAGGGATTCATGGATGAGCAAGAGGAGATGAGGGCCTTGCCTACAAAGCATGAAGGTCTGCAGAGCAGTACCATGTCACATGGAAGACCAAGTTTTACGGGCTCCTCCTTAGTATCAAACCTCCCACATGTAGACAGATCAGTAGAAATGATGCTGTCAGGAATAACTAGAATGCACAATGTCATCTTCTCTTCTGCCACATGTATAAACCAAGTCTTTGCATGACCACTCTTGTGTCTTGCAGCTCTTATTTATTTTGTTACTTAAAAAACTGAACATTGATGGCTTTTCTTGAATTTCTTGATCAAATCTGTTTAAGTTATTTATAACAGGAAATGGCTATAATTCATTTATGTAGCACTTTTCTCATCTTAGTGACCACTCAAAGCACTTTAGACTATAAGAACACACTTAAAAGACTGTTAGAATGTATGGTTATCCTAAATACTATTTATATCACATCAATGTCCAGTAAAGAATCACAATCTCAACAATGTCTTTGGACTATGGGAAGAAGCTGAAGTAGTTGGATGAAACCCATCTGGGCTTAGGGAAAACAGGGAAATGCAACAGAGAACAGATCCAAGCTGAGGTTTGAACCCAGAAACAACTTTTTATGAGATGAAAGTGTAGGCAAGACTGATGTTATATGTGGGAATAATCTGGTGCCAGAACCTTTTTTTAGCACCAGGTTATTGGTGCTTATATCATCAATGTGACCTTTAGTAGGGTTTGTAACAGCAAAGCTTAAACTGTTTTAGTAAATTCATGAAGAATATCAAGAAAATTAGTTGTGAAAGTCTTATAAATGGGCCAAAGGCATTTCTAAATAGATTTCCTGTCCATCTGTCAAAACATCACTGTAAGACCCTATATTCAGTTTAAATTAATAAATAAAAAGGCATTGTTAATGAAGCACCTCAATAAACCAACCCCGCCCACACACACACCAAAAAACAAACAAACAAAAAAAAAAAAATCAAAACAACAAAATACAACTAAACATGTTTCTGTGGCTGTGTATTGCACAACTACACTCGCAGATGTAAGCATATGCACAACACAGAGACTATGTTGATGCAACCTCATGCAATAGCAACAATTATTTCTGTTTAGACACTAGCATGAGAGCAAAGCATAAAGTACAACCCTTCAAATCTACCATTACGACTGCCATGATCTGTGATGTATCAATTAAAGAAAAGAAAAGAAAAAAAACAAAAAGAGAGAGATGAACAAATATTAGCGGACAAACAAGTGAGGGAAACTAAGGAACAGATTCATATTACAGACCACAGATCTTTTTGTTGTTGTCATTAACTAAATTAAAATTACATGGTAATAAACATCATTTTTCCCCATTAAGAATAAAGACCTGAAACCACAAAAGGGCCAACTCGACATGAGACAGAACACACAGGGTGAAACAGTCCTTCATGGATTCTCAGAGCTTCTCTGGAAAAACAATGTTAAAAATAAAACTGAACTGAACGCTGAAGGTTCTTGGAGATGGTTTTGTTAGAACATTTCAGAGCTACTACTGTTACTAAAATAAGGCTTAAGAAAGTCAATGAAATAACAACCAGCACATTCTTTTTAAATCTATACTGAAATATAAAATAGCAAACAAGTTTATGTTTTGCCCCTCTCCATTTCCAAATCAGATGGTCATCTAAAAATCATACAGCTTCTACAGTCACTGTTATGTACGATCCAGCATGTTTGGGGGAAAAACTGGTGCACATAACGTAATCAGTTTATATTTTTGCAGTCATTAATAATGAATGCAGTTCAAAAATAAAGAGATGAAAGCATAGCAGTTCTTATTCTCCCAGTGTGTTCTCTTAAAGGTGGCTCTTTTATCAGTGAGAGAAATCATTAGTTAGCAAGACCAGCAACCACAGAAGGCTGACGTCAGCCAAATTACACAAGAACTGACCTGAATGCAGAAAAGTACTGTCAGGTTTTGATAAAGCAAATTAATTGCAAATTAATCACTGCACCCATTTCTCCAAGCAAAATATGAAAAGAATTAAGGGTACCTGAAAACCGTCACACAGCACTATACTTAAGCAACCTCCGCCAAAGCACAATACTTGCAAAATATGCACAAAAACAAACAAAAAAACAAACTTCTTTTGCTAAAAGGTATAAACAACACATTTTACTTAAGTCAAAATGCATGTCAAGGACAACCAGGCTGTGATTGCACACCAGGAAGAGATATTAGCACCTGGGGATGTGTTATCCAAATGTAAACAAATGACTCAACTAACCATCGCTGAAGCATTTGCTAGTTGCACTCCATATGACAGAAACAGCAAACAGTGGGTGGAGGTTACTAATGCATTTTACTTTGTTTAGTCAATGATATGATGACAGTCCAAACTGTGGAAAAGAAGGGCTTTAAACAACTAATTAAAAAGCTCATCCCAAAATGCAACATCCCAGCTAGCAATTATTTTCTAATTTAAAGTTAATTCTGTAACAATATGGTGCAGCTCCCAAAAAGTTACAAGGTTAAGCCGTGCTATGCAGTTCTGTTACACTTTTACTTCGTTTTCAGAGAAAACATTACCTTGGCTACTTCTGTGCCTACATTTGACTGATGCTGTGTCACTGGATACAATACTGTGTCACTGCTATTGTACAATAATGCTGCTGCTCCTGGCACCTCGTGACAATAGATTCACACTTTGAAGTATGTAGTCTGTCATCAGTGACAGCAGCTCATTGGAAAAGAAGGCTGGAAAATACCCTTCATTTTGTTTGCACTAATGCTGCTGCCTGCAAGCTGCAATCACTGATAAAATGTTGCTCGGGACTTTTAGCTATATTGTCATAGATGTCATTATTGCAAATATTCTTGAAATATTATGGTTTAATTCAGAGGCTATAACATCCACCCTCATTGCCTAGTATGTATGTGTCCCTACAGAACACAAGGTGCTCGAGTTTGTTGAAAATGTGCCGAAAAATAAATAAATAAATACAATGTGATATCAGCAATTTTTCCTTTTTTCAGGCACACAAAACAAACAGATTTCCATAACATTTGTTCTCTGTTGTTTAAACAATTATGTAAGTTCTGCCTGACTCTGCTCTCTGCCACCAAAGATGCTGCAGAGTGCCCTCTGGTGGACAAACTATGCAGCATCAAGTCTGTGTAGCTTCTCAGTCATCCAGGTCATGGTAATCTTAGTAGGGGGAAGGAAAAAAAAAATATCGACTGGACTTCTTTAAGTTTCTATGCAACATCAACACTCCCGACATTCGCTGAAAAGTGTTTCTCCTATCTCGTTAACTGTTTGAATTTTCATTTATCGACCATTATAAATACCAGCATCAGCAAATGGCGAATCTTGGCCGTTATACTGAAAAAGTTATTAAAACCTAAATGATATGGAATGTACTACAGTCCTTGCAAAAACTGGATTTTGAGGGCCAATTACAGCTGTGCCATTGGGTGATGATCCTGCAAATTGATGCTAACAAGTAAACAACAAGTAACTGATCAATCAAACGTTTTTTAGCTTGTGCTCTCATAAATGCATGAAATCAATGTTTTTATTATAAAAATCTGTCCCACTTTAGATTGCTGTTGAGCATTTAACCAGCACTTGTGCAAGTACATGCACACCCTTCTGTACTTTTCTTTAAGTCCATCAATCAGCATGTCTAAAGAGAGAAAACAGAAGTGTTTTTAAGTGTTACACTTTAACTTTAGGTTTAATGAAAATGGGCTGGATGTATGTGTCATTTAAAGTCTCTGCTGTCTCCAGAGAGGACAGAATTTGATTCTATTTGCCTTTGTAATAGGCATCTATCGATATCAGCATTGATACTGACCAATATTTATCAACTCTCATCGATGCTTCTGTATTTTTGGTGTAATATAAAGCTTTAACTGGATGCAAAACTCCATCACGATCCCTGATGTTTGAATGCAAGTCTTCCAGTTTGTGCAAGTCCTCTGTCGCTAGGGCCTCTTGTCTGATCTGTGTGCAGCTTGGAGTGTTTGCCTAGCAACACTGACTTCACAGTCAAAAACACCCTCTAGTCTGAGCCCAACTGCCAACCACACAACACTGTGTCAAACACTTCCACCTGATTTTCTTTCCCATTTATTTAACTCTAGAAGAACATTTTTTTTGTTTTTTTCTTCTCCAGTTTGCATCATGTTTCTAAATTGAATAAGTAACTATGTTAAATGACTCTGATCTCAATCCTGACTGAAATAACCCAGTATCATTTAATCTTGATTATCAAAATAAAGAAAAAAAATACATGTTTTAAAAAAATAAGTACATAAATATGGTAGAGAGACCCTACAATAATACACAGAAAACCCCAACATTCAAACAACCTCCTATGAGCAAGCACTTGGTGACAGTGAGAAGGATGGTGACTGTAATAACTCCGTCGATAGCACTTCTAAAATCAGAATCTCTTTGTATGGCGTTTTTAGAAGGATTATATCTGCTCATACACTGTCATGTGATTCCTAGTTTAAAAAGTTGTTGCTTAGTTTTTAACTAACTGTAAGATAAAAAATTACATTCATTCACTTCTACTGATCTACTCAGAGTTAATTTTAGGTGTTCAATGATCACTATGCTGGTTTCAAGATTTTAAAGGTACAACCACTAGTTTTATAGCTAAATTGCTCAAAAGCAATCTCACTGCACTGGTCATCCAAGCGATCGACACCTGTGTATTTCAGTACGATTTAAATATAAAGGCACTAATAATGGGACTGGCTACGAAAATCTTATATGGAAGTTGATATAATACTAATAAAAAAAATGCAATGTCAGTTTATTTGAGCAATCAATTCTGTTAACTCATCCTTATTCAGCTATTCACTTCTTCTTTCAAATAGTTCTCCATTCAGTCACTCATCTCCTCAGTCAGTCTGATGTAGAGGTCTCTTGGTGTGCATTAGACCATGAAAGAGTCATAAAAATTAGCTCCTAAGAACTGACCTGATCCATTGACTGTGTAACCTTGAAACCCACACACACACACACACACACACACACACACACACACACACACGTCAATTGCCTTAAAGGTGGTGGTCATGCTTGAAAAAACATGGATTTCATTCAACCCACTGCTAAATGGAACCAACACGCTTGCCCACACACGTTTCATTAAAGTGCCCTGTTGGCTTAGTTTGGCACAGTACGAGTCAGGGGAGTTAGAGAAGCTGACTGAGATGAAACGCACGCACGCACGCACGCACACACACCATTTTAAAAGAAAAAAACAGGAAAAGACTTAAATAACTTTGGAAGATGAAACACACAGTCAAATGTGTGTGTCTGTGTTTATGTTTCACAAATGTTGTCTACCAATTTAATTTTAGCCAGTGTCATTCGCAGCTAACACTAGGGAGGTCCACGAAATGCTCTGTGTATTGTAATCCTTTCCACCAACAAAGGAAGGATTTCAAATCAGCCACAGGTTGTGCGATTTTTCCATTGGATGCTGCTCAAGTCACACCTGGGTCCAATTATGTTTGAAAAACTGTCAGATATGTGAAACGTTTGTGTGAATCAATCTGTAGTGTCATGCGGGCTCGTCTGCTGCCCTTGGGGTTATTAAATTGGTTCCTTTGTGCCAGACGAGTAAATCCATCACAGAAAACAGTTGGAGGGAACTTAAAGCGCCTACCTGTAGGCTGTGCCTCTCCAGTCTCATCTCCAGAATGTTATTCTGCTCCTCCAAACGTTGCCGCTCTCTCTCTAAATCTTCAATTTTCTGTCTGAGAAAAAAGATGCATGCACATACACTGTTTAATAACGCCTAACATGCAAAGATGTGACCATGTATGTCACAGAGTGAACAGCTTAATCTTAGGCGTATAGCTCTGCTCAGGCATGCATGTGAGGCATTAGTGATTTAATCCTTTATATGTATAGTCATGAATTTTTCATTGCAACAAGTTGAGGTCAACCCACCTGAGAATGGTGACCTCTTCTTTGGTCAGTAAAGAGTTGCTGTCAGTAGCAGAGGCCTGCTGCTTCTTTAAAGACTCCAGCTCCAGCTCCGCCTGGGACACAAAGAAAATGATCCTGGTGTACTATCATCAGACCACCTTTGGCCGTGTGCCTGGCAGAAACCTTCTGCCTGCAGATAAATCCTGAAGACTGTATTATAGTGGGCTGCTATCTTTTTGACACAGACATCAAGACAAACAGATATATCCTTTACACACCATTAGCCCATTAACTTATTTTCTGTTTCACAATGTCCTGATCTTTTTACCTCTTACTCGTTTCTATTCCATCTGTCTCATAGTTGTTTTTTTCCCCTCTGATCTTGCTCTCGTCTGTAAAATTATCCCTCATTTCCATTTGCACACCAATTTTCCTCCTTCTCTGACAGCATCTGCCCGTCTCTCGGTGCATCCCCACTCCCAGTCTTCCCAAGACAGATAAGTAATTACTGCTATACCAGACAGGTAGATTTCACGCGTCAATACTCATTGCTATGGCTATGTTGATGTCACCTCGGCAACAAGGAGCCAAGAAAAGAAGGAAGATCATAGAATGAGTAAAGAGGGTGCGTTTCAAGGTTTCAGGTCACACCTGCCAACTCGCTACGTTATCCGGGACTATATTTAAAAGCAGAATACTTCTGTCTGTAAGAGTTTTCGGTCATTTCTAAAATCTTCAATTGAGAAAAATGTACATGCCAAGATTGACAGATAAACCTGTTAAATGTACTGACACACTCAGGACTGAAAAAAGAACATGTGCTAAAGTTTACATCTGTTTTCATTTTTTTACACTGTCATTAAAAGATTACTATGTATAGATAGATGCATAGATTCTTTTGCATCCATATTTCATTTTATTCTTATATTTAGCTGGTTGGGTGGTTATATTCATCAATTTTCTACCACTTACATGAATCTGGGCTGTTTGAACCAGAGTCTAAACAAAGATAACAGGATTTCTCTCTCTCCCCAGCCATCTCCTCCAGCTCTTCCAGGGGCACAGTGAGGCAAGCCAGACATAAGACAGTATCTCTCCAGTGTGCCCCTGGGTGTCCTCCTGGTAGGACATGCCTGAAACACCTCAACTAAGAAGTATCCAGGAGGAGTCTTAGTCAGGATGTATAGACAGACTATTGTGAGCCTCTACTGAATGACTGAGCCCCTGACCTCACCTTTAAGTGGGATCCCAGAAAACTTTTGGATGAAGCTCATTTCCACTTGTACAGTGGCTTGCAAAAGTATTCGACCCCCTTGAACTTTTCACACACCCCACTTTGCAGTTATTTATTTGTAAAAAATGTTTGGAATCATGTATGATTTTCGTTCCACTTCTCACGTGTGCACCACTTTGTATTGGTCTTTCACGTGGAATTCCAATAAAATTGATTCATGTTTGTGGCTGTAATGTGACAAATTGTGGAAAAGTTCAAGGGGGCCGAATACTTTTGCAAGCCACTGTATCTGAGATTTTATTCTTTCAGTCACTGCCCAAATCTTGGGGTATTCAGTGACGGCAGAAAGGTAAATCAACCAGTAAATCGATGGCTACACACTGACGCTCAGCTGTCTCTTCACTGCAACGGACTGGAACAGAGTCACAAAGTCCTTTAATTAATTAAATGGAGTTATATATGCATGTTGTCTAGGTAACTTCAACAGATTGTACATAAAGATGCATGATTCCCACCTCCTGCTACTGAAGTCTGCCTTCCCTCTTGTTCTAATTATATCAATTATTAACCTGGAGCCTCCAGGACAGTGGGCACATGATACTGGTGGCCACCCAAAGGTGCACACACATGCTACTTTCCTTTAATTTCACATAGTGTACATGGCACAATCATAGATGCTGGTTATGCTCTTATCTTTTTGTAACTGCTATATGTGAAATTAGCTAGCTACATCTCAAACGCTTTTTGCAAAAATAGACTGATTGTGCTCTTGGATCCATGTCTCCAAACTGGTTGATACTGCTTATACTTTGGCTGCTAATTACTTGACTGGTGAAAAATGCCTGTGCCTTTTATAGAAACGGCATGTTGCAACAACAACAACAACAACAAAAAAAACAACAACCCAAAAAAAACAACAACAAAAAAAAAACGGGATTGCAGGTTCACTTACTGTTTGTAGCTGCAGTTTTAGTGTCCCTGTCTCCTCCTGCGCTTTGCTCAGCTGAGCCTGAATTAACAGGACAAAAGAAATGTAATGCAGAAGCAAAAAGAAAAATGACCCTAGCCTACTGATATGCAGTAATAGCCCTCCAAAAAACAAAGGAAAGAAGCCAGTTAGTACTTCAAAATAACATCCCTGTTGAGAAATGAGCTGCTATCAACCAAAATATTAGGTCTTTCATGGGTTATTATTTTGTATTGTAGTGTCCTAAGGCAGTGTGTTGTGGAGGCTTTTGTGTTTGTTCCATTTTCTTACAGATCAAGCTGCATTTTAGCTTTTGTAGCTTGCCATCACCAGTGTGTGAATGTGTGTGTGAATGGGTGGATGACTGGATATGTAAAGCGCTTTGGGGTCCTTAGGGACTAGTAAAGCGCTATATAAATCCAGGCCATTTACCATTTTATTAACCTTCATGTTAGATTAGCCAAGCTGTGACACTACGAGTGCAGGGGGTGCTAGGTTAGTGCTGATTCCCGTTTCAGCACAGCAACTGCCAAATTCACAGTGATTGTTGGCTGATTATTAAAATAAAAGATTTGTAGAGAAATTCAAGGTATTTCGCCCATCTCTTTCAAAAGTGAGTCACAGTGTAAACAGCATAATGCAGTAACTTTAAAAGGGCAAAACTGGAGAGAATCAAACTGGGGTTCTGCACTTAAACATGGCAATTCTGTCAAACTGAGGGAATTAAAAGAAAAGGGTGACAATCTCTGCAACGTAAGTCCAGTATTATCCATTTTTGTAGATGTGTTTCAGTCTGTCCGCTAAACAAGAGTATTGAGGATGTAAACAACAAGCAGCTGAAGCTAAGCAGCATGCAATTACTGTGCCCTCAGCTACGAGTCATGTGTCAAACAGCTACATGCATAATAATCTGGTCGGCAGCTTAGTGGAAGTCAGTACTTTCAAATTCAACTTTGAAAAACAAAACAAAGAGCAGAAGACAAAAAAAAAAAGTATATTTATGCACGCCTGCAGACACACCTCCATCTCTGCATTATGGCTCTGTGTCTTCTGCAGTATGTCCTCGGCCTCCCTGAGGCGTTTGCTCAGTTGAGGAGAGTACTCAGTAGGCGCCAGCTCGCTGTCATAGGACTCTAATATGGCACGCATTCCATCCCGCTCCTGCAACATAAAACGTTACACATTAACAGCACTATAACACGGTAAATCTGCTGATTAATAAACAAATTTCACCGTATCCAATAAAGTAAAAGAAAAAGTTGTGGGAATTTTAACATTTTGTAGCATCACATAGTAAATGTCTATCTGTGTCTGCATGAAAAAACAAAGTAAGAAAGCATCTTTCTTACTTTTTTTCCTCTAATTGTTACTATGTTTCTTTTTGTTTGCTTGCATAAGTCAGTAACACAGTATGAGGCAGCTACAGCTTTCTTATCCAAGCTGTGATAAGAGAAGCTTGCGTGTGCCCATGCTCATCTGTATTTCTAAAACTGAAAGAATCAAATCAAAGAAAAATGTCTTTGTAGACAAAGAATACCAGAATGAATAAAGAGCACGTGTTGCCTATATTATGCTTCCTCATCATCTCATCTTTAATGTGCTGAATAGTAAACGTTTTGTCCTCTGTAATGGAGTCAGAGGCATACCTGCTTCTCTTCAACAGGAAAAATATTTCTTTTAAAGCGTCAACAGGACTGACATAGTTTCCAAATAGCTATCAAAGTTGTCGGTCTGTGTGCTTCATGTCTGAGTGGTTCATTTTATATTTCACTGTCACAGGAATCTCATGGAGTCCCAAAAAAAAAATCCATATAAAAAGAGATTTTTACATTTATTGTTCATATAAGAAATTGAAGTCATAAGCAAAGAGAAAATAAACTGCAATGGCCTGTTGTGGTGTGTGAATGGAACCTAATAAATGCACGATCATTGTATAGAGGATCAAAAAGGCAATAATAATAGGATTAGATATAAATGAAATCACTCAAAAACAGGTATTAAATGTTCAAAATTATAACGGTATAATATATAGATACAATAATATAATATAATATATTGTGGAGGTATGTAATAACGACAGGAGAGGTCTCTGTGTCTCACTCCAACTTTATTAACTGACTCTCAGAACTTCACATATATATTGAGCGCCAAAATCTCCACCCCAACACTTCCGTTCAACTTGGGTGTGAGTGGAGCCACCTGGTGGTCCGCCACAATATAATATAAATTGTAAAAGACTATTGACTGTCCCATAGTTTAGAGAAGACAAAAGGTTAACGTTGTTAATTTATAGTAATTTAATACACAAGCTAATCTAAATAACACTTCATAATAATTGGTAATCATCGTCTACATTTTTGTGAGACCTGTAACCACTCCAGTCAAGAATACTTGTGAGAGAAAGGAAAAGCACAATGCTCTGAGGTCAGCTGTCAGTTCACTTTGCTATCTTAGAAGTGAACTGTCAGTCAGCACTGTTCATATGATGCAACTCCTCCCCTCCTGACTCTGTCAGTGTACACTGTGCACTATAAAGCAAAGCAGGTGGCATTTTATGATAATCAAGTTAAGAACCAAACATTACGTAGCAAAATTTCTGTGAGAAGTCACTAATGGCTGACTCTGTGAATCAGGAGGTGCAAATACATGAAATCTGTTCTAGAGTGGCCACTGACACTGCAGCAGAAATTACATATTAAAAGGCAGAGACAGAATCCTGAACTCTGTGACCTTTGTGTGGGCCACTTCATACCAGGAACATCCCATAAGACCAGCCATTATGGAGATGCTTTGACCCAGTCAAACTGACTTTACACTTGTGTAACACATTTCATCACTTGAAAGCTGCTAATGTAACACGGCAATAAATGTCATAAGTTTTAAAGTACACTGTGTAATGTAATCAAACTGTTTACCAGAAGGAAAGTGTGATTTTTTTAGCCGAAGATTAGCTGGCATAATGCTAGCTTATAACCAGCTGTTGATTAGCTGACTTGTTGTCAGCTGTCCAGAGACAAGAGGGTCGCATGTCAAATCTGCTGACAATGAGCACTGTGACAATATCGAGAATAAATGAGTGTTTATGGATGTGACTGACTCCAGTCCAGTTGAGAAGAAGAGGAAGAGAATGAGGTGGAAGAAAAACGTTTCTCAACTTCCAGACGGCGGCTGAAGCAACTACAAATAAGAGTGAAGGATACCGTTGATTGGCATATGACCTGCTACGTAACACATTAGAGGGTCACCTAGGGAACCAGCTTCAAAGTGACGTGCGTGTGGACGCATCTTAACCCTCGCCTGTGACCATAACCCTAACCCCAAATTTTGCCCAAATCCCAACAGTGGGCAGCAATAATAATCCTTGTACAATAGCATACTGGTTACTACCTGCAAACAAACCATGGCAAAACTAACCAGTCAGATCAAAATCAAGATAGTCTGCTAAGAAATGAGTCCGTCAAATGCATTACAGCAGTTTAGTTTGCCAAGCATTGACACACAACCATTGACTTCATACATCCTACAAGATTCTCTTTAGAGGAGAAAAGAAGATAAATAGGAAGACAGAATGAACAGAAGTAAATACAAAAAAGGCACACATGAGTACGTTTAGAGGTCAATGTGCATGTGTTCACTCCCAGTACTAACCAGCAGGCCCTTTGGCTGTTTACTCTCCATTAATGTGCCAAGAAATTCACTCAATCTTAATCAAAATCTGTCACCTCTTCTCTGATAAAAACTCTCAATTTAAAAACACACAAACAAACAGGGAATGGGTGGACAGAATGATAAAACTATCATTACTGTTTTCATCATCTTTTTTTTTTTTTTTTTTGAAATTGCTTTTGTGTCAACTGTTTTATCCAGTGCGTGAAGCTCTGGCCATGCCTCTAATGGGTCACGAAGTCTGTCCCACTAAAGTATGTGAAGGTAAAAGAAGTAACCAGACCAATGGTGGCTTAAAGGAGATGCCGCCTTGTGGCAAAGACAAAATGTTGCATTTCATAGTAAAGAGTAGAAGAACCTCAAGGGTTTGTGGGGTAATTAGTTAATTAACCAGTTCTCTTCTCTTCTCCAAAGAATTCTTCAAAGGTCAAACATTTACTTGATGAACTGGTTAGCTGATCAATATACAAACTACTGACGACAATCAAAACCGAATAACAATTTAGTTATTTTGTCAGTCACTTTGTTGGTTCCACATACACAAATAGGAGGACCTGCTGCTTCTCTTGAGTTTTATTTCTTAGTTGGGCAGGGTGACATTTCAAATCCATCTAAGACACCTGGAGGAAAGTTCAAAAGTGGATAAACATGCTCTGATTAATCTTTTTTTTCCCTTTATAAAAACTTAAAAACAACTGCTCAGATATTCTTCATATTCCTCAGATAGCTTGTATTCTTCCCTGAATCAAAACTCAATGAGCTATTATTTTTCATTTTAAAAGTATTGAATACATAAATGAAAGACCATTCACATTGTTTTTGCAATGCAGACTTCAGGCTATATGACGCATACCCTAATTGTAGGTGAGCAAAAAGATCCTTTCAATTTTCAGTAAAGTTCAAAAACTAAAAACCATTTGAGTAAAAAAGGCATTTTCAGTTGTTTGTCATTAAAGTATATAAAATGCCTTAAACCTTAAAATTAAGCTTAAAAAAAAGGAGAAAGAAAGAAGGAAACTGAATAACATCAGTGGTTGCTGGCTACATTACAAGCCATAGAAAAATTATTTTAAAAAAAAAACATAATAAAGAAAAAATTATGAATAAAAATAAACTTGGGCAGTTGGAGATATGGTTGAAGTCACGTCATTAATATACTTCACTACAATCATTAAGGTAATTCGAGTGTTCGGCATATTTGCATTGTTGAAAACAAATTGTTCTGCGACTGCGCCTGAATAAATAAACAGCTTAAACAGTTCACGTTTAAAAGCTCAGAACTTAACACCAACTATAATGGATTTTTTTTTCTAAATAGGCTGTGACTGGCTGGGAAATAACAATTACTTATTTCGCTTTTGTGAAAACTTGATGCAAAAAAATTCTTTCACCGAGCTATAATGTTAGCACCCCTTCAATCCTGCCTAGTTATGGTGGTGGTGTGTGCATGTGTGTGATTTGTGTGGTGAGAGACTAAGCATGATAACGTCGGGAATTACACACATCAAGAAATCAATATTACAGGGAGGTCTTCTCAAGAACTGCAGAGCAAGGGGGGGAGCAAGACAGACAGATGGAGGAGTCATGTGACACCCGGTGGCCAATTAGCAGGACAGAGGCGTAAAGGCGAGATTAAGAATTCAATGCTGGCCTTGCAAGTCTACCTGGCTACTGTGTTCACTGAGTGTTTAGAGTCAAATTACCGCATTGGGTGATGTTTGAAAGGTCATGTTTGAAGGCATGAATACTTCTCTGTGTTTGAGAGTGCGTGGCTGATCGCCAGGTACCTTGGTTAACAGCAGCACCCGCTTCTGCAGTCGACGGACAAGAGCGTCCTGTGCCTCTCTCTTCTTTTGCTCCTCCAGAGTCTTGCTGTGCTGCTGGGTCAGCTCTGCACGAAGCTCAGACTGTGAACGCTCCACACTCCTCACACTGACAGAGCAGAATAAATGAATTGGTGGGAAGCAATTTTTATGTGTGCGCGTTCGTACGTATGTGTGTGTTTGTTAATAACAGGGGAGAGAGAGGGGAGAGAAAGAAGGAAAGAGGTTGATTAATGCAGAACAGTCTGACAATTTGAGAAAGGCAATTTATAGTCAATTTATAATAAGACTCACAGACGACTTACCTGACTGACACCAAAAAATCCCAGACAAGGGTCCAGAAATTATTTTCAGCAGAGATTTGTGCCAGGTCTGATCAATAGGACAATAATTACGCCGAAGGGCAATAATTACACCGCAAGCTCCCATCACCATCCCCTCCCACGACTCTCCCATTCTGCTGTTTCTAATACTTCATAATGAGCCCAATACGCTCAGCAGAAGAGGAACGCTTGTTAGCTAATGAAAGCTTTCTTAGCTGGACTGAGTTGCAGCACGAATATACCAGAGCACGCGTGTGCGGCCCTCCCTATAGACATCACCGCTGTCTAAACAGGACAAGTTTAATTAGTGAATTCCTTCTCTCGCACACGTACACACACTCACACACCAGTGGTTACTGTCAGGAGTGCTATCAGAATCAGGACCAGTTTAATTAACTTTGTGACAATTAAGGACTTCTCAGAGATATGCTCTAATAGATACATGAGGGGAAGAGAGGCATGCAAGCAGACAGAATGAGAGAAATAGGTCTGAAGAGAGAGAAAGGGATTTTGTGTGCGAGCGAGTGTGTGTGTGTATTACCGGCTGTTGAGTGTGTAGTTCTGCTCTTTCAGAGCAATTTCTCTCTGCTGGATCTGAATCACCTCCCTGGACAGATCCTCGGGTTTCCTACAGACAAGACACAGCACAGAACAGTTAGCATACAGATGTGTACATACACTTACTCCCGCAATGAAAAATTGATACGACTGAGAAAGCAGAAAGGGCAGAATAGATGAACACGACGGCACTGCCACAGTCTTTTGTTTGCCGGTCAGTAGGGAGCTCAGAAATAAAATGACACGAGGAGCAGGGGGGGAGATGAGAGGAGGACAGTGGGGTAAATACTGGTCACTGCTCTACAAAACAAACTCACTCGGTGGAAGAGACTGACGGGTTACAAAACAGACGGTGAAAAGGCAGCAATGCATGTGCCACATATGTGTTTAAAAGCCAACATCTCACCTCTTGTGAAATGGGTTTAAGATTGGGCAATTTAGCTCCACAGCACTTTTAGTGCAAAACTAGAGACTTTCAGAGGATGTAGCTTACTCTTCAGAGCAACTGAAAATTACCAGGTTAAGCAATTCAACCAACAAACCTGGAAATATCAACAGATGAAGGCTAGTTGCTTTTCCTCGATGAAATCAATCTGCTTTACATGTTTCACATACTAGCACCAAGAGACCTAACCTGGGCTTGTGTGCCATGATTAGGCAATCTACTGACAAATTAGGGATATGAACAGAAAAGGCTGAGCAGGCAGATTAAGGGTGTACTCACACAATT
The DNA here is from genome assembly GCF_057381845.1 of Rhamphochromis longiceps. Lineage (NCBI taxonomy): Eukaryota > Metazoa > Chordata > Actinopteri > Cichliformes > Cichlidae > Rhamphochromis > Rhamphochromis longiceps. The sequence goes on from NC_140562.1 coordinate 15,351,048, forward strand.
GCTTTGTACCATGCCCAAGCTTGACTGTCCGCCCTCTCCCCTCGCCTGCTGGCCTGCGCTAACACTTAACGATCCGGGGCCAGAGTACACTTCAGTTTCTCAGCATCTTATCCCCTGCTTACTCTCTCTCCCTCTTTCAGGCAGACACTTGCTTTTGAAACGCATTCTTGCACAACAAATGAGGTTCATGATTTTATGTGCTTTAATTGTAACCTTTTTTTTTTAAGCAATAACACGTTGTCCTCACGTACCTTATAGATTTGTTAATTAGTTAGCACGGTGATTTTCACGAGAGAGGGTGTTAGTGAGGAAGTGTTACACGGTTAGTGATTACACTACAACGTGTACCCTGTATGAGTCCAACTGAACCGTGCCTGGGCTCACCTCCTAAAAAGTGGGCCAAGGCTTGATGTGCTTAACTGAAACGGTCACACTAGTTAAACATAATGGACTTTGGGGGTCAAATGTGCTTTGACGCACTACGGATTCCCTACTGTGAGTACACATCAACTTCAAGGCAGACAAGAGTATTCCATGTGAAAACTGGATGGTGAGGATTTATTACAAACAGCATTTCAAGCCCAAAAAACTTCAGACAAATATAAAATGTACATGAAAACTGGAGGCAATGACAACGATCATTTAGAGCCTATAATGTCTTAAATGTAAGTATGATGAAAATAACACAAAGACTACCTGCATACACATTCACATACACACGCATATCCATTTTCTTCCGCTTATCCATGTTAGGGTCCCGGCTGTTGAGGGACAAGACTCGTGTGCACCCTGGGCATGTTGCCACTCTGTCACAGGACTAGCACTGAGAGACAGTCAACCATTCACAACTATGCTCAATTTAGAATCACCAATTAACCTAACATGCACGTCTTTGGACTATGGGAGGAAGCCAGAGCCCAGAGGGGAAGGCACAGGGAGAACATGCACGCTGCACACAGAAGGGCCCAGCTGGCCGAAGGGGATCTGAATCCAAGATCTCTTTGCTGTGAGGCAACATTGCTCACCACCACACCAAATTTATACTCACGTGTTCATATTGACCTCAGCAACATTACAGCTGCTGGAACAGGAGCCAGAGAAAGAATTAATCTTTTTTTCAAGGTCATGATGTGAACACAAATAAGTCACAGCCTCGAGCAGTCATCTCGTCTCTCATCCACAGGTACTGTGTGTGTTGTTTTATATATTTTACATATGAAGCTGGTGCTGGATTATCCACTCAGCACCTGATTCATACTACTGCATTAAGTCCATTTAAGAAAAACAAACAAACAAAAAAAAACATATACGGTAGCGTGCTAACGTTGCCTCTGTTACTGCAGTTGTGAGATTTAGGTGGCCTATGCTAGAACTTGTTTCTAATGAAAAATTATCATTACTTACTGTTGGAGAGATGTTAAGAAAAAACTGCATTTGACCATCCTTTGCAAACTACCCATGTCTGAAGACAAATACTGTCAATTCTGGGAGATCTAATAAACTGACATCACCTCCCATCTAAGTTTTTAGTTTCTTACTCTTTTAATCTCATGGAGCAGCGTTAACTGATATTACACTGTGTAATGATGGTTAGTAATAAATGCATAGATTTGTACCAATTGAAGCAACACTGACTCTTGAAGATAGGATGCGAGCCTTTTCATTCTGAGGGTTTCAGAGTACAGCTGCTTCTCCTCTACATTGAAAGGAGCCAGGTGATGTGGTTGATAAGGACGCCTCGTGGGCGCCTTCTAGGTGAAGTATTTTGGGAATGTCCTGCAAAGAGGATGCAGACCCAGGACATATTGGAGAGATTATATCTCTCACCTGGCTTGGATGACACCAGAGAAGAGCTGGAAGTGGGCAGGGAGAAGGAGGTCTGGGCATGTTTGCTTGGACTGCTGACCTCACAACTCAGACATGGTTAAGCAGCGCAAAATGATTGAATGGCGCTTATGACAACCACTGTAAGTGATCGGTGATTACTGCATCCCCAAACGCTAGCTATAGTGCTTATTATATGAATAAACTAGCTGCTTTATTCAGACCATGGTAAACTCATTTTCCATGGTCTGAACTCAAATCTGAAATTCTTTTGCAAATCCTGAATGCCTTCAGGCCAAAGAGGAGATACAGTATCTTCCTTGTTATCAGCACACAATTCAAAAGCAAGCGTCCATGATGGAATGCATTATTGTACAAGGCATGCGAAACGGTCTCATCTCAAGGGACCTTTAATGCTGAGCACATTTTCACAATTGAACTGTTATAACTAGAGCTGGGCGATAGAACGATAACGATATGTATCGCGATATAACTTTTACTCGATAGAGAAATTAAGCTATCGCGATAGACCTCGCCGCTCTTGTCCTCTTAAAAAAAAAAAAAAAAAAAAAGGTCAGCCAATCCAAATTAAGCAGCGCAGAGCCGAACCAATCACAGCCGCAGCGTCACGTCGCGTGACTTGTTACATACAGCACAAGTGCCAAGCCGCACGTGTGTTTGTTTGGGAAACAGCCAGCGGGTAATGGAGGAAATGAGTGTGCCGACTAGAAAAATCAACCGAGCGTGACCGAAGAGAAAACAGATGATGGTTCCAACGCCGGAGAGATTGTCGAACGGAAGAGCCGTAGAAGTTCCGTAGTGTGAAGGTATTTCGGCTATTTCAAGTCTGACAAAAACAGAGTAGCGTGCACTGTAAATTGTGCCGAAAGCAAGTCTGGAAATACAATAAACTGGTGCATGCGTCACACTGTGCGCCACGTTATTGTTTCGGTGAAATGAATTTCTACAATACTGTTACTGTTAATTCTACTCTCTGCAGTGTTTAAATGCTTACATATACACACAGTTACTGTCCCTCCACACATACGACTCGGTTCTGCTTCTATGCCCCAGCTTTGTTTACTTTTTCCCACCGAGGCTTCTAGACTTCTGATTGGCCAACATTTCTGCACGGTTAGGAATCTAGCGCCACCTGCTGCTTTGGCATGTTCATAGCAGCGTTTTCCTTCATTTCTGCCTTTATGTGTGGACGGGATTATTTTTTAAAACGAAAACAGAAAATCTCTGTTTTCAAAAATACCCGTGTACGTGTGGACGTAGCCTCAGTCTCTGACTGGAAGCGCTAATTCGTCATTCGGCTTTTGTCAGACTAAAGTAACTGTTAAAACTGTTTGAAAAGCTAAGCTATACAACAAGGAGAGATTGAGAATTTCCTTTTAGTTCTCAGTTTCTTTGATATTGACAAAGGTTAGTCAGTTTTGTCTGTTCTTCTGTAAAACAAACTAAGATTTATTTTTAGAATTAATATTTTGTTTCTAAGTGGAATTGACAATTTAGTCTGTTTCGTTTGTTCTATTTTGAAACTTAAACGCTTTAGCGGCTGCCTTTTGTGTAGTTTGCAATATTTGCCTTTATTTATCTGAAAAAGTCTCATGTTCCTTAAGTACATCTACCCTGTTGAACTTATTATGGGAAATAAATATTTAAATAAAAACAAGCTGCTGATTATTTCACATTTTACTTGTGAGCAACGGCACATTTAAATCTTACAAATATAGTTATTTGGCTTATATCGTGATAGATATCGTTATCGCCTGAAATGAAAAAAACATATCGTGATATGAAAAAGTCTCATATCGCCCAGCTCTAGTTATAACTGAATGTAACTCCTGCACATTGTCTACCTTAAAACATAAATTACAATGTTTGAGTCTAATCAACATTTATCAGGTACAAAAGTAATGTCCACACACACACACAATTTTAATTATCCATTTGATGTCTTTTTTTGTCATATTTCTGCTATATTAATCATTTATGGGATATGTTAATCATCCCTTTTGGTATTGCAGCTATAGTTAACAATTTTTGAAGTGATATCCATGCAAGTTGGATATCACTTCATGGTTATCACAACTATTATACATGTACATGCGAGTATATACATAACATATCCATACATAGACGTTCCCTTTGCACCTGGTGAAAGGCAGTCAGACTGAAACTTCATCATTTAATAAAGGCATAATCTGTAAGCGAGACACTGTGTGGGGGTTATGTTCAGCCGTTATGTGGAACTTTTTCTAGGAAAGTGGGTTGTACCACTTAACATTTATCTAGGCGTGACTTCAGGTATGGAAATAAACTCATGACTAAAATATGACTTTGTGAATTATAAGCTGGAATGGCCTTGGTATCCCAAGTAGATAATTCAACATTGCCCTGAGCACAGAGGGATGAGCCTTTTCCTGAACTCACACAAGCAGATATTTCTCTGTCCTCTGCCTTTTGTTTGTTTTGTTTTGCAGGTCATGAGTCAGTCATCTTGGATGCTGTTGCAAATAACGTGATGGTTGCATATTATTGGGTGCAATGTTGTGAACAACTGGGGTGTAACCTGGTCTACAAAATGAACTGTCAGATTAGCGAGTCTTGCTTACAAAACGCACATAAGTGAATCGGGAAACGTGGCCAAAAGTAAAATTTAGTCCAAAGCCCAGATATCAAACATAGCTATAGTAGCAAATAGTCCAATTTGTCCCACTGGATAGATGCGAATGAGCCTTAGTGATTTTATTCACCATAGCCATTTGCTTTCCAATTGTTAAGTAAGAACTGGGAGTAAGAAATGCTAAAATCATAATAAATATAAATAACTGAGAACACTGACTTTCTGTGTTTGGAAACTTGACCTCTGACCTCGACAAAATTCACTCCAGAACTCATACAAGATTTGTAGTAAACGCACCCATGGTATTAATTTGAAAATCTTACGCTGTGTCGTTCTTGAGTTATATAAAGTCGGTCCCCCTCTTTGCTGGGTGATGACAATCCCCAAACCTTTCATGCATGAAATTTAGCTTGTTGGCACATAGAACAGTATCACCATGCTAATTTTAACTCCTCTATAACCAGCGTAGATGGAATCAACTGGCCGATTTTGATGTACTTGATGAACTTCTCTCTCTTTCAGTATGATTATGTATTCCTGAAATGGATCTGTACACATGTTTAGCCCATCTAAACCAACAACAACAACAACAACAACAACAACAACGTAAAGTGAAACAGTGTACAGGAGTTGTACTGTAATTTCTCCAGAAATTGCACAAAGTTATCAAAACTCTTATTGGTTTTATTTAATTGCGAGTAATATTTAGCATAAAAATCCAGCAATTTATGAACACTGGGTAGCATTCCAACTAAACTTGTTTCACTGGTGGATCATGGACACATACGAGCTAAAAGAAAGTCTTAATCCACAGGGAACAGCATCAAGTTTGTATGGCCTTCAATGTGGCATCAAGATTCAGCATACACACAAACACTACCATGAAGTAGTTAAATCAATTTAATACACCATCTATCACACAAAAACCAGTCTGTGACTTACATGCACAAAATAGCTGCAGTTCTTTCTGTAGCTTGTGAAAGTTTCAATAATAAGGGGGGGAAAACATTTTCTGGAAGACCTTTCAATGTATTTTAATCATTCAGCTCTCCTTCAATGGCAAGACCAGAAGCACTTCCAGCAACCAGTCAAGTTGCACGAATTCAGTATCCAACTAGATATGACTAGACGATCACAATTTCCTGTTGAATTGTTGTCAGAAAAGTGATTTTGTGGCACATTATGATCTCACAGCGATGAGAACATGTGACCTTTTGGTGTAAAAATGTCATTATCTGATCATTTTTATCATATATGTCATTTTCCAGATATTTAGAGATTCTTGAATTAGGGCCAAATCAAGTCTTGAACTTTAAACACACAAAATTCTAATCACTTCATCCTCCAGTCAAAGTGAAACTTTCGAGCAATATCATGTAAAGAAAGCGACGGACAAATCCAAAACTTAAATGCCTCCAGCCCCAGCTGTCGCCAGCGTGGAGGCATAAAGATATTTTCATCTTCTATTTCTTCCAATTTTATTTTCAATTGTCATCCCCACTGGCACGCACATAACCAAGCACAATGTTATCATCTCACATAACAGAAGGAAAGAAAATAACTTCTAGCAACCAGCCAGCTGCTAGCAAATCCAGGCTGCAGCTTTAAGGCTTGCGTCTACTTCTCAACACATTTATTGTTCTTAGGAGTTTTCTCTTTTCCCTTTAAGTTATTTCTTCCTGGCAAAAGACCAACATTGTTGGTAAGAATTAAATCTCAGGGTGATGGAGGTCAACTCTTCAAGTACAGTAAATTACATTTATTCAATCCTCAGTCGCAACTCAGCTACATACTCTTCATATCCTGATATATCTTGTGAGAGAAAATGTTTATCATGTATAAATATAAATTATATTTAGCTTTAAGTAACGCAAGATGACAAAACAAACCATAGAAAAATCAACAATGAAAATCCAAACTTTAGTGTCAAAGCACAGCAGCCCTTATGAGCCATTTCATATTTAATGACAGAACAACAACCGCCCTAAACAAGCATCTTCGACTTCATGTCAGCATTAATTCAGGCACTGTTACATTAGTGACGGCCCTGAGATATGATCATTATTCTGTCACTGCAGTGCCATCAATTCTTTCTTCTGAAAGCTCCTGATCATTCTTAACCGCAAAAAGAATATGACATATATCCAATTCACTTTCACTTACTTTGTGATTCTTAAACTTCTTCATAAAAACTTTGACAATTATATACCTGACAAGACTCCAAGCAGTAAAATGCTGAAATAATGACTGTTTAATAGCCTACAAGGCAATCACAATATCCCACTTATGCACAAATCCACATCAATAGTAATTTTCGCACAGCACTGATGCACCGAGTGCAGTAAAGGTGAACAAATTGCTGAATGAAACACACTTACTTCCACCTGCCTCTACGTCGCACACACTGTGACAAGAAAATAACATCTTGACCGCATTGACATTTTATTTCGGGCTTTTATTAAACACCAGAATAACAGCTTTAAGGAGTTTCTAAAGGTGACTGTGATGCTATTTTGATCATCAGGAGCTAAACATGTGTGCAACATTAATATTTTGCACTTTTACATCAGCATCACACATGAAGCCAATAACAGAACTATGAGATTCCCCTTATCCAGTGGATTTTGAGGAAGAAAATTACAACAATTTACTTTAAATATCTCACTTTTTAAGGATTCAAAATGTTACATAACAAATTACATATGACTAAAATTAAGCCTTACGGAAATATTGATTTCACTTAATTTCATAGTTTATTAGATCGCAGTTTTTACTTTTTCCTCCCACACTTTAAAAAAAAAAAAAAAAACCACACACATCCTCACACACTTTTCATTAAGCGCTGTGTTTACCTCACAGTCAACGTTAATCACAAAAGAAAGAAAAACACGGTGCGCATGTGTGCGTGCATGCATGCCATCGGCAGGTCTGCAGTGTTTATGTGTCAGATCAGCTTCATTGCTCACGAGGAAACATGCAATCATTCTCTCATTACCAGCTTTGAGTGAATGCATTGAGACTCATTTGGTGCACTCACAAGCAGGTACCAAACAGACATCTATACACAATGGTGGACTCAATCCACAATGATGAGGCACATTTGTATGGAGTGACCACAGCTCCACCTAGTGGCACTTTATACATGATTAAAAACAGGAAAAAAAAGAAAAAAGAAAAAGAAAGAAATACACAAATGTCTATTTAAATATTTTTCTTTGTGATTCAAACGTACACACTTTGAAATAGTGTCTGACCTTATGTTGAGTCCAGTAGATTGCCCAAGGTTCTCCCAGGCGTGGAGCTTCTCTGTGAGCCTCTAAGTTTTAATGACACCAAAGCAAATAACTGTTTTTGAGTACAGGAAAAGTTGATGCTGATATAATACAGTCAACAGCAGAAGAAAAAGAATACTTTTATGCAGTATGAAGTCTTGCAAATATGGCATCTTTACATCCCACAGCAGTATAAATACATTATTTTCTTCTCTTATTATTGTACATATTTTATAATTCACCAATTATCTCTGACAATAGCTTTTTAAAAAGTAATGACTGAAATGTTTACTCAAGTTGCCTACACACAGGAAGTCAGTCTTTTGTCAAGCATCAGCTTGAAGCTGACACTGAATGCTAGTGGACATTCCCATATTTGCTACCAGCTTATATGTTAATCAACTGTATTCTTCACTCTCATTGGTAGCCACCTCAGTTGCTCACGTGAAGCTGAGAATAGTTTATCGCAAGTCCCGCCCACTTCAGCAGCACTTTTTTCACCTGTAGTTGTTTTCTATGGTCTGTTGCCACCATATCACTACGAACTGCTCCCAGTGTGTATAGGGCTTTTTGGAGGACATTCTAAGCTTAGATTATTAATTAAAAAATATATTTGATAGTAAATTCTAAAAGTTAAACTTCAAAGTTTGCAAAAACAAACATAGAGGACAGGGAGTCACAAAAACCTTCACGAGGATGCAGCCAGAGTCATTGATCTATCTAAAAATGTCTCATTGAAGCTTTGCTTATTCCTTAATTCTCTTAATATTTATATATTTCTAACTGCCCACACCTTTACCTCTTTTTCCAGTTCCATGTTGATCAGCTCTTCTTTGGTTTTCTCCATCCTCTCCAGCTTCTTCCGCAGACCCTCCACCTCCTCTTTCAACAGGCTGCAATTTTCTCTGCTCTCCCTGGACAGAACAGAGACAAAAAAGGTAAATTAAACTGATAGCTCAGTGTCTAATGCAAGACATGGAGAAACTTTCAATCCCTGGCTACAGTCACACTCGGATGCAATTTTGAAAACAGTTTTCAAATATATTAAGATTACAGTGACTGACGACAAATGCACGTAACAATGTACCAACTGTGCATTATAGCTATAATACATTGCTCTCACTAGTTTTCAAGTTTTCTTTACTTTAGTCACACTTGTTGGATTAGGGTGACTTTTCTGTGAACTCTACTTGAGAAACGTCTGATATGTTTTGGCCATGTTATTTCCCACTTCAATCAACAACACTATTTTTGCCCAGCTCACATTGTTTACACCAGGGAGCTGATTATGCTGACACAAGCCGGTAGAAATTAGGGGGGGGGGGGAAATGCAAAGGTTGCAGAGGAGGAAAGAATAAGGGAAAAGAGCTCGGTCCAGACAACAGAGACTGATTAGGAGATAAAAGAAGAATTTTCCTTCTATTGTTTCAGGCAATGTGAAACAAGAATCTCCCCACAGTTTGAGGACTTCCCAACCATCGGAGACCAGACAATGGACTCGCCTTGGAAGATCAGACAAAATGCTGATTGATCCACCTGGTCTTTCTTTTCAGTCACATTTCCCAGACTAAACCTGCAATACTTGCTCCTCTTGCTATCCAGCACCAGAAATACTCAGTAATATGAACAAGTACTTATTGAGATTACATTCATGTATGCCAGTTGACTGTTGGCCCTGAGATGTTAAGCAGGATTTCTCAGTAAATGGCAGCCCCTTGCCCCCCAGTCACCCTCTGTCTCAGAACATGTAAACAAGGAGTGCAGTGCAGCTCTGCAGTATTCCATTTACGTCTGGCCAGAGTAATCTTAGTGTGATGACCCATTCCATTATGCACATCCCTTCCTTGCTTTCCTTACTGATTTTTTATGAGAGATGGGGAGAGTGTGAGGAGCATGTCCCCCACCACACACACCCTCCCCACACTACTGATATAACATTCCACTTAAAAAAATAAAAATAAACAAATAAAAATTATTTAAAAAAAATAAAATAATTGGCTAATTAGCTTTGTTCCTGTTTAGGACAGTTACACACACACACAAACACTCGACCAGAAAATACTGCTTTCTGCATAAGTGTGTAAAGGTTTATCTGTAAGGACAGATGGCTGCAAAACACTGGCACACTTTGCAAGCTAATGTGAATGTGTATGCACAGCACAAAGTGTCACAAATTTCAGCAGCATTTAAAATGCAACTTGATTGTCTGAGTACTTTTAGAAGGGTCAGTCTTTTTTTCCCCTCCCATTTAATCGACTTATGAATAAGGAACATTCCTAGTTACAGTTATGGTATCTTCAGCAAAATTCTTAATCTGTTATCTTGAGAAAGTATGAAGAGTTTCATGCTTTAAATTGAGATTTCTGTAATACAACAGAAAGGATAAGTGGATAAACACACCAACTGCTAAATTTCTCCACTTAGTCTGACAAGCTGTTTGGCTGTTACTTGACAAATGGATCTTCTGTTATCCAACTTAATCTTTCAAAATGCTTGTATGCTCATTAATGCCCGATAGCATCCAAACTACGTGGTACAAACAGAATCAACCTAAACATATAGTGTAAGGTTTTAGAGACAACACAGGCACAAACACATATTACAAATACCAAAAACACTTGTTAAAGAAAAGAGAGCTTGTGGTATATGTGTGTGTGAAACTTGTGGATTGAAAGGTCCCTCCACTACAGTGTAAAGAGTTTACATGTTAAGGAAACTTCAAAAATGTATTTAACCTGAGGTAGGCATTATCATCTCTGAGGCGCTTCAGCTCCTTTTCCAGATCTGGAACTCTGGCCACCTCTGACTTTACAGTCTTCACAATGGCAAAGTCCTGCTCCTGGAACACAAGCCGCCTTTCCAACTCCTGCCAAATTAGAAAGTGAGAAATTCACCAGTAATACAGTTTTCAGATTAATGACACACTTTATGGAAACAAATACCTGTAACAAACAAGCAAACACACACACACACACACACACACACACACACACACACACACACACACACCTGTATTAATGTAAATATCTAACCACCAATCATGTGGCAACGACTCAGCAATCTTTTATTGTCCAAAAGTGGACAACAGAAGATTAGTAAAAATTGTTGCCTGATCGATGTCGAGCTGATCAGAGTGGGTACTAATGGAAAAAGGGCTTTAGTACCAACTAAGCATCATTTAAACCTACACCCTACCTGACGATTGTAGCTGACCATGTCCATCTCTTTATGAACACAGTGTACCCAACTTCTGATGGCTGCTTCCGGCAAGATCACGTGACATGTCACAAGACTCCAAATCACCTCAAACTGGTTTCTTGAACATGACAGTGAACTCACTGTACTCCACAGTCCCCAGATCTCAGTCCAACAGACAGACAAATCTGCAGCAACTGTGTAATGCCATCATGTCAATATGAACCAAAATCTGTGAGGCATGTTTCCAACACCTTGTTGAATCTATGCTCTGAAAATTAAGGCTGTTCTGAAGGCAAAATGGTATGTTCGATAAGTTTATGTTATGAGGGGAAAAAATACATTTAAACTCATTTTATGCAATTTGAAGGAGAAAGGTAGTTTGAACAAAAAAGCTGATATGTAGAAAATTGAACTGATATACTGCACATGCATTGGTTATACGTCTAAATCGTAATCATATTTAGTAGGTTTACATTCGCTGTAGAGTGAGCTACATAACACTGTGTAACCACACCGTCTACATCAGTGCAAAGACGTACAAACTGCTATGTTTAACTATTTCAACTAGTTTCTCTCCATGAACTGTGGACACTGGAATGTTCTGAACTACAGACAAATCCGTACACCATTTAAACTCTGAAGTGAAACCATAAGGAGCCCAATAGAAGCGACAGCATTTCGTACCTTAATCTTGATTATGTGATCAGAGCATGAGGACTGCGCAGCTTGGAGACTTTGGCAAAGTTGAGAGACTTCCTGATACTTCCTGATCATAACAGCAATCAAAGAAAACTGCATGGTCAGCATTTATATTAAGCAGTACAGCTCAATATTTATTAGCATGAAAAAGAGCAAAGTGTCAGTCCTTGTTTGTGTGTGTACCTTTGTTGCAAATCTAGCTTTTCCTGTAACTCCTGGTTTTCGAGCGTTTGAGCAGACATTTTTGAGTCTTGGTTTTGAATCTTCTGCCTGAGCTCTCTGATCTCATCCTTCAAAGAGCTGATGGTCTGCAAACAGATAACAGAGGTAATCCAGTATAAGATAAGAGGCACTACCAGACTGGCAAAATAACTGTGCGTGCAAATCTACAAGCATGCGTGCACCTGGTTAGCTGTGCCAAGCTTATCATCTCTTTCCTCCAGTGTCTTGTTTAGACCCTCCAGGTTCTTCTGGAGAGCATCATTTGCTTCCTTCTGCTCTGTTAGCTTCTTATTCACCTCTTCCGCTCTCTCCTCCAGCTTCTTTATTTGTCCCAAAAGCTCCTGGTTCCGATCCACCTCATGCTGCAACATAACAAGGTGGTGAGCTATCTGATGCCTTGGTCATGTGGTATTAAAGGAGTATGTATGGCATGTACCTCCAAGTCTCGTGCGCTGTCTGAGGCTGCCTTCTCCAGTTCAAAACGAGCCCGTTTGTGACTCAGCTCCATCTGTTTCTTTTCCTGGTCCAACTGCAGGTAGCGATTCTTGGAGTGAACCCTCTCTGCTGCTTCTAAAAGCTAAAAGAAGGATATGCTAGTAAGTGCGGAGGCTGAATGCTGGTGCTATTTTTGTTCAGCTTTTTTGCCCCCCTGTTGATGCAAACAGTTTCTGTATGTACCTCCATGCTGCGCTTGTACTGACTCTGCAGGATTCCACTCCCTGCTGAGTGTTCTGACAGCCGCTGTGGATGTTCGGGGCGGCTGATGAAGGAATTGAAGGACTTCAGGGTTGTTAAAATGGTCGTGTCGTCTTCTAAATCCATCCTGGAAGATGCAGCACACAAACGAAAGGCTCACAGTACGAGTAAAAAAAAGACTACACTACGGCCATGTAAAGTTTAGCTAAGCAATTCTAAAGTGCACCATTTTCATGCTTTATAACTTTACGATAAAAGTGTTAACACGTTAATGTTATATGCAGACAGGTTCCTAGCATTAACTACGTAAAAGTGTGAAGTAAGATAAAAGTGGCATTAGCTTCTTTGCTCAGCTGCACAAACACGAAACCAACTTTAGTAGCTTAACCAAAAGCTAATGTTTACGTTAGTTGCCATATTTGACAATTATCAAGAATTATCTCAAGAAGGTATTCACTGGTTTGTTAAGAACGGTATAAACTGCTTCACTCCTGTATCACCACAGGCTACACAAGAGTTCAGTTTACCATGACTGTTTTCTACAGCTATTCTCTCTAAGCTACGTTTAAGTAGCTAACAAATGGGCGTCGCTTGTAAGAATACGTCCTCACCTCTGAGCCGGCTTGGTTTCCTTTTTTAAGGAGCGAGTTATTTGCAAATAGATTATCTCAGTGTTGCTAACGTGTTAGCTGCTCGCTCAATACTACAGAAATCCCTCCAGTTTAGCTCGAATGGGATGTACGTAGTATCGCGAGATTTGGTAACATATCGCGAGTATCAAAAGCAAACTTTTTTGTTTGTTTTGGTTTTAATCAATGACTGTAGAAAGGTTTTCTACAGTCATTGGTTTTAATAGGAAAAACGAATAAATCGTGCACTGTTATCAGTTTGATTCAACGTTTCTTTGTTAGTTTGTTTTTTCCCCCCTCTGATTTCTGGTTTTCTAATAATAAATACAATGACGCTTGGAAAAGCCTGGTAACTCCGGCACTATTCAGGTAGAGCTGTTTTCTTACAATTGGTATTAGACAGAATTTTACCATTTGCACAACCTCTGTCATACCACTCCTACCCTTAGAGGTCAACCACCTCCACTTTACCATATAACCCAGGTTTAATAATAATCTTAGCGCAAATTGCATTAATAAATATGTATACTATACACTGTGTAATATGTTTGGGACTAGCGTGATTCAGCTATCACATAAACAAAAGTTATTTTGCAGTTTTACAGAGATTGGTAGGAATAATTTCATGAAGCATTCTTATCTGGCGGCAGGGTTTTGGATCAGTCTGATCAATCTTGCTGGAAAAACTCAGGGAACGTGCCAGCTTCAGTGCATAAAGAGGGAAACACATCATCATGTAGCAATTTCAAATATCCAGTGGCCTTGAGGTTTCCATTGATGAAGAATGGACCCACTATCGTTGGACCCCATATACCACACCAAACCATCACTTTTGTTGGTCCAACAGACTTGGAGGGATCCATCCAATGTGGGTTAGTGTCAGACCAATAGCGGTGGTTTTGTTGGTTAACGTCACCATTCACATAAAAGTTTGCCTCATCACTGAACAAAATCTTCTGCATGAACTGAGGGTCCTGTTCCAATTTTTGTTTTGCCCATTCTGCAAATTCTGTGCGCCGATCTGGGCAGGGCCGTGCAGAGAGGGGCGGGTGCTCAAAGTTAAAAAGGGGCACATTGAACCAGGCTGAATAACAACAACACACATTCATCAAGAATCTAATATGGGCAACAAGGCAAAGCAAACGTAGCCGATGGGTACAATGTTGCTGTTGAGGGGTTGCTGCTGATAGTGCTGGAGGGCAGGGCTGTGTTGATCTGAGACTGTAGACATTAAAAAGTCCACAGGAGAGATGGTAGCTGATTAAACAAGTGTCATGAGATAATAACAAAATGCAAAGATTGGTGACAGCGCTTGGAACCATAAGGCAACAAAAAACTGTGAGAAATAATTTAGGCTCTGCCTGTGATTCACTCTTTGCTTCTCTTCTTCCTTCCATCATTTCATATATCACTCTCCACTTGCTGTCTATCTGAGAACAAGGCACAACTTGCTATTGCAATAAACTATAATCTAATTATCCACACCTAACAACTCTTGCACTTAATCTATAATAAAATGATGACAGAAAAATGTTATAGCCCTGCCTTTAGTAGCCTCATACAGCTCCTACTGTTTCCTCCTCATGTCCTTACCAGGCTTGTCTGGACAATGTTATATCATGAGTAATTTTTTTTTTTAAAATCCATCTAAATAAAACAAACACACGCACACACAGTGACATTTTACACCTTCTTCAGAATACTGTATATACTATGGGCATCATGGTGCTGATCCAGAATCCTTACATATTTATTACTAGAGCTACAATAATAAAGCAATGAGGAGGGGGAAGTAATAAATATGAAATAATGTATTTATGATGATTCCATTTGTTTCACTATCCACTCTGTGCAGGGCAAAGCTTATTACATTTTTAAACTGCAGAGATACAATCATTTTACTGCTGTAAAATCCAAATTTTGTCTTATTTAAAATAGAAATCTAATATAATCTGCTTCTTAATGTATGTTCTTTAAAATACAGCGTGTGTTTTTTAATATATTATAATTATAATAATGCATAATTATGTGGAAGTGCATATTAGATCGTTTTTTAGTGAAATATAATTGATTGATTGAATCTTTATTTTGAACATGTTGAAAAAGTATAAAAAAAGAATTAAAAGAGACAAATGAACAAAGCAAACAAAAGGAAAACGAGCAACCACAACTCCAAATAACGTCCATGTTCAAAAAGGAGCAGGAAGAAGCATAAGCTTATTTAATCCCACCCCTTTTCCACTATCTAGTATCTACAGACTACAGAAATACCTCCTTGCAATTACATTATATGTTATGTGTAATTAATCCCTCCAGAAAGGCAGGAAAAGCCCTGTAACTTGCTTTAAAACTAAATATGTTCCCTAAAACGGTGACAGAGCTACAGACCCATGACAGCCTTACACAGGTAGCCAGCAGCTGTGACCAGCACTACTTGTGCAGTTAATAAAAGGACAGGTAATGTTTGTCGCGCTGTTGCACACACAGCACGCTCCAGGGACGTGCAGAGGGGGGGGCTAGAGGGGCTTGAGCACCCGCCCCTTTCCTGATGAGTGCCCAAAGTGCCCTTTTGTTGAGGCAACTTTTAAATTTTTTAAATTTATTTATTATTTTTTTTATGTGTGTGTGCGTGCGGAGTCCTGTCTGTGCCCCTCAACAATAATATTTAACTATTAATCATAGTTTTGCTAAATAAAAGGATCTGGCTTGCATCAGTCACATGATCACATTTAACCAATGATCGCCCTCGACGGCAGAACGCGCTGGTTACGAGCCGGGAACGAGCTCACAAAGAGCACGCGCATTTTTTGCGGTCCGGAGCTGTAGGAGAAACACAAGTTAACTCAGAGACACAGACTGATGCGACAAACCCAGTAAGTAGGTGTACAGCATACACTGTAGTGTGTAGCACACAGGAGTATTAGCTTATTACGTACACGTTGGTAAGCTGTCTTGTTGCAACTGACGAACTGAAACAAACGAGCGTGCTGTGTGTGCAACAGCGCGACAAACATTACCTGTCCTTTTATTAACTGCACAAGTAGTGCTGGTCACAGCTGTTGGCTACCTGTGTAAGGCTGTCATGGGTCTGTAGCTCTGTCACCGTTTTAGGGAACATATTTAGTTTTAAAGTAAGTTTCTGGGCATTTCCTGCCTTTCTGGAGGGATTATATTTTACTAAAAAACGATCTAATATGCATGTCCACATAATAATAATTATAATATATTAAAAAACACACGCTGTATTTTAAAGAACATACATTAAGAAGCAGATTATATTAGATTTATATTTTAAATAAGACAAAAGATTGTATCTCTACAGTTTAAAAATGTAATAAGCTTTGCCCTGCACAGAGTGGATAGTGAAACAAATGGAATCATCATAAATACATTATTTCATATTTATTACTTCCCCCTCCTCATTGCTTTATTATTGTAGCTCTAGTAATAAATAATAATGTAAGGATGCCCATAGTATATACAGTATTCTGAAGAAGGTCTAAAATGTCACTGTGCGTGCATGTGTGTGTTTTATGTATATAGATTTTTTTAAATTATTACTCATGATATAACATTGTGCAGACATGGCTGGTAAGGACATGAGGAGGAAACAGTAGGAGCTGTATGAGGCTACTAAAGGCAGGGCTATAACATTTTTCTGTCATCATTTTATTATAGATTAAGTGCAAGAGTTGTTAGGTGTGGATAATTAGATTATAGTTTATTGCAATAGCAAGTTGTGCCTTGTTCTCAGATAGACAGCAAGTGGAGAGTGATATATGAAATGATGGGAAGGAAGGAAGAAGAGAAGCAAAGAGTGATTCACAGGCAGAGCCGAGTTTATGTCACAGTTTTTTGTTGCCTTATGGTTCCAAGCGCTGTCACCAATCTTTGCATTTTGTTATTATCTCATGACACTTGTTTAATCAGCTACCATCTCTCCTGTGGACTTTTTAATGTCTACAGTCTCAGATCAACACAGCCCTGCCCTTCCCATATTAGATTCTTGATGAATGTGTGTTGTTGTTATTCAGCATGGTTCAATGTGCCCCTTTTTAACTTTGAGCACCCGCCCCTTTAAACCTCTCTGCACGTCCCTGGCACGCTCGTTTGTTTCAGTTCGTCAGTTGCAACAAGACAGCTTACCAACGTGTACGTAATAAGCTAATACTCCTGTGTGCTACACACTACAGTGTACGCTGTACACCTACTTACTGGTTTTGTCGCATCAGTCTGTGTCTCTGAGTTAACTTGTGTTTCTCCTACAGCTCCGGACCGCAAAAAATGCGCGTGCTCTTTGTGACCTCGTTCCCGGCTCGTAACCAGCGCGTTCTGCCGACAAGGGCGATCATTGGTTAAATGTGATCATGTGACTGATGCAAGCCAGATTTTATTTAGCAAAACTATGATTAATAGTTAAATATTATTGTTGAGGGGCACAGACAGGACTCCGCACTCACACACACATTAAAAAATAATAATGATAATTTTTTTTTTTTTAAAGTTGCCTCAACAAAAGGGCACTTTGGGCACCCATCAGGAAAGGGGCGGGTGCTCAAGCCCCTCTAGCCTCCCCCCTCTGCACGTCCCTGGATCTGGGTCATCCTCGTTGAGATGCTGCAGTAGCTGGAGTTTGTAAGGGTGCTATTTGTGAGTAGCTAATATCCGCCAAAGGGATGTTCGACTAATGCCACTCTCCAGTGACATGCGGCGAGTGCTACGCTGTGGGCTCTTGCTGAATGAAGCTAGGACAGCCACTGATGTTTCTTCATTAGTGACAGTTTTCTTGCGTCCACATTTTGGCAAATCCAACACTGAACCAGTTTCACGAAACTTAGCAAGCAGTTTGCTAACTGTAGCATGGGAGATGGGTGGTCTCGTAGGGTGTCTTGCATTGAAATCTGCTGCAATGACCCGGTTACTTTGCCCCCTCACATATACTAAGTCACTTTTTAAAAGGCAGTAATCCTCCTCATCCTTATCATCAGTCCAGAAAATAGCTGATAAATATTGCATGTGTTACTCTTTTACATTTACCTAATTAATCAGTGGGTAAATAACAGACCTGAAACAATGAATCAGTGCAACTCATGCTATTTCATGCCTCAAAATTAAAGCACAGTATTGCATTATGGGGGTTTTGTAGATTCGGCCTAATTTATAGACTAAATAATTTGGCTAGAAGGAGCAAACCATTGACCAGTTAACCAGGTTTATAAATATGCTTGTGATGATCTACATGGCACTACTGTGCTTTTGTTAGAAATGACCAAAAATGATATAGTGTATTTACTTTTGTATCCCATTAGCCCAGCACCTGTATGTGCTTGGATTTGTGGGGCCTTACTGGCATAGTTGTTCCAACAGAGGGCAGCACTGCTATATTTATCAGTTTATATTTTACAAAGCATGGTCTTTTGGTGGACACAGAGGTCTGCCTCGGCGTAAAGCCTCGTCTTTGTACAAATAATAAGCTGTGATTGGCTTCGCATTACTAGAACTCACACAAATGTGGATAGATCTTGATATTGTACTTACATAGCACACTGGTATGGAAATGATGCTTTTTTTTCCTCTAGCATAAGGCGTATCACTCACAGGGAGGCACTAATGGCACAGCTTTACAGATGGCAGCAGTGCCACGGACGATGTGAATTACAACCATTTGTGCCACAATGTCACGTCCAAAAGCATTTTAATTCATGTTTAATTAAATCGCCATAAGTCGCCTTGAACGATCCTCCTGATCCAAACAACGGTGATGCTCATTCTTGTGCATCCGGTTTGCATCTTCATTAATACTTCATTTATTCCCATGTGGAAAAAACCTCTGCACTTGACAGTCACGGCATAGCAGCTGAGAATCAACTCCAGTTCTCCTTGTGCCGTCTGAGGTCACGGCCAAGGAATTCTTTACGACTGTCCTGCATTCATGCCCTTCCTGAGTGAAGTAAAGGAAGTGAGACCTTGGGGCATTTATGTAAGAATATCTACAGCAAAATACAGGCAAGACCTTGAGAGTGCTGATCTCTGTAGTTTCAGAATACATGGATGAAAAAGACGCAGACAAGCAGCTCATAGATGGTTGGAACAAGCTGCAACGGACGCACAAGAGAATAATGACTATGCTGTCATCATCTGACAAAAGAAAAGGCTGTAATTACAAAATCACCTCTCTATGACTTGGCTGAGAGCAGAGTAGGTGCACAAGAGGTGAGGCCCGGTGCCCAGTCCATATTTATGTGAGAAAAGAGCTGGAAAACATGAAATAAAAGAGAGGAGGGTCCACGGAGGGATTTTTATGATTTTCTTTTTTTGTATGTGGGTGAGATTCAAGAGGGATTGAATGAAAGGGTGTGAATTTGTCTGAAAAGGTCAAACAGAAGACAATTCCTCTTCAGAGTGACATAAGAGCTCCCCTTTCTCTCTGTCACTGTCTCTTCCCTTTTCATCCTTTCACCCCCGAGAGAATTCAGCCTGTTTTGGTCCACTGTCTCTCCTAGCTCCCTCCTTCTCTTCCTCCCTCATCCCTTCCTTTCATGGTCCTACAATCTCCCCTCTCTCACCGGGTGAGAACACCTTTTTTTCTCCCCCTCCCCTCCCTCCTCACTGTCTTTTTTTATCTGTCATACTCTGACTCAGTCCCTCCCTGTCTCTCTTGGGTATTCAGTCGCCGTCCTCAGCATCTCCACCTGCGTCGGTCCTCCAGCAGTCGACCCGTGGATGCAGCCTTCCCTGCGAGGTGACGCAAATGCTCAAATTCAGACTCCTGCACGTGCACACGGACACACACACACGGCGTACGATGTAAATCAGCAGAAGTGCCCGCAGATGTGCCCTTCATTGCCATCTGTTGAGAGAAATGTGATAGGAGTTCACAGGAAGCCGTTTCACATTCAGTGGGGTGTTTTTTCCACCCACAGCTGTAAACATCAAAACATACACAATGTCATGCGAACTGCAAAAGGTTAGGAAGCTGACACCGAGAAAAATCTCTTTATTGCGTCGTTACCCGATTGGCAGCAATATCAGCTTTTACAGCTTTGCAGTTAATGACAATGAAAGATATGAACGAGTGTAATTCAGGCTTTCAGTGTCCATTAAACACATTATTTAAGACATCACTGTAACCATCATCATCGTCCTTTTGAATTAATTCACATAATTGAAAACATAACTGTATTTAGTCACACCACAGTAGGCAAAAATAGGTCACCTCAAGGTCATCCAGACATAGTGTGTTACCTCAGTGTCTATTGTGGGTTTTATGAGTGGGTGAAAGATAAAGTGAAATAGCTCAGAAAGAGCAGGCATGAGGAAATGCAGAAGGAAATTTGTGGTCATGGCAGGTTCATAAAGTGCAAAGAAGAGTGTGATGGGGGGGAAAACGTAGGCATGGGAGGCGAAATGAGGAAAGCTGCAGAGAAAAGGCTCAGAGAGGGACAGAAAACAACATTACAGATCAGATGAGAGAAAGGTTAATGAGAAGAATCAATAAGATAGTGATTTCATACCCTTCTAATGAAGGAGGACAGAGCCAATAGCTGATTCAGGCTTTCAGTGCTCTGGAGCCCCGGGGAATATTTGAACAATATTAGTTTACAGGCGTGCATGCTTGTGCACACAAAGGGAGGAGGGGGGACAAAGAAGATGCAGAGGCACCCAGTTATGCATAAAGAAGCCACAATCAGAGGAGAAATTAAAAATAAATTGTGCTTACTAATTAATGAAATAAGCAGTCTCTGTGGGATAAGCCTGATGGGGAGGAGATGCGTGTGTCACATCATTTTCTGAATTCTCTCCCCCGAGGTTTCAAAACATTCAAAACCGTCTGCAGGGCAGAGAGCAGCAATATCATCAGCAGAGAAAAAACTAAGTTATTAATGTGGAACCCAAAATAGATGCTAACTGTGCGTATAACACATCGTCATTTCACAAAAGTGTGGTGCCTGTTTGGATATAATCCATACGTGCATTCATTTTCTTCACTACTTGCTCAGGGTTGCTGGAGCCTATCGCACTAGACACAGAGTAAGAGTTGGGATACACCCCACACACAATGGACGCATACAAGAAATGTATTTTTAAAAAGTCTAGTTTACATGTCTTCAATCCATAAAGCACCACAGTATTCCACTTGCTGTGATATGAAAGAGAGTGTGTGTGTGTGTCCATGGAGCTGTCTGCCCACTTATGTGAGGCATCAGGTGGGATATGACCAGTCACAGAGGCGTTCTATCCGCAGGGTGGTTTGATTGACACACAAACATAAAGCGTCAAGAAACTGCTTTGGGAGATCCAAGTGAATAGACAGGGAGTAGGAATAAAAACAATAAACAAAATGAAACACGCTCTGTGGGAGGAGGGAGAGAAAGCGTGACAGTGGTGTCAGGCAGGTGGGATGAAGGGAGAGGAAGGGAACAAATAAAAGGTGGAGAATCTCAGAGGACTGTGGAAACAAAGAAAGAGGCCATAAGTATTGTTGCCTTGTATCTGCATATTAATGTGGTTGTTTATTATTTCAGTGTGTTCAGTCCCAGAACAGCAGATATCTATGTAATATTAATGAATAAAAATGTAACAAATTAGTCGCTATAATAAATGTATTACTGCAGTCTGTCCATGCTAAGTTAGTGCTTTCCCCCCTGTTATTATCACAAAGAACTAAAGCAGACACTTTTGGATTTAACTATTTTTTATTTTAGGAGCAAAGAGATTACCAGTTGTCAGGGTCTTTGGAACTAACTCACCATTGTGGAAACTAAGGCTCACCTATCGTTTACCTGCCTGCCCATGAACACACCTCAAGTCTCCTAGAAGTCTGCCGGCCCACCTGTAACTCTTCAAACTCTGTCATCATCCAGTCTAGCAAGTAAGGCCTCAGAGGCTTTTAACTATTCTCCTTCACAAATTGCCATAATCAGCCAGCTCTCATCTGTCTCCCTGTCCTCCTGAGTTTAGCTGATGGAAAAGGGCTCAGCGCCATAGCCTGCCTGCCCTTTGTTAATTCCCTGAATTCTATAAATAAACCGTTTGAAACCCTTAGCCACGGTCTGAGTCTGCTCTTTGGGTCTGGTCACTGCAAAAACATGACAGCAGTGCTATTCAGTATCTTACACCATTTATTTCTGTTCCATAAAGATGAGTGAATTTCCTGTTTATATACTGCACTTCAGTAACAATTGGGGAAAAAAATCATGCCAGATATCTAAACTGATATGGATGTGTTAGGAATTAAAAGACACCCCGAAAATCATAGAGAAAAAATGATGTTACAGGCTAGTACAGGGGTCGGCAACTTGCGGCTCCGGAGCCCCATGCGGCTCTTTAGTCGTTATACTGCGGCTCTGCATGGTTTAGGAAAATAAATTACAAGTATTTAGCTGAAGTGTATTTTTTGTATTAGTTCTTTTTAAACTTGTACTTCTAAATTGAAAGATTATTGTGATATTGAAATATAAAAATAAAATTATATTTTATTATTTTTCGTTGCTCAAAATAAGCGTCACACTCGCTTTGGAGTTGACGTCACGCCGCAGTGCATTGTGGGATCGTGGCGCCATGTCAGTAGGCCAGAAAGCAAAACGAGCGCACAGTGCTGGAGTGTTGGAATCGGGACTGCCAGAACCATGCTCAAAATCAGCGCAAAAGACAAAGGGCTGTATCGCGACCGATTGCGCCCAGACGCCAAGAGACGGTACTTTGAAAAAATTGCGTGCATCGGTAATGTGGACCCGTATGAAATAAGGAAGTGGAGTGGAAACCCAGACGACCTACCGCCGTTGTCCTATCCCGATATCTTCGCATACCTTGTCTGTGGAGTCAGCGCATACACAGCGAACCAGTTTAAGAATTATAAATCCCTGGAGGCCCACATCCAATTCACAAACGGCTGGGTGCAAGATTTGTCCATCTTTAAGCCTCCACGCTGCGAGTACGTTGTCGTTAAGACAAAGGTAAGTCGGTTTGAACTTGATAACTTTCTAAACAACTTCCTTGTTACCGTTTTTGCTTTGCACGTACACTCGTACAGCCAACCCATCTATATTAGCCTTGGTTAATTAAAGACCTTTTATTAAAAGTGGCTTTTGTGTGTTTCAGGTACTGCACTCACAACGACTGAATGAAACTGCATTACAGCCATGGGTCATTGTGAGCACCAATGGGAGGGTTGAGGCTGCTCACTGCACATGCATGGCCGGAGTTGCAGAGGCCTGCACCCATGTCGCTGCTCTTTTGTTTAAAGTCGAGGCTACAGTGTGTATCAGAGGCACCAGAACTGTAACAGATGAGTCTGCATATTGGGTATTGCCCGGAAATATGACCAAGATACAGCCCGGGGTTGCACATAACATCGACTTCTCCTCAGCAGCTGCCCAAAAACGTGGTCTTGATGAAATCATAAACACACCCTCTGCATCGAGAGGCAAAAGGAGGCGATCGCACAAAAGGCGGATTCCTATTGCAACGCTGGAGGATTTGTCACCATTACTGGATACACTGCAGGACCACAGCAAAGCAGTGAGTTTGTGTGGAATAGAAAACTATTACACCAACTACACTACACAGTCACCCACATTGCCCCAATCCCCGGCGTGTTTACACAACAAAGACGCTGAGTCCCTTGGCCTTCCTGATCTTCAGGTGGACTGTCTAAAGTTTCTTAAATAGCCTGTAACGTTTCATTTTGTGGTTCAAGATTGATGCCAGCTGTGTGTTGCCATGTAAATAGTTTGCATTTCATTTTTATGTACTTGCTAAGTACATGTGAACAGATCAAGAATAAAAAACAAACAAATATACTATTCTTTTCTGTTTTATTGAAACTGCTTCACACAAAGTACAATTATTTACAATGAACTACACATGCAACACAACAGCTTTATGAATACTCAACAAGAGCAAGTTTCATTTGGCCCTGGTTTGACAACCACACTGGGGCACATATTCACCAAAACACAGCAAACCTTAACAATCTTATCAAGCAGCGTTGTGTTTATTTCTGCTCTGCCCTGTTCACTGCACACACAATGCCCTTTAGCTTCCGTGACGCTGTCTGTCCGATCACCACTGTCCACATTTGCAGCTGGTACCTCAACCTCCACTTGTCCAACACAACTGCTGTCCACTGCCTCCATGACATTGTGATTTTGTTGTTGGTCTTCTGTCAGATCTTCATCGATCACTTCTGCACGGGGCACACCTTCAGACTCTGCAGCTGCATAATGAAAGCCTGTAAGTTAAAATTAGTGGATACACATAAGGTAAATGTACACCAATATTCCAATGACAGGTGTGTGACTCATATGGAAGTTATGTGAGGATTAGTGTACAATGATAGCAATTTAGTATGTTTTTAGAGGCCCATGTGCAGTGTTGGTGCCCAGTCTGGATTTGTTACATGCATTTCATATGCTGGTTTGCCTGCAATAATGCCAAATCATAAGCTACTCAGTCGACATGACGACATGACGTGGTTCTGCAGCATCACACATTAGCATGTTTTATCTCATTATCTATGACCTCAGCGCATTGCAAATAACACTAAAAGCCTTTTAATAGTGATATGAATTCATTTGGAACTAACCGGAAAGAAAATGCGGCGAGCAAACCAACAAAAAGCTGGGGATTGCAGAGAATTCGATATCCGCTCGTCTCACCGCTGCAATCCAAGCCTGACGTCTTTGTTTAGTAATATCGGATACATGGGATCTCTCACGTTGCCTCCAGGATGGAAAACGATGAAAAGAGAGCCCGTTATCCAGTTTCTTGCCTTCACGATCCTGTGATCTAACGTTGCAACCGACAACACAACACGTATGAACCATAGCTGAAGCTGTATCCTGTGTCTGGTCTACTGTCATGGCGGAAGGGGGCGTTGGCCACTTCCCGTGACATCATGCTCCAAAGCCCTATACTCGCCGAAACGCCGTGCATTTACCGAGACTTTCAACCCCAGGTAGGCCAATTATGGATCTTCGGATCCACATTATGCGAGCAGCTATTCTCCACCGCGAACTATGTTAAAAACAAACACGGCTCCCGCGTCACAGATGACAGCTTACAGTCCTGCGTAAAGATGAAAGTGATTTCACTGTGCGCAGAGGTTCAGGAGCAGAAGTCCCATTGTAAACATATCACGGCAGACCTGACGATGTTTCCATGAACACGCTTTTCGGCATCTCTTTATTGACCACTTTTCACACACGGTTGCTGTGCGCATACAGTCGGCTGTAGCTTTTCAGCTCACAGCCCGACAACACAACAGCAAAGAGAGCACAGACTTTAAGGCGGCGAGGCGTGATTGCGGGTGCAGCTCAGGTGCGTACGCCTCCCCTGCAGCGGCGCTGCAGACCAAGCCCCGCCACACACATTTACCATGTAAAATAAATAAAAGTAATTAAACAAATATTTATGCAGAATTTTGCAAATATTTATTTTTCATTTTTTTAGCAGCATAGTGCTTTTTTCCAATTATTTTTTAAAATTCAGGTCAAGGCTCCAAAAGTCCAAAGGCGACATAAGGCTGGCGGCTCTCAACGGTTTTTCTTTGCTACATGGATCATTTTAGTTCAGCTGGGTGTCTTTTCTTTTGTTATATTTCTTTAAGAGTTCAAAATGTGTTCATTACATAAATAAAATGTAATTTTCTCTGTAGCACTTCATGGATTTCATGAGCAACACACTTTAGTTGTTCACACAAAGCATAAAGGTAGAAAAAACAATATATACAGTGTTATCTTCAAGTATTTGCAGCTCCCAGTGTTTTCTTTTGCGTAGAAACTGGGTCCAAATGGTTCTTTGGTTGATAAAGGTTGCTGACCACTGAGCTAGTACATTTTGGATTTAGTTCAGGGAAAATGGGGGTCAATGGTATCAGCTCCTTCATCCTCCAGGAATTGACTGGATATTCTTGCCATATAAAGCCGGGCACTGTACCGCACCAGGAGGAACCCAGGACCCACTGCACCAGTGTACAGTCTGATAGTGGGTCCAAGAATTTCACCTTGAAACCTAATGGCAGTCAGGCTGCTGTTCCTCACTCTGTAGAGGTCTGTGTATATAACTCCTATCACTGACCCACCACCAAACCAGTCATGCTGATCGATGTTACAGGCAGCATAACTTCCTCCATGGCTTCTCCAGACCCTTTCACACCTGTCACATGTGCTCAGGGTGAACCTGTTCTCATCTGTGAAAAGCACAGTGTGTCAGTGATGAACCTGCCAGTTCTGGTATTCTATGGCAAATGTCAATTGAGCTCTACAGTGTCAGGTTGTGATTAAAGTGTCCACTAGAGAACGTCGGGCCCTCAGACCACTCTCATGAAGTCTGTTTCTGATTGTTTGGTTCGAAACATTCACACCAGTGTCCTGCTGGAGGTCATTTTGTAGCTCTGGCAGTGCTCATCCTGTTCCTAAGTTGAACAAAGGAGCAGACACCGGGCCTGGTGATGTCTAGCGCTCCTAAAGCAACCGTGTGTCTTTTGCAATCTGCTCCCTGCTCTTGAGACTGTGCAGGAGACACAGCAAACATTCTGGAAATTGCACGTATCAAATGCAAAATTAGTAAAAAAATAAATAAATAAAAAAGAACAGTCAGAAAAGATGGAAAAGCAATTCCTGTTTTGGTGCTTGCCTCATTGTTGCCCCTCTTATGCCCTTGTTGTTAATTTCTTTAACAACAAAGCAGCTGAAACTGATTAACAACTCCAGAAGTGTAAATGACTTGAAGCTGTACTCTCATTAAAAAGTCTTCCTTTAATCCGTCCACAGCCAAAACCTGGGTTGGCTTGTTTCTTTGACCTGTCTGTCATGGTTTTTTGAGTTTGTTTTAAATCATTCTATTTTTATTTTGTAATCCCCACTCAGTCTCTACCCCACTCTCCTGTAATAATCTATGCTGCTCTCATTAGGATTTGCTTGTATTCAATCACTTGTGTTCAATTATCCAATCAGATCTTTCTCCACTGTGGGTATATAAATATGGCACGATCTGATATCGTGGTGTTGGTGTTGTTCCCAGATCATCATACTAAATGTTGTTCCAGGATCAACATTGCAAGTGACCAATCAGAATGTTGTAACGTCATACTTTTGTGACTTCGGGAAAAACCGCCGTAAAACAAAAAACTGTACTTAAGCTGCGAGAAACCGCCTCTGTCCGCCGATCAACGGACCCTGACCCTAACCGTAACCCTTTAATAAACGGTAGGCAGAACTGATATTGTCCTTGCAACATTGGAATTTCATAAATGCACGAATGGCTTGGCGCGCAAAAGAATAACGTCACAACAATGTGATTGGTCACTTGCAATGTTGAACCTGGAACAACATTTTCACGATGATCTGGGAACAACACCAACACGAGGATATCAGATCATCCATAAATATGCTGTTTCCTTCTGTCACTTCCTGGATTCTCTTTTCACAAGTCAAACTTCCAGGCATTTCCAAGTGTTCTACGTTTATTTTCTCCTCATTTTTCTTGATAGTTGACCTTTTCCTGCATGACTTCTGGACTCGTCTATGTGTTCTGCCTTCTGCCAGCTCCTTCGCTGCTTTGTCTGCCTGGTTGACTGCCTACTCGTGCATGCTTTTGGCCTGGATGAACTTTTACACTGTCTCCTGTGTTTTACTTTCCTCCTTTGACCATTACAGATTTCCTCCTCATCCACTGCAGCTAAGTGACCTAAGGAGGTCATGAGCATCAAACTATCCCACATCACCTGCATGTCATCACTGCCCTCCACAGCCCATTACCCGCCTAACCCAGCGGTGCAAGTGTAACAGCTGCTGCCAGTCAGGGGGAAGACATGCAAGCATTAAACTTTACCATTTTTGTGTTTTTCCTTTTTCACCTCGGCCTTCAGGCCTGGTTTATTTTGAAACCTCACATACATTAGTACATGTGTGCCATCATTTCAGACATATTTATTTTTTAATTATTGTTGTTACTATTTGTTCTGTGGCAGCTGTTTGAAAACAGTCTATAAATCAGTTTGTTTAACCATGTGTACAGTTCTCGTAATTTTAATTTGGCCTCCGTTTTTATAGCTGTAGATTCATATTTGGATTTTTTAATGGTTTAAGACACGTCTAATCACAACTACTGCAAATCAGCTTGATGGAAACGACCAATTGATTCTGAAATTTTAAAGCTGGATTCCCTCCGAGTGTAGCCACTTTGTAAGCATGAATTTATCCATTGAAAGTGATCCTGACAGAAATCAACTCCTATTCTTTCAATATTAGACCAACAAGACTTGCTTTTGCACTGCGAGTATGTTTCAGAGCTGAATTTGGATTTTGCTTGTCACTTTTAAGACTCCTATATCAGAGCTCTTGTCTCTCAGGAGACTGCATGTAACCTGAGAGCCTCCAGCAGAAAAACTGCATCTAAAAGTGCAACTAAATCAACACCACAAACCACTTGGGAAAATCAAATGAAATAAGTTCTTGACCTCTTGTACAAGACACACACTTACCAGAGATCCTTTGCTGATTTTATTTAATAGTTATTGATCCCCTTATATTCTCTTTAAATGCTTCCCTGTCGGAGTGTTATGTTGTCTAAAATCATTTTATACTAAATTGGTTTTATGTCTTGTATGGTGGTTCATTTTCTACTTGCTGTTAAAGGGTTTGAGTGTCTTGTTCCTTGCGTGACGCACTTCAAAATTTAAGTGCTTTATAAACTGAGACCAGATTTTTTTTAGGTGATAAAAAATGTGAGGCTCAAAGTTGAGATTACTTGAGACTTTGTCCTTGTAGTTTCTATTCGTGTGATGAATAACTACAAACATCGGTGCAGTGGTTAGCAACATCGGCTCACAGCAAAATGTTTCTGGGTTTGAAACATCCCCAGAAACAACATTTGTTTTTTTTATAGAGGAACAAATGTTAACTCTACCTGCACTGGTACTCTGCATGGCTTCATCCCATAGTCTGCAAACATGCACGCTAAGCTAACTGATTGTAGGCATGAATAGTTGTCTATTTCTGTGTTACCCTGTAATAGACTGGGGACCTGTACAGGATGTACCCTGCGTCTCACTCTATGACAGCTGGGATAGGTTTTAACCTTAAGTGGAAGAAAATCGATGGATGGATGAGACTGCATCATCTAAAGCATATTGGCCTTTTTTCAATCAAAAACCACACACACTCATCTTTACTAAAAAAAGAAAAGAAAAAAGAACTTGTTTTGGGTTATTTTACATAATCACAAACATTTAATTAAAACTACAACGCAGATGTCTGGTACTGTCCCACTTCTACATCTAAAAATATCAAACATCAAGATTATTTTCTATTTTTTCTATTTTCTGTCAAACTATACGGGATGCAAAGAAACCTCTGCACTCACACAGACCTATTGCTCTGTTCTTCAAGATGCCTGCATCAGCTAGATTGCAATACAGACAGTGCAGGAGGTGGGTGGGGGGGGGGGGGGGCATTTTAGTGTGTGTGTGTGTAGAAGGAGACGGGTAGGTGGGTGGGAATACTGCAGAGTTGGCAGCTGGAGCCAATAAAAGACCGCCCTGTGGAAATTGGATGTAAAGGATTTTTGGCAACTTCCACAGTCACACTGTTAAGACACTGGAGGCACCTGAGACTTGAACTTATCACATGCTATGAAGGCTCCTTCAGAGGTAACCAAACAGTGCAGTTCTATCATGAATTACATCCTCAGTCCACCACATCCATCTGCAGTAAAATAAGTCTCTAAGTCCTCAGAAAAATAATAATAAGGACTACTGCAGTTTTTACTCCATATGTTCCCTGTAATATGTCACACGAGCATATTTGTTATTGTGTAAAATGAGGTCTGCATATAAATTAGACCAGAATTATTGTTCCCTGTTCACTCAGCTCAAAAGGAAAGAATGTTGTTTTCAGAGACTGTAGACAAAGATACATAACATTTGGTCCCTGGAGTCCCACAGAGGTTTCCTGTGGGGAGCTTTATCTGCCGTGTTCGGCCCTAAGTAATTTTGGGGGAAATGTACATTCAACACAAACTGTTGACATGATACAAGAATCTGAGAATCAGCAGAGAAATCTCCAAAAAAAAATGGCAAACACATTTGATAAATATTCAGTGATCTTATTTGTAATCCCTTTTCGGGCTTTGTTTCCGTTCAGTCACCTTGACTGGACAGCTTCGGCTGGGATGGAACAAGCTAAGTACAACCGGCTGGATGGAGGAAGAGACTGAAAAAAAAACTGCAACGGTAAAATAAATCTGGCAAGCTTTAGCGGAGGTTGTTTTTACAGCTGTGATCATAAACAGCACAATTAAGCTTCATGCACGTAAATCATGTTAAAATCTTTGATTTGTGAGTATACATTTGTATGTGTGCGGACATGTATATTGAAAAGGGGGGGAAAAGGATAACTAGTCTGAAAATGATGGCGAATACAGCCATCAGGCAGAAGTACGCTAAAGAAATATTCTCGGAGGGTCTTTGCAGTGTTTTACATCCACTCACAGAGACAACCCGAAGTTGAGCTCCATTTTAATGAAACAAATCCTGCTTTTAAACACAGCACATCTACATGGCCTATGGCCACGTTTGGTTTAATGTTATTTCCCAGATGTTGATGTTCATATGTAGCGTATACATGACAGGAAATTCAATTGCTCTCCACGTGCAGAGTACTCACAGTTTGCAGACCGTATGTTGGCTGGATCATTGTCAATTTGTAGCCTTTACTTTTTCACAGTGTTCCCCCCAGTATGTTTGTTCTAACACTAGTGGTGAACACTTTAGTATGACACATAAAGATGTGTCAGTGCTTATCTGCAGCAATCTAAATAGCATTAAAACCATTCCTCAGTGCTTTAGTGTGATCCTGCAGTGGTCTAGAACATATGGTGAACTAGACAAGCAAGTTTACTCAATGGATGTTGCTTTGCAGCGCTCCATGATCTGTTTATGTAGAGAAGGACTCATCCATGAACCGCGCAGATTCAATGCCTTTGACTGAATTTGGTGGATGGAAGATAGAGGCTGAAGAGCAATGTGCTCTTACTCGTAGACATGTCAGAGCACAACACAATGAGGTGTAAGGGAATGTTGAAGGACCAACTTCAAATACAGATCACTGAAAAGACTTTTACGCTACTCCTTCTCTGCTTAAAATGTTTTCTTCTACACCAAAGAAGGCCTTCGTTGCATTGCTTAAATGTTTATATGTGGGTGTTGCATGCAGATGAAACAGTAGCTGTGGTCACAGGCCCTACAAAGGCAATGAATAACCTTGAATGAATAATGGTGATGATGTTAGTTCATGGAGCATTTTGGAGTTAGTTGCACATCAACTGCTAAACATCAGGCAGTCGTCTCACTATAGTTCTTATCCATTTTTCACAAACCCGGAAAGTTTTTTGGAGATTTTAGTTGGAGGCGCAGCAGCTCTCTGTGGCTCCTGGAGAAGACGTAGATGGGGGAGTCGCGCTGGTGCGCTGGTGAAACTACGTCGGCGAGGATTCCGCACGGCACTCCCCTCCATTCACCTCGTGAATCTCCGCTCTCTTCCAAACAAAGTCGACGAATTACTGCTCTTAAACCGGACTAATAAGGACTTTGCACGCTCTGCTGCCCTCTGCTTCACTGAAACCTGGCTCAGTGAGCGAGTCTCAGACACTGTCTTAAATCTGCCGGGCTTCCAACTTCACTGGGCGGACCGCAAAACAGAGCTCTCAGGGAAAACAAAGGGTGGTGGAGTCTGCTTCTACATTAATGAAGGTTGGTGTACTGATGTCACAGTGTTACAGAAACACTGCAGCCCAAGCTTGGAAAGTTTTTTCATCAATTGTGAACCGTTTTATTCACTGCGGGAGTTTTCTTCCTTCATGCTGGTTGGAGTTTACATCCCTCCACAGGCCAACGCGAACAACGCACTGTGCGAGCTTGCTGACCAGATTACTACCCTGGAGAGGAAATTCCCAGACTCCTTTACAATTATTCTTGGGGATTTTAACAGAGCAAACCTAAACCACGAACTCCCTAAATACAGACAGCATATAGTCTGCCCCACCAGGGACAACATCATACTGGATCACTGCTACACCACTCTAAAAGATGCCTATCGCTCTGTGCCCCGGGCAGCTTTGGGACATTCTGATCACTGCATGGTCCATCTTATTCCAGTTTATAGGCAAAAACTCAAACGTGCCAAGCCTGTAGTCAAAACTGTGAAGAAGTGGACTAACGCAGCAAAGCAGGAACTGCAGGACTGTTTTGACTCCATTGATTGGACTGTTTTTGAAGCTGCATCTGAGAACCTAGATGAGCTCACAGACACTGTGACATCATACATCAGTTTTTGTGAAGACGGGTGTGTGCCAACAAAGACCTTTTGCAGATACAACAACAATAAACCATGGTTCAATTCTAAACTCCAACATCTTCGTAAGGCCAAGGAGGACGCCTACAGAAGTGGTGACAGGGCCCTGTACAAGCAAGCCAGGAACACACTGACCAAGGAGATCAAGGCAGCTAAAAGGATCTACTCCCAGAAGCTGGAAGAACGGCTTTCAGCCAATGACCCAGCGTCAGTGTGGAGGGGCCTGCAGGAAATCACCAGCTACAGACGCCCCCCACCCACTATTGAAGCAAACAAAGACCTGGCCAACGAGTTAAACACTTTCTACTGCAGGTTTGAGACGGACAGACTCCCACGCCTCACCCTCCCCTCCCCAGAGACATTGCTTCAGACATTGACCCCCAACACACCTTCCACCTTTCTCCCCTTCACCCTCCCCCTCCCCAATCCAGTCTCAACGACCACCCCCACCCTCCCCAATCCAGACCCAACGACCACCACCACCCTCCCCAATCAAGACTCAACGACCACCACCGCCCTCTCCAATCCAGACTCAACAACCTCCACCACACCTCTCACCCCCCTTTCCTCCTCCCTGAAACTCAGAATACACACTGAGAATGTGAGCCAACTATTTCAGAAACAGAAGCCCAGGAAAGCCCCCGGACCAGACGGTGTCTCACCCTCCTGCCTCACAACCTGTGCTGAACAGCTGGCTCCCATCTTTACTCGCATCTTCAACAGATCCCTGGAGCTGTGTGAAGTTCCCTCCTGCTTCAAACGCTCCACCATCATCCCTTTTCCCAAGAAACCCACCATCACAGGACTGAATGACTACAGACCTGTCGCCTTGACGTCTGTGGTCATGAAATCCTTCGAACTACTGGTGTTAGCCCATCTGAAAGACATTACAGGCCACCAGCTGGACCCTCTGCAGTTTGCCTACCGGGCAAACAGGTCAGTGGATGATGCAGTGAACATGGGGCTGCATTACATCCTGCAACACCTCGAACTTATGCCAGGGTCCTGGTTGTGGAATTTAGTTCGGCTTTTAACACCATTGTTCCTGAACTTCTCTCCTCCAAACTCTCCCAGCTCAGCGTATCACCAGCTACCTGTCAATGGATCACCAGCTTCCTGACAGATAGAAAGCAACAAGTGAGGCTGGGGGAGATCACCTCTGAAACTCGGTCCCTCAGTATTGGTGCCCCTCAAGGATGTGTCCTCTCACCACTGCTGTTCTCCCTTTACACTAACGACTGCACCTCCAAGAACTCGGCTGTTAAACTCCTAAAGTTTGCAGATGACACCACTGTCATTGGCCTCATTCAGCATGGTGATGAGTCTGCATACCGGCAGGAAGTTGAGCAGCTGGTACTCTGGTGCAGTCAGCACAATCTGGAGCTGAACACTCTTAAAACTGTAGAGATGACAGTGGACTTCAGGAGACATCCCTCAACTCTGCTCCCCCTCACCATATCAGACAGCCCTGTGTCAACTGTGAAGTTCCTGGGTACCACCATCTCCCAGGCCCTGAAGTGGGAGACCAACATCAACTCCATCCTCAAAAAGACCCAGCAGAGGATGTACTTCCTGAGACAACTGGGGAAGTACAGTCTTCCACAGGAGCTGCTGATCCAGTTCTACACTGCGGTCATTGAGTCTGTCCTGTGCTCCTCCATCACAGTCTGGTATGGTGCAGCCACTAAACAGGACAGGAACAGACTGCAGCGGACTGTAAGGGCAGCAGAAAGGATCATCGGCACCCCCCTGCCCTCCATCCAGGATCTGTACCTCTCAAGAACCAGGAAACGGGCAGGGAAAATCATCGCAGACCCCTCACACCCTGGTCACAGACTTTTTGATCTGCTGCCCTCTGGCAGACGGTACAGAAGCCTGCACACCAGGACCACCCGACAGGAACAGTTTCTTTCCCCTCGCCATCTCCCTTCTAAACAGTTGACCTGTCACATTGCTCCCACTGCCAGACTGCAACTGCACCTTATTTACATTCTGTAGTATTCATTTCATTTCTGTATTTTATGTATATAAGTTTAGATTAGTTATTTATAGTTGGTTTACACAGCGTTGTGTATGTATGTGTAATGTGTATATATAGACACGTGTGTGTGTGTGTGTGTGTGTGTGTGTGTGTGTGTGTGTGTGTGTGTGTGTGTGTGTGTGTGTGTGTGTGTGTGTGTGTGTGTGTGATTTACATTGCTGTGCTGGAGAGCCACCATCTACCGGAACCAAATTCCTTGTATGTGTCTGCACATATACTTGGCACATAAACATGATTCTGATTCTGATTAAATGTGGGACCAAAATGAAGGTAAATGGTTATCGTCTAGGAAAACTCACAGCATGCAGATGAAAACAGGCAATTTAATTAAAAAGTGATAATCTAATATTCACTAAATGCATGTAAGTAATTTGTTTATATTTAGGTCCTAACTTTCTTCTAGATATTTAATATAAATTCAGTCTTGTCAATAACCAAAAAAGGTTCAAATGACATCTGATGTATTTTTAGGAACCATATAGGAATTTCATCTTGTCTAAATAACTGTAAATATCTCTGTTGGAGATCACTTATCTTTCTGTTCTTTAACCACCCTCCCTTAATCAATTCATTTAATTCTCATTTGTACACGGGGATCTGCCCTGCCCGGGAGCCACCACCAGTCCCCTCAGAGGCCTTCCCCAAACCGCAGCTTCAATTCATGCCCAACCTATCTGCCATATCTACTAGAAACACTGGATGTGGTCCCAGCTAATGAATTTGTTATTTTAGTAGCTAGAGCAGCTGCTAATATCTAATGTTATCATTTTTGACTTTGCCATGCTATCCAGAAAGTGAACGTTATAAAATGCAGGTCAATGTATCACCCAGCTGCTGAAAATAGTGCCGAACAGAGTGGTGAAAGTGAATCAAAACATCAATGTTGTTTGCAGTGAATTCAATCAGCTGAAATATGCTGACAGGCTCTGCACATCTGGGGACATTCTGTCATTTCTTGCATTGCTTTCTTTTGCAGTACACTCGCTCACATTTTATAATCTTTTCAAGTGCTGCTCACACATTTTCTATGTGGCTAACCTTTTGTTTCCATGTAAGTAGCTTTGGTTTTCAGTAATACACCACTTTTACTAGTCAGCAGTGGGTCCATTCATCATCACTCCACCTCCAGCTTCGGTGGAGGACATTTTTCCTTCACACACACACACACACACACACACACACACACACACACACACACACACACACACACACACACACACACACACACACACACACACACACACACACAGCTTAAAAAAAAGTTTAAAGACAAAAACCAATAAAAACAAAAAGAGGAAGCAATGAAAAATGGATATAGTTTAGCATAATCACAAAATCTAATATGAGGCTGACTTTCAGAAACAGCTGTGCTCTTAAGTTAAAATAGGGCCGCTCTATATGTCCAATGCAGTCCCATGTCTTCATGGTCTCACATGAAGTTGGTTCTGAGTGTTGCACTCATGTCATTGAAAGCATGTGGCCAAAGAAAGGCTGAATACAAGTTAAAACAGGCTATCTTTAGACTGCAAGAACAAAATAAAAGAGAAATAACGAGACTGAAGGAAACCCAAATCAAATGCTTGATACTTTCAGTTAATAGCAAACAGAATGATGAGCTTAGCAACATAACAAGGTCAGGATGTCCATACAAGACGACAATGGGGTATACTTACAGGATCCTTTCTGTGTTAAATAAAAACAGCTCGACAAGTACTCTCCAGTAGGTACGTTCATCATTAATTATAATATGCTTACCTAAAATGGGGGGTTCAACGCAAGTTGCAAACCACTGAGCAGTTTCAATAACAGCAGGTTTTTTTAAACTGAGTCCAGCTCTTTAAGCACAACCTGTAGCAGACTGATTGGAAGAAAAAGGTTTGTAAATGACGCATAACGAGGCATTCAATATCATCTGATGAAGCTGTAAAGCACAGGAATGCGTGGCTTCACAGAACATTGCTGGTGTTCATTTATGATACAACAGAATACAGAAGATGAAGTGGAGCATGGAGCGTGTAGAGCTTTCTGTTCATTTTCAGCCAAAGTTGATCGGGCGGCACTTCAATACCCACATGGACCCGGGCCCAAAACATTCTGAGGAAAGCCAGCCTGGAGTTTTTTGAAGGAAAAGCCTTAAAATATGCCAAGTCGGCTGTGACTTCATCTTAACTGAATCAGGCTGTAATTTAATTGCTATATATAAAACAAAATGATCCACAAACAAACAACAAGCAAAGTCAGCTGTAGAAAACACATGGCAAAAAACAAAAGAGGAAATGCTTCTTTGGGTTTTGGTTCCAGACTTTGGGCAGCCATTGTCTTCAAATGATTTAGTAATAATTTAGGTTTTATTTACAGTTATGTGCACATAAGGCCTATAGAACAGGGCAAAGTGTAATTGTTCACAGATCATATTAGATTAAATATTATATTGAATCATATTTCACCTCATCGGATTAAAGCAGTCCACGATACCATTGTGCATAACCTTCCAGATCTTCCAGTTCTTTAGTCATCTGTGAAAAGTTGGCTAAGATTATCTAATAATTTCAAAGCTAAACCAGTTCATTTATCATGTTTCCTCTTCTTGAAATGATCGCACAGCACAGCCATATTTGTTATAATCATGCTCTTATTTTACAGTCATTTAGTCACTTTTCAAAAAAGATCCATCTTCTCCAGTAAATGCTAGTGGGGATAAAAAGACTTAATAATGTTTGTTCATGTTTTAAGTCCAGCTTTGATTTCTTTGTTCTTTCTGCCCTTTTTTTTTTACTTCTCTGTCCGCCTCCAGCATAATGAATGCATACACAGTAGCCATGTCTGATGAGAATTAATTATTACCATCAGAACATCACAATACGACTGCACATCATGGAGGTCAGTGGCCCGTGACTGCACATTCAAGTGTGTACACAATGGGGTTTTGTAATAATAAGATCATATATTAGAGAATTCATAACAAAACAAATGCAAATAATTATATAGAAAAAAAAATGAAAAAAAAAAATCTATCCAAGTCACATGGTTTATATATATATATATATATATATATATATAAAAACACCCAGCACGCCCCTGCGGGCGGTTTATCCTTCAAGCTCGGGTCCTCTACCAGAGGCCTGGGAGCTTGAGGGTCCTGCGCAGTATCTTAGCTGTTCCCAGGACTGCGCTCTTCTGGACAGAGATTTCCGATGTTATTCCCGGGATCTGCTGGAGCCACTCGCCTAGCTTGGGAGTCACCGCACCTAGTGCTCCGATTACCACGGGGACCAACGTTACCTTCACCCTCCACATCCTCTCGAGCTCTTCTCTGAGCCCTTGGTATTTCTCCAGCTTCTCGTGTTCCTTCTTCCTGATATTGCTGTCATTCGGAACCGCTACATCGATCACTACGGCCGTCTTCTTCTGTTTGTCTACCACCACTATGTCCGGTTGGTTAGCCACCACCATTTTGTCCGTCTGTATCTGGAAGTCCCACAGGATCTTAGCTCGGTCATTCTCCACCACCCTTGGGGGCATCTCCCATTTTGACCTCGGGACTTCCAGGTTATACTCGGCACAGATGTTCCTGTACACTATGCTGGCCACTTGGTTATGGCGTTCCATGTATGCCTTGCCTGCTAGCATCTTGCACCCTGCTGTTATGTGCTGGATTGTCTCTGGGGCATCTTTACACAGCCTGCACCTGGGGTCTTGCCTGGTGTGATAGACCCCAGCCTCTATGGATCTTGTGCTCAGAGCTTGTTCTTGTGCTGCCATGATTAGTGCCTCTGTGCTGTCTTTCAGTCCAGCTTTGTCCAGCCACTGGTAGGATTTCTGGATATCAGCCACCTCCTCTATCTGCCGGTGGTACATACCGTGCAGGGGCCTGTCCTTCCATGATGGTTCCTCGTCTCCCTCCTCTTTCTTGGGTTTCTGCTGCCTGAGGTATTCACTGAGCACTCGGTCAGTTGGGGCCATCTTCCCAATGTATTCTTGGATGTTCCTTGTCTCATCCTGGACTGTGGTGCTGACACTCACCAGTCCCCGGCCCCCTTCCTTCCGCTTAGCGTACAGCCTCAGGGTGCTGGACTTGGGGTGAAACCCTCCATGCATGGTAAGGAGCTTTCTTGTCTTTATGTCAGTGGCTTCTATCTCCTCCTTTGGCCAGCCTATTACCCCAGCAGGGTACCTGATCACGGGCAGGGCGTACGTGTTGATGGCCCGGATCTTGTTCTTACCATTCAGCTGACTCCTCAGGACTTGCCTGACCCTCTGCAGGTACTTGGTGGTTGCAGCTTTTCTAGCGGCCTCTTCATGGTTCCCATTCGCCTGCGGGATCCCCAAGTACTTGTAACTGTCCTCTATGTCTGCAATGTTGCCTTCTGGTAGTTCAATCCCCTCAGTTCTGACTACCTTCCCTCTCTTTGTTACCATCCGACTACACTTCTCCAGTCCGAACGACATTCCAATGTCATTGCTGTATAGCCTGGTAGTGTGGATCAG
Source organism: Rhamphochromis longiceps (assembly GCF_057381845.1). NCBI lineage: Eukaryota > Metazoa > Chordata > Actinopteri > Cichliformes > Cichlidae > Rhamphochromis > Rhamphochromis longiceps. The sequence continues at coordinate 15,390,104 of NC_140562.1, forward strand.
TGAATCGATGTCTCGTTCACTCTTGGCATACAGCTTGATGTCATCCATGTACAGGAGGTGGCTGACAACTGCTCCGTTCTGTAGTCGGTATCCGTAGCCAGTCTTGTTAATGATCTCACTGAGGGGGTTCAGGCCTATGCAGAACAGCAGTGGGGACAGAGCATCTCCTTGGTAGATCCCGCACTTGATGGTGACTTGTGCTATGGGCTTGGAGTTGGCCTCTAGTGTTGTACGCCACATCCCCATTGAGTTCCTGATGAAGGCTCTTAGGGTCCCATTGATCTTGTACAATTCTAGGCATTCCAGTATCCAGCTGTGGGGCATTGAGTCATAGGCCTTCTTGTAATCAATCCAGGCAGTGCACAGGTTGGTCAGTCTGGTCTTGCAGTCTCGGCTGATTGTTCTGTCTACCAGTAGCTGGTGTTTTGCGCCTCTGGTATTCTTGCCAATTCCTTTCTGTGTCCCGCTCATGTATTGACCCATGTGCCTGTTCATCTTAGCCGATATGATGCCTGACAGGAGCTTCCATGTAGTACTGAGGCAGGTTATTGGTCGGTAGTTGGAGGGGACCGGTCCCTTCTTGGGGTCCTTGGGGATCAGGACCGTCCGGCCTTCAGTTAGCCATTCCGGGTGTCTCTCGTTAACTAGCAGCTGGTTCATTTGTGCTGCCAGACGCTCGTGGAGTGCAGTCAGCTTCTTCAGCCAGTAGGCGTGAACCATGTCGGGCCCTGGTGCTGTCCAACTCTTCATACTGGAGACCCTTTCTTGGATATCTGCCACTGTGATGGTTACTGGACCCTGTTCAGGGAGGTCGCTGTGGTCTGCCCTCAGATCCTCTAGCCACTGAGCATTGCCGTTATGGGTTGCATCCTTCTCCCATATACTCTTCCAGTATTGCTCCGTCTCCAGCCTTGGTGGTGCTGTTCTCTTATTGTTCCCTTGCCACTGAGAGTACACCTTTGCTGGTTCTGTGGAGAACAGCTGGTTTATTCTCCTGCCTTCTATCTCTCTGGTGTACCTCCTCAAGCGGCTGGCCAAGGCTGTGAGTCTTTGCTTGGCAGTTTCCAAGGCCTCAGGTATGGACAGCTTGCTGTATTTCTTATGCACCTTATTTGTCGCACCTTTCTGCAACTCCGTTAGTTGGCTAACCTCCCTCCGTGCTACTTTGATCTTGCCCTCTAGCCTCCTTCTCCATGGAGGGTACTGCCCCTTGTCGCTGTTCAACTTGTAGCCAAGCATCTCACTGATCACTGCTGCCGTATTGTAGATCAGCTTGTTAGTGTCGATAATCGTGGTTGTAGGTATTGCCCGTAGTGCTGCATTAACATCATCTAGCAGACCTTCTGAGGGTACTTCACGTAATCTAGGTAACCGGCTACGGGGGATCCAGGTTTCAAGCTTGGCCATATATATATATATATATATATATATATATATATATATATATATATATATATATATATATATATATATATATATATATATATATATATATGTATTATATAACTGTAAGTGTATTGTGCTGTGCTGTGCATGACACACCTTGGAAATGGTTGTGATTACATATTTATACCACAATTTCTAACTAACTGTGGATGACAACAGATTTATTTGCTTCTATATTTACAACTCATGTTTCTATTGTATTGCTATATTTACTCCATAAGACTGGAAATACATCGCATCTGTAGTCTAACATCAAACTGTTTGCTGATGTTTTGTGTTGCTATAAATTCCCCCAGCATGTCTCTGAGAGTCAAAGAAAAGAACAAAATAAATCAGAGTAATATAAAATGCCTTGCATTGCAGATTGGACTATCTTGCATAGCACAGCCGTGTGTGCGTTTGATTGTTTGTGTGTAACAGAGTGTTTCGCAAATGAGGATTTTATCTCTTGCAAATGTCTCGATTAAAATTGTATAAGCACATTTTTATCAAACAAGGACGGTTTCATACCTGAGCCTGTAGTTTCAGTTCTCTGAAGCTGAAAGGCTGTTTATCATTTTCTCGCCAGAAAATGTGACCTCTCTGTGCCTGTCATCAGAGGCTACCTGTGCATCAAAAAGGATCTGCTCAAAGCAGGATGGTCAAACACACAAAACCCTCTGATGGAGGTGTGAAAGACGAGCTGTAACCTCAGCTTTCACATTTTTTTTCTGTAAAGGGAGTCATTTTTGGTATGATATTTATGTAATATTTTTGGGGCGAGTCGTTCAGAACTATCTTTAAGCTATTTATTGAGACTACCAGGCCTGGGAGCTTGAGGGTCCTGTGCAGTATCTTTGTGGTTCTGGACAGTGTGTCGCAGTTCTTAAACACCTGACCGGACCTTGTTAATCTGAGCAAGACTTCATTAGCACAGCTATCTTGGGGACCCTTCCTAGATAGGAGCCAAACCCCCGACCTGAAGTCAGGCATGTAGTGTTACCACTATACTATGCATATATAGCATCTAGATGCACAGCATAGTACAGGGTGGGCCATTTATATGGATACACCGTAATAACATGGGAATGGTTGGTCATCTTAAAGTCCTGTTTGTGGCACATTAGTATATGTGAGGGGGCAAACTCCTCAGGATGGGTGGTGACCATGGTGGCCATTTGGAAGTCGGCCATCTTGGATACAACTTTTGTTTTTTCAATAGGAAGAGGGCCATGTGACACATCAAACTTATTGGTAATGTCACAAGAAAAACAATAGTGTACTAGGTTTCAACATAACCTTATTCTTTCATGAGTTATTTACAAGTTTCTGACCACTTATAAAATGTGTTCAATGTGCTGCCCATTGTGTTGGATTGTCAATGCAACCCTCTTCTCCCACTCTTCACACACTGATAGCAACACTGCAGGAGAAATGCCAGCACAGGCATCCAGTATCCGTAGTTTCAGGTAGAGCAGGGCGATATGGCCAAAAATATTTATCACGATATATATTTGAAAATTTGCGATAATGATATAACCGACGATATAATTGATGCGAGACAAAATACAACTCCACAACATTACTAGCGCAAAAAGACAACCTTCCATTTATTTTCACTTAAACAAGAAGCTGGTTTTTATGTACATTAAAGCTTTATAAAAATGTAACAGTGCAAATGCAAATTCCTTGCTGAAAGTTTAACCAAAAGGCATTTCCAGTAGAAATGGGATGACATATCCTGAGCATAACCATGTATAATATCCACTGAAGTTAAAAAGAGGTGCTTTGCAACATTAAACTGCAGTGTGCAGTACGCATTTTTCGGACCATAAGGTGCACGGGATTATAAGGCACATTAAGCGAAACAAAGCAGTCAGATAAATCAAACTTGATTAAACTCATTCTTCTTGCTTCCTCCACTTCTGTACCATTGATTCATTAATGTTGAATTCTCTGGCAGCTGCTCTATTCCCATGTTGCAGTATATTAATGACTAACCTCGTATTGTGGATGGATTATCTCAGTTGTTCTCCTGACTGAAGTTTGGTCCGTTTACAGCATCCTGCCATGCGATTGCATTTGTCTCTAACCATGAAGAACCTTAACGTTAACTTTTATAAGTGGAAAAGTGTTAGTGTTGGTCCTCCAGCTTCACTGTTTATGTTATGCTAACATAGCTGTGTCGCTAGCGATCACGTAGCACATCATTATATACCAGCTAGCCCAACTTCAGTAACCCTACAAACGTCACTGCTGTTTATTTTCCTGTCTTCATTTATGTTGGAAGTGATAGCAGAGCTGTACGTTTGATTTTTTTCAGAAATCTCTCAGTCAGATCATGCTATATCATGCTTAGGTAACTAGCAAAACTAGCGAGCTAACTTCCGCTAGCTTCCTGCTAACTTCTAACTCCGTTAAATGTAATAACTTTTGTTTTCATGGATGCCTGGAAGTTAAACTTTATAGTTACACCTGGTAAAGCAGCAATGCTGATCGTTTTATTAAAGATGAAAGAATTTAGACAGTTTTTAACGCTCAGTGATGCTGCAGTGTTGTTTGACCTGAAGCATACGGAGTTTAGGACCCAGATTACTCCCAGATTTAAGAGCATCTTAGTCCGACAAATACGACAATAACGACGGCCGCTTGCATGTTCTGCAAAAAAATGTGCTTTGTCGTGTATCTGACGGACAAACACCCAATCAGTTCCACATCACTGAAGTTGCACCATTTTTACAAACCAATTCTGGTTCATCTGTTTCACTCAACAATCGGCCATGTGCATATGAAAACAAAGGCACTGCGCATGCGCGTTTTACTCCCATTCTATCGCGATATTTCATTTTCCTATCGTTGCCTAACATTATACCGGTATTACCGTGAACGGTATAATATGGCCCAGCCCTAGTTTCAGGTGCTGCACATCTCGTATCTTCACACCATAGACAATTGCCTTCAGATGACCCCAAAGATAAAAGTCTAAGGGGGTCAAATCGGGAGACCTTGGGGGCCATTCAACTGTCCCACGATGACCAGTCCACTTTCCAGGAAACTGTTCATCTAGGAATGCTCGGACCTGGCACCCATAATGTGGTGGTGCACCATCCTGCTGGAAAAACTCAGGGAACGTGCCAGCTTCAGTGCATAAAGAGGGAAACACATCATCATGTAGCAATTTAGAATATCCAGTGGCCTTGAGGTTTCCATTGATGAAGAATGGACCCACTATCGTTGTACCCCATATACCACAGCAAACCATCACTTCTGTTGTTCTAACAGTCTTGGAGGGATCCATCCAATGTAGCTTAGTGTCAGACCAATAGCGGTGGTTTTGTTTGTTAACTTCACCATTCACATAAAAGTTTGCCTCATCACTGAACAAAATCTTCTGCATGAACTGAGGGTCCTGTTCCAATTTTTGTTTTGCCCATTCTGCAAATTCTGTGCGCCGATCTGGGTCATCCTCGCTGAGATGCTGCAGTAGCCACTTCGGAGGCGGGGTGCCCCCGGCCTCTCGGCCTGGGGCTCGGTCACTCAGGCACGGCTGGCTGCCGGCGGAGCTCACGGGCGCGTCACTGCAACTCCCCCTGGCTTCTGCTCCGCGGCTGCTGAGTGAGCCCTCATCTGGGACTCTCCTCAGGTCTTTCCGGGACAGTGGCGCGGCTGCCCCTCTTTTGGTCTTCCTTGGTCTCTTGTGTTCTGAGAGCCTCTGGATGTCTGGAGTTTTGATCTCCTCCATACCTGCTTCATGCCCTGGAGGACGGGGCTGTGGCCCCCCCACACCCTCTAGCAGATCATTACATGAAGGAACCTTTTTAAAAAAAAAACAAGCGCGTCCATGCTCACAGGTGTACACACGGGTGATCACACCCACAAACTACACCCTTTTTGGCTCCTACCTCAAAGCACACTGTGTTCTGTTGATCTTATGTGCTGCACAATAATGTTTAATATTTAGTATTTACTGTCATATTCCCATATATCATTGTGATATTGTTTATTCTATTACTCTTGTTCTCTTCTGCTTGTTTTCTTTTTTCTTTCTCAGTAGGTGATCCAGGTGATTGATATATGCATTTTTTTTTCTGCCTATTCTGTTGGTTTTTGTGTTTTGCCCTTCTCCCCCGTCCCTCTTCTCAGCTGTTTCTCTTTCCCTCTTTCTTTCTCCCCTTCTTTCCCCCAGTCAAGTCTGTCCCGTATTCAGTAAGTGAAAATAAAATAAACAATAAAAGGTGAATCAAATGGACCATTACGGCAAGGCTGGGATGGTCAATTTGGTAAAGTAAATCCGTTGGGCATCTTTCTTTGCCTTTAGACAACAATTCTGATGGCAAAAGAGCCAAACGGGACAGGCAAAAAAAAAAAGAGATGCTGCAGTAGCTGGAGTTTGTAAGGGTGCCATTTGTGAGTAGCTAATATCCGCTGAAGGGATGTTCGACTAATCCCACTCTCCAGTGACATGCGGCGAGTGCTACGCTGTGGGCTTTTGCTGAATGAAGCTAGGACAGCAACTGATGTTTCTTCATTAGTGACAGTTTTCTTGCTTCCACATTTTGGCAAATCCAACACTGACCCAGTTTCACGAAACTTAGCAAGCAGTTTGCTAACTGTAGCATGGGAGATGGGTGGTCTCGTAGGGTGTCTTGCATTGAAATCTGCTGCAATGACCCGGTTACTGCGTTCACCAGATATCAACACAATTTCGATCCGCTCCTCACGTGTTAACCTGTTCGACATGTCAATGGCTGTGAACAAAGAGAAACTTGTAAATAACTCATAAAAGAATAAAGTTACATTGAAACCAAGCACACCATTGTTTTTCTTGTGACATTACCAATAAGTTTGATGTGTCACATGGCCCTCTTCCTATTGAAAAAACAAAAGTTGTATCCAAGATGGCCGACTCCTAAATGGCCACCATGGTCACCACCCATCCTGAGGAGTTTGCCCCCCCTCACATATACTAATGTGCCACAAACAGGACTTTAAGATCACCAACCATTCCCATGCTATTACGGTGTATCCATATAAATGGCCCACCCTGTATATGTCACGGTTCGGGGCAGCGGCCGTGTGAAGAGTGGAAGGAGGACTCAAATGCAGCACTTATTCAGATGTGAAGGGTGATTTATTAACAATACCAGACATAAAGTGGAGATGGTAAACAGAACTAAGGACGAACTAAACTGGGATAAACTACACAAAGGAGTGGCAAACCTGAACATGAAGGGAGAACAGCAGGGAGAGCACGCAGGGGATTTCACAAGGTATGAATACAGACGACGCGACGAGGAGCAGAGGAAAACACACACTATAAGTACACAAAGAGACACTGGGAAATCACACACAGGTGGGGGAAACAGCTGGACCTGATTAACCTGACGAGACAGGGGAACACTAACACCAGGGACCAATAGAGGGAGCACAAACCCAGAACCCAGTGTCTAAAATCCCAAACACAAACCATCCCAAAACAGCCCAAGAATAATAATGAAAGTAATAACAATAAAGAACATAACCACAAAGTCACTGAGTCATGGCCGCAGGACCATGACAGTATATATACTGTTTTGTTTAAAAGAAACAGTTTAAAGAAACTTTATGATTCTTCTTCTTCTTTAGATTCCAGCTTTAATATTTCTGCTTTAAATGAAAGACTCGTTCTGCTTTGCTCTGCTTTCTGATTCTTTTACTCATATATGCAAATCTCTATACATGGATGGCGGAAACCATGTTCATTTACTGCAATCAACAGCAGATTTTGGCATTTAACATTTAATAAATATGTGAAAATGAAAAAACGGCTCGTGTTTTACAGCATCATGCACCACAGGTTCTAACTGTAAACAATGTGTATTCAGTGTATGATATTCAGTTAGGGATTATTTTTTCACTCAGTGTTTCTGTTCCTCATCACAGCACCATCACTTGCAAAGGAAACACACAGGCTCTGAGATACCCTTCATAGTAAGGCTATGATCTCACTTTTGTAGGGAATCCTGATGTAGACCATCAGGCATGTGGGTGACACTCGGGAATATTGCTAGGACTTTTGTGAACCGCTTTTAAAATCTGAATCCTTTTGATTTCTCTTTTATTTAATTAGTGGTAGTTTTCACATGGAAACAACAGTGATATAACGGTGGCTTAATGTAATATTGAAATGGAAGATCCTCACATACCTACATTTATCATTTCTACTGTCACAAGATCACAAGCGTTAGAGAGGGTGGGATAAACTTTGATCCGCACCGGGCATAAAAAAATAATTGCCAATACCACTTGGCAAATTGCACCTTGTATGCAATTTAAGGAATCACATTCTCCAACATGTGCCATGTTGTCTGTATGTTAAACTACACAGCATTGTCAGGTGAATTACACTGTCAGACTGAAGGTCAGTGACAGCACTGAAACATGTGCTCTGTTGTACTTAAACAAGAAAATCCATTTTGAAAGGTAAAGGATGTACGTCTCCTAATTGTTTCCAGCTTGCTTTTGTCATGTTCACCTGAACTTAAAAGCAATGCCTCCAAGTAATTCTAGTGCAATGATCACGATGAATAAATGTGGTTGATGCCCTTATTTCCTGTTATTTGCCTATGAACTTCCATCTGGGCTTTGTTTAATTGTAGATTCATCTTCATCTTTGTCAGTGTGATGATATTACTTTTAAAAATAACAACAAATTCTTGTCTCTGTACTGATAAATAGTCAATAGTATGGCTACACTGGTACTAACTGGTGAATAACTGTGTTTCTGCTGTGCTAAGACAAAGGCAATAACCATTATTAACACCGTGTTGCACGCACACCAAAGCAATACTTATATTTGAGGAGTTTTTTTAAATTATTTTTTTAATTCTATATAATTTTTAAATAGAAACTAGTGATTTTGGTTCGTTACAGTTGCTGAGCACATTAACAAGTTCTGGGGAAATGTAAAAAGAACAGCTGGACACTAAATACTACATTTCTCTAGAGGGCTCGTAGAAAATGCAGACCTCATTCAAGATGAAGAGTCCACTCTTCTATGTTGTGCAAACTGGCAACCAAACACATTGTAAATAACCGGATATTTCCAGAAACCAGCTTCTCCATGCTTCTCCCCTGCTTATAAGATTTGACAAACTAATCCACCCAGTGTCAGCTCCAGTGATTCTTCGGGATGTTTTAAATTGCAGCGCACAGCACAATCGATCTAGCCTTGTAGAGTAATCGTCTGTATGGTGTAACAGCACAGTACACATCAATAAATATATGTAATTGTACTCGAGAATTAAATAAAAAATAACCGTTTTGCTCCATTTCTGTGTCATATTTCTTGCAACATTTTCAGATGATGAGGTTTCCAAAATAACTCTGTGAAAAATTATACTGAACCTGCAACAGGCTCAAACTCACTAGAACGTCTTGTTCATAAGTCAAAATGAGGTTTTGCGTTAATGAACAAGTAACTGCCACAAAAATGACAAATTCCTTCGACATTTTATCAACCAAGTTGGTCAAAGTGTTCAGATATTTTTTCAGAATGGTAGAACTGGTCAAAATCTACAGTTCTACCGATTAATTGCTCCCCCCATAATTCCTCTTCTACACCACTGCAATCGGGAAATATAAAATATTTAGGTATTAATGTTTCTCCCAAGCTTGCAGATCTAACTAAATTAAACCATATCCCACTTTTAAAGAAGGTAGAAGATGATCTGGCTAGATGGAAATGTCTACCCATATCACTCATGGGAAGGGTTGCCGCTATAAAAATGATGGTCTTACCAAAAATAAATTATTTATTCTCAATGATCCCAACTAAACCGCCACAAGATTGGTTCAGATCTCTAGATTCATGTATGTCCAAATTCCTTTGGAAAAATAAACCCCCACGTATAAGCTTAAAAACACTACAAAAGACCAAGGATAAAGGAGGACTAGAACTGCCTAACTTTCAGCACTACTTCTTAGCCAACAGGCTCTTAGATGAACCTTGGCTAGATGTAGAACAAGCACTTTGCAATAATCTAGAGATCTCAGACCTACCATTTATCAGCTCAAACATCCAACGACATGAATGCTTTAAAAGCATCAACATCAGCTCTTCTCTGACAGCATGGTGGGAGTTTCTAAAATTGACGGCGTCTTCATTAATCCCATGCAAACGTACACCTATCTGGAACAACCCTGACATATTACAAAACAATAATATGATAAACTTTTCAGATTGGAGTGGTAAAGGAATCAAATATTTAGAACATATACTAGAAGGAACAGAATTTATCTCATTTGACGGACTAGTTACACAATATGGGATCAACAAGAAAAGATTTTTAGAATATCAACAAATTAAATCCATAGTAAAAAAGAAATTTAAACCAGGTCAAGTTGAACTACAAACACCACCAAGTGTGGTTCAATTTCTTACTCTTAAAACCCTCAAATTACTATCCAAAGTATACAGAATGCTTTCTAAAACAGATGAATCAATATCACTTCCTATTGCAAAATGGGAAGCGGATTTATCAGTTAACTTAGACCTAAACTTCTGGTCTCAGATTTGCTTAAAAACCTTTCATCTAATTAGAAATCCCAGTCTTCAATTAATTCAATACAAAATATTACATAGAGTGCACTATACAGGTCATCGGATGTTCAAGATGGGCTTTACGTCTACCAACAACTGCTCACACTGCCAAACCAATTCACCGGACAATTATATCCACGCTCTTTGGTTCTGTCCACCAGTGCAGAAGTTTTGGCGCGAGATATGTGAAGACTTATCAAAGTGTCTGAAATGTAACATTCCAACTTCCCCCTTAGTGTGTTTGTTGGGCAGCTTAGATAATGTCACTTCAGAAAAGAATATCGCCCATATGGTTTCCACTGCCCTATGCATAGCCAAGAAAACAGTCCTCATGAACTGGAAAAATAAAAATAATCTTAATTCTAACCAATATAGAAATGATCTATTAGATTACATTAGTCTTGATACAGCCTCTGCCACCACATCAGATCAATTGCTCTGGGCTCCTTTGATCAGCTCCATCACCTAGTGGGGGTGGGGGGTCACACTTTGGTCCCGCCTTCACTGTTGTGATTGGTGTGGGGGTAGGGACAGGCTTAGGGCGTCGGGGGGTTCCCCGGAGGCATATTCCTTGGGGGGCTCAACCCGGGGTAGCGGTCATGTCCGGTTAGGGGCTCTGTTGGCTCTCAGGTGACTGTTTCCTCGCGGCTGCGTGCAGCGGGGCTAGGGGAGGGTCTGTGCTGACGGACGTGGGTTACTGACCTGGTAGCCTGGCTGCCCCTGGGTGGGTCCGGGATGGGCGTGAGGTTCTGGGGGCGCTCCGTCTCTGGGCTGGGGCCCGGGCCGGGCCTCGGGGGCTTGGGTCCTGGTTGGTGTGTTGCCGGGGTTGTGGGCGGGTGGGTGCATGGGGGCCCACCCCTGGAGCAGGGTGCCGCCGGTGCATCGAGCCACCTGGGGGGCTCTTCAACTGGTGGGGGAGATTGTCACATCTTGCAGGAGCTTTGATCTCCTCGGGAGCTCTCTCTGCAGGAGGGGGAGATACAGGAGAGGTGGAGGAAGATCTCAGCCTGGGTGTTTATTGTCTTATGTAGTCTGGAAGATGAGTGGATGGTGGGGTGGGTGCAGTTTTCTCTGTGGTGGGGTTGGGTGGACTGTCCCGGGCTCTGTGGGGCCGGGAGGCGCTGCTGCACTGGGCCACGGTCTGGATGGGCATGGGCCCCCTTTCCCTGGCGGGTCGCGGAGTATGGGGGTGCCTACTGGGGTCAGCGGGGGAGCTGGCCCCAGGGAGGGGTCACCTGCCCCTCCCTTCCTTCCCTCCCCATCTCCAGCTGCCTCCCTCTTCCCGCTCCACCACAACCACCCACACATGCAGGACCTTGGAGTAGGGGTATGTCACCAGGGTGCAGAGGAGGCTACCCCCCCCCCCCCCCCGGTCCCCTTCTGGCTTCCTCTGCCTCAATTTTATCCCACAACTTAGACATTCACATTACTCACACTCTCACTACACATACATATAGGATCTTGGGGGTGGGCACAATACACAGAATCCAAAGTACCATCAGGGTGTACACCCCACCCCTGGCGTCGTTGCCCACCTCTCAAGGTTAAATACACGTAGACATTAAGGGCTAGCAGGAGGGACCATGCGCTTACCTGCTGCTCTCTGGCAGGTAGCTCCATGCCCTCCTGGGTTTTAAATGCACCTTAGAACACACATGCATCAACACTACAATGAGCGGGTGGAGGGAGGTTTGGAGTCTTCTCTCACCCCCGTTCTCTGCGACCTGCTGGAGCAGGGGGGCTAGGACTAGGAGGAGGAGTTGGCCGTCCGACTGCGGTCTGGAGTGTGGGGCCTCCCTGCTGCTGTGGAGTCGGGGCGGTCTGCCTCCCCCCACCGCAGGGAAAAGGGTAACACCACCTGGGTCTGGGTGCAGTTCCCCCTCCAGGGGCAAGGGTACCTAGACCCGGTTTGTAGAGTACGCTTGGGGAGTGTGATCGTGTGTACAGCGTCTCTTTATGTCTGTCTCCACGTTGGTTGAGTGTGGAGTAAGTGCATATGAGAGCATGAGGGTGGGAATGGATGTTTGTATATGTGTGTGCCTGTATGTCTGTGTCTATATGTCAGGTTGGGTGTCAGGCGCCACCTCTCTGGGGACATCTCAGGCCCTCCAAGGTTTGGAGGCCTATCTCCCCCCACCACCACTTCCCCTGCCAGTGGCGGACTCCCTCAGGTGTCGGTGCGTTGGTGGTTCTTTGTGTCCGGGGGTGGGCGTCCGGGTACACACCGGCTCACTCCTTGGCGGCCGCTTATCGGGGCCTGGAGCCTGGGGCTCGCTCGGGCCACTTCGGAGGCGGGGTGCCCCCGGCCTCTCGGCCTGGGGCTCGGTCACTCAGGCACGGCTGGCTGCCGGCGGAGCTCACGGGCACGTCACTGCAACTCCCCCTGGCTTCTGCTCCGCGGCTGCTGAGTGAGCCCTCATCTGGGACTCTCCTCAGCTCTTTCTGGGACAGTGGCGCGGCTGCTCCTCTGTTGGTCTTCCTTGGTCTCTTGTGTTCTGGGGGCCTCTGGATGTCTGGAGTTTTGATCTCCTCCATACCTGCTTCATGCCCTGGAGGACGGGGCTGTGGCCCCCCAACACCCTCTAGCAGATCATTACATGAAGGAACCTTTAAAAAAAAAAACAAGCGCGTCCATGCTCACAGGTGTACACACGGGTGCTCACACACACAAACTACACCCTTTTTGGCTCCTACCTCAAAGCACACTGTGTTCTGTTGATCTTATGTGCTGCACAATAATGTTTAATATTTAGTATTTACTGTCATATTCCCATATATCATTGTGATGCTGTTTATTCTATTACTCTTGTTCTCTTCTGCTTGTTTTCTTTTTTCTTTCTCAGCAGGTGATCCAGGTGATTGATATATGCTTTTTTTTTTCTTTTTTCTGCTCGTTCTGTTGGTTTTTGTCTTTTGTCCTTCTCCCCCGTCCCTCTTCTCAGCTGTTTCTCTTTCCCTCTTTCTTTCTCCCCTTCTTTCCCCCAGTCAAGTCTGTCCCGTATTCAGTAAGTGAAAATAAAATAAACAATAAAAGGTGAATCAAATGGACCATTACGGCAAGGCTGGGATGGTCAATTTGGTAAAGTAAATCCGTTGGGCATCTTTCTTTGCCTTTAGACAACAATTCTGATGGCAAAAGAGCCAAACGGGACAGGCAAAAAAAAAAAAAAAAAAAAGAAAAAAAAGAATGGAGCTGGAATTTCCTTACATCCTTGTAGTACTTGTTTCCACTGACCTTTAGTGCCTGCTGTACCAGGCTGCTGATTTTCTGTGAATGCCTGAATGCTATTATGAGTCAAAGTGAGTATTCCAAGACACTGATTCCATGAGCACAAGGTTCTACTTTCTAAAGAAAAATAGCAGTTATATTTGCATGCCTTGTGTGAGGAAAAATGGGTTTTTCTTTCACAATACAGTAAGATATGTAGTGCTACTATGTGCAGTAGTAAGTTGCTGTAATGCAGTAATGAATGAATTGCTTGGATTTAGTGGAAAACATGTTTTTTAAGATCATCAAACTGAAGGATGGCTCGCTAATCTGTGCATCGGTTAACTCAACAGTCACACAGGCCAAAAGATTGCCCAGTAACCTCCTGGCAACTACCAGCTGCTATGAAAGAAATGCGGTTGCTGGGGGTTGGTGGCAGTCACTAAGTGAAACTGGCTAGAAAAAGATGCTTCGTGTGGTTGCAATCTTTGATGGCAGATTGCTATTTAGTCTGCAACTAGTCTGCAAACACTTGCCAACTACTCACAGAGTGGTAGTGAAAAAGAAAAGTATTGCCTTCAAAGTAAAAGTTGCACCTGTTGAAATGGTATTAAGGATGATGGCCAACTATTTGATGAGTGTTTGCAGGTAAGTCTTTGTCTTCTGTGCAAAACACAGGCAATCAAAGCAATCTGCTAGTGAAAGAAAACAATCACAAGGAGGTTTTTACTACAGCACTCTCTCTGAGATCGATTTCGCCATTCATCTAGGAATACATATTTTTCACCAGTGATCCAAGTTTGTTATGATAAAGACATTTCAAGTGATAACCTGATGTTCTTATAACAGGAAAACTAAATAATTCCATTTAAGGTTGCTTAAAATAACTACAGCGTTTAATTTGGATCGAAGGGTCCAGTGCATTATTATAGACACTCCTGCCTCTTAATCTTAATTGTCATTTACCTCACCAGCAGAGTGACTTCAGCAGACATTATTCACCAAAAGCTGTTAAAATGTTTACTCTTTTTCTTGGTAATTGTGTCTAAGCAGCATTACAGCTAATCAGCGTGGAAACAAATCTTATTTAGCAGCACACAGCCTTCTTTCATTCCTGGAAATAAATACAAATTAAATGGTAAACAAATTAGAGCAAGAAACAGAAACTTCAGATAACATAATGCATATTGTTATATCTCATTTGACAGAAACCTGTGCAATAAATTAGGTCTTTCCTTCTAAGCATTAAGGCACATAAAAATCAAAGTCATGCTTAACCACCCTGAGGCTGAAACAATGCTAAGACCAGGGGTGGTACATGTAAAAATAAATAACATCAACAGGACCCAAGTTTCTTAGCAAACTGCAGCACTGTAATGCAGTTTTTCTCTGTTTATGTCACGGCGAGTGAGGTGAGCCGTGTGGAGGCAATGAAGGAGGATCCAAACGCAGGCAGTCGTGAAGGTGTGAAGGTGGTTTATTGAGCATGAAAGTAAATACAAACGGCAAAGGGAGCTATGACTAACTAGACTGGGAACAAACTAACTACAGAACACGAACCTGAACATGAGCAGAAACACTTAGCGGTTGACAGCAGGGAAACACACAGATGACGCAGGGTGGAATACACAGACGGACCAGCAACTACAATGACGGCAGACATGACTTAAATACACGGAGAATCACAGGGGAATTACACACAGGTGGTGGACACAGCTGGGAATGATCACAAGACGAGACAAAGGTAAAACTGAACACACTCACATGAGACGCAGACCATCACAATAAAACAGGAACAAGAAACCATCACACTAAGACACAAACTCGACAGAGAGACAGACAGACAATGGCACATGGAGCTAGACAAATACTAAGCAGACACAACCGAAGAACAAATCCTAAACACCACAGAAACATGAAACTCAAATAATAAACATCATCATCATCAACACTACAAGAGAACAAGAAAACAATCCCTGATGCAAACTAAAACATAATAAAACTCAAACTACTGGGTCCAACGGACCCAGAACCGTGACAGTTTATCTTTGTACACTTTTTCTTTTTCTCTGGCTCAACCTTAAATGACAGATAAAGTTTCTGAAACAACATGTGAAAACATTTTGTTCCTACCTCTCACCAGAAACAGCGTTCCCCAGTCTTCGTTAGCGTTTGCAAATGCTCTGTGACATTTAGGGAAGTGACTAAGAACACAGATGTCTCCAATTTGTCTCTGTGATCACAACAGATAATGTTTTTTAACAGCTGAATAACTTTCTCTCTGCCATTATTTTTACCGTGTAAGTCATGCTTGTCAAAATAGTAGCATTGTAAAGCATACAGAGAAAACATTGATGATCAGAAAACACTTTACAGCCTGTCTATGGAAGAGAAAGAGGAGTAAAGACGTGTGGAGGTGTTACAAGGGAAAAAACAGAAGATGCAGAAGAGCATAGAAAATGGATATGAACATGTCCTCCTCCCCCATCAGGATGAAAGGGAGACCATTAGGTGTGAGATCAAAGCGAACCAATGTGGACCAGTGATTCTGTTACTATAGTATAGTAATGCACATATTTTGTTTCCACAGTATTTTTTGGTACGTATAGTCATGTTTTTTTACATGTTTTTCATCTTTGCAGTGCTGTGTAGAAGTTCTTTCCCCCTCCGTTACTGTAAATGTGGTTGAGTTTGTTGTGGGAGCATAGGAGAATGTTTTTTTCACTTACGCACATGCAAATGAGTCTCATTTTCTTTATGGAAATATAATGAAATAGCTTGTGCTTTTCAACTCAGCATCTGAAAAGCATTCACGATGATGAACTATAGCAGTCAGGAGTGGTGACAGTCTGGTCCAGCAGGCTGTAACAGCTGCCAGCGATTGCTGGGGTCCCAGTCAGAATTCAGTGTCTATGAACACAGTCAGGACAAGCATGTTAGGAAACTAGAAGATGAATACTCTTTTATACTGTATTGTCAATGTGATACAAAATCCAAATATTTTCACTTCTGTTGTTTACACAATATCAAAGAAACGTCTGATTTTAATAGTGATGACTTTATTATTGACAGAGAAAACTTCATTTTGGCTCATGGATTAAAGGTTTTGAGCTGCTAAGTATAGTGGGTGCCACAGTACCATTTGTCAGAAATGTGTCAAACAAACTGCAGAAACCACTTGTAAGCCCTTTAGATGTTGTGACTGATCAGAAAATCTGTAAATGAAACTGTTGGATGATCGCTGATTAAAAGGCTAATCTAATGTTTGCTTTAATAAATGAAGTAACAAAAGAACAAACACATTATTCTCAGAATTTTGAAAAACTAAGTACACCCTATGATTCAGCAGCAGTAGTTTTTGTATCACCTCATCATCTCCCACATTGCTGTAAAAGACTTTTGGCGCACCTTACAGTGTTGCTTCAGATCACTAAAGTTTGCAGCCAATCATTTATGTACAGCTCTCTTAAGGTCCCGTTACAGCACTTCAATCAGGTTCAGGTCTGGACTTTGACTGGATCATTGCAGCACTTTTTGCAATGACTGAAAAATATTTGCAATTCTGTCCTTTTCCAGGATTTCTGCTGACGATTTGCTGCTGTACCTGGGATCATTACCTTGCTGCAATACCCATTTAGCCTTTGGATAAATGACCTCACATCTGATTTTGGTACAGAGGAGTTCATGGTGAAGTCAGTGACTGGAAGGTGCCCAGGGGCTGTGACTGCAAAGCAAGACCAAATCTTCACCACCCTGCCACTGTGCTTGATAGTATGAGGTGTCTGTGCTGATATCCTGTGTTTGGTTTTTTCAAAGCGTCCTGTTGTGCAGTTTGGCCAGACATCTCCACTTTGCTCACATCTGTCAAAGGACATTGTTCCAGAAGTCTTGTGGTTTGTGCAGATGTAAATTTGCTAACCTAAGCCGTGCTATTTTTGGAGAAAAGAGGCTTCCTCCTGGCAACCTTTCCAAATGAGCCATACTTGTTTAATCTTTTTCTAATTGAATTGTTATAAACTTGCTAAGCGAGGTCTGTAGAGCCTGAGATGAAGCTCCTGGCATTTTTACAGTTGCTTTGATGTTTGCATGATTTGAACTGGAGGAATATTTTCTTCTACACTCCTGAAACGAGCATGTCATTGCATTAACACACATGTGAATGCTCCAGACCAGTAAATGGCCAAAACTTCAGCTGTTATTGAGTTGGTCACACTTGATGATGATGATTAATTAACCCAGTGCATTTGATTAGCAGCACCCAGCTGCTACTTACCCTCTTTTTACCTATGAAGGCAGTAAGGATGTAGCGAGGACTGCAGAGTCCTGTAAAAACTTTCACGTGACTTTATGTCCTTCTTAACATCCTTAAGTTTATGACAAACAAAGAACAGAAACCACATTTTTAAAAAAACCACAATTTAATTTAAACATTACAAAAGCTTTTTTGTTTAGACAGTACAAATATTTAAATGTTGAAATCCAATAATCCTGTCACTGAAAATAAAACATTCAATACAGTGGTGTCTTATTATTATGAATTATTTTAATTAACATGTTATATAATTCTCTTTTAATAGGATGAATAATTGTTCAGTTCAGCTTCTGCTGTATACATATACATATATATCATATGCACACACACACATAAAAAAAACACCCAGCACGCCCCTGCGGGAGGTTTATCCTTCAAGCTCGGGTCCTCTACCAGAGGCCTGGGAGCTTGAGGGTCCTGCGCAGTATCTTAGCTGTTCCCAGGACTGCGCTCTTCTGGACAGAGATCTCCGATGTTGTTCCCGGGATCTGCTGGAGCCACTCGCCTAGCTTGGGAGTCACCGCACCTAGTGCTCCGATTACCACGGGGACCACCGTTACCTTCACCCTCCACATCCTCTCGAGCTCTTCTCTGAGCCCTTGGTATTTCTCCAGCTTCTCGTGTTCCTTCTTCCTGATATTGCTGTCATTCGGAACCGCTACATCGATCACTACGGCCGTCTTCTTCTCTTTGTCTACCACCACTATGTCCGGTTGGTTAGCCACCACCATTTTGTCCGTCTGTATCTGGAAGTCCCACAGGATCTTAGCTCGGTCATTCTCCACCACCCTTGGGGGCATCTCCCATTTTGACCTCGGGACTTCCAGGTTATACTCGGCACAGATGTTCCTGTACACTATGCCGGCCACTTGGTTATGGCGTTCCATGTATGCCTTGCCTGCTAGCATCTTGCACCCTGCTGTTATGTGCTGGATTGTCTCTGGGGCATCTTTACACAGCCTGCACCTGGGGTCTTGCCTGGTGTGATAGACCCCAGCCTCTATGGATCTTGTGCTCAGAGCTTGTTCTTGTGCTGCCATGATTAGTGCCTCTGTGCTGTCTTTCAGTCCAGCTTTGTCCAGCCACTGGTAGGATTTCTGGATATCAGCCACCTCCTCTATCTGCCGGTGGTACATACCGTGCAGGGCCCTGTCCTTCCATGATGGTTCCTCGTCTCCCTCCTCTTTCTTGGGTTTCTGCTGCCTGAGGTATTCACTGAGCACTCGGTCAGTTGGGGCCATCTTCCCAATGTATTCTTGGATGTTCCTTGTCTCATCCTGGACTGTGGTGCTGACACTCACCAGTCCCCGGCCCCCTTCCTTCCGCTTAGCGTACAGCCTCAGGGTGCTGGACTTGGGGTGAAACCCTCCATGCATGGTAAGGAGCTTTCTTGTCTTTATGTCAGTGGCTTCTATCTCCTCCTTTGGCCAGCCTATTACCCCAGCAGGGTACCTGATCACGGGCAGGGCGTACGTGTTGATGGCTCGGATCTTGTTCTTGTTCAGGGTGTTGTTGGAATGCTACTACGCAAGTAACCCCGGCGGAAGGGGCTACATGAATAGGATGAGGGACCTATGGATTCTTCGATACCCAACATCCACAATGACGGCGAAACAACTAGTAGCTCAGTGTTCCAACATTCGAAAACATATATATATATATATGTATATATATATATACTCACCGGGGACTGGTGAGTGTCAGCACCACAGTCCAGGATGAGACAAGGAACATCCAAGAATACATTGGGAAGATGGCCCCAACTGACCGAGTGCTCAGTGAATACCTCAGGCAGCAGAAACCCAAGAAAGAGGAGGGAGACGAGGAACCATCATGGAAGGACAGGCCCCTGCACGGTATGTACCACCGGCAGATAGAGGAGGTGGCTGATATCCAGAAATCCTACCAGTGGCTGGACAAAGCTGGACTGAAAGACAGCACAGAGGCACTAATCATGGCAGCACAAGAACAAGCTCTGAGTACAAGATCCATAGAGGCTGGGGTCTATCACACCAGGCAAGACCCCAGGTGCAGGCTGTGTAAAGATGCCCCAGAGACAATCCAGCACATAACAGCAGGGTGCAAGATGCTAGCAGGCAAGGCATACATGGAACGCCATAACCAAGTGGCCGGCATAGTGTACAGGAACATCTGTGCCGAGTATAACCTGGAAGTCCCGAGGTCAAAATGGGAGATGCCCCCAAGGGTGGTGGAGAATGACCGAGCTAAGATCCTGTGGGACTTCCAGATACAGACGGACAAAATGGTGGTGGCTAACCAACCGGACATAGTGGTGGTAGACAAACAGAAGAAGACGGCCGTAGTGATCGATGTAGCGGTTCCGAATGACAGCAACATCAGGAAGAAGGAACACGAGAAGCTGGAGAAATACCAAGGGCTCAGAGAAGAGCTCGAGAGGATGTGGAGGGTGAAGGTAACGGTGGTCCCCGTGGTAATCGGAGCACTAGGTGCGGTGACTCCTAAGCTAGGCGAGTGGCTCCAGCAGATCCTGGGAATAACATCGGAGATCTCTGTCCAGAAGAGCGCAGTCCTGGGAACAGCTAAGATACTGCGCAGGACCCTCAAGCTCCCAGGCCTCTGGTAGAGGACCCGAGCTTGAAGGATAAACCGCCCGCAGGGGCGTGCTGGGTGTTTTATATATATATATATATATATATATATATATATATATATATATATATATATATATATATATATATATATATATATATATACACTGGGTCAACCTGCACTCATTCAGCTCTTTAATGAATGGAACTGAAGTAAACTCAGATCAAAGCTTTCATTGTACAAAAGTAACCTTGACACTGAGTGAGACTACAGTCGTTGGGTATAACAGTGGGGGGGGGGGGGGGGGGGGGATTGTATTCAGCTAATTACAGCTTTCATTTGTATCCATTCTCCATCCACACTGCCACAGTACACTCTATTAATAACAGCATCCTTTCACTTTTAGTCTCTGTCTGTGGATAGCTACATGTTGAAGTCATTTTCCAGAGCCACATCAAGCACATAGTTGGAACCACTTTTTATCATTTAAGAAAGATTACACAGTGAGGAGCTTGTCAGGCCAGATGAAGCGATCCTTACCTTAGGACAATGCTGGTGCAGCAATGCTGGTGACGATTTATATTCTCCCACTAATTCATTTATTTCTGTCAGGATCACTGATTAGCTTTATACATTACCAAAACTGCTGCACAGCCCACACACAAACTATTTCACAGAAGCTACAATCGCTTCTTCACCACCAGCAGTCAGTTAAAATCTGCTATTCTGCTTTTGGATCCCTAATAGTCTTTAGGGGTGGCTGTAGCTCAGGTGGCAGAGCAGGTCAGCCACTAATCAGAAGGTCGGTGGTTCGATCCTGGGCTACCTCCTGGCTGCATGCCAAATATCCTTGGGCAAGATACTAACCTCATGTTTGCCTACTGGTGGTGGTCAGAGGGCCCGGTGGCGCCTGTGTCCGGCAGCCTCGCCTCTGTCAGTGCGCCCCAGGGCAGCTGTGGCTACAATGTAGCTTGCTATCGCCTGTGTGTGAATGACTGAATGTAGTGTAAAGCGCTTTGGGGTCCTTAAGGACTAGAAAAGCGCTATACAAATGCAGGCCATTTATTCATCAAGATTTTCACATGAGCAGTAATGCTTCTTTTGTTTGTTATCATCAAACTCCTGCATTCATTCCAAACCCTCACCTTGTCAGCCAATCCCATCCAGAAATGAAAAGTGTTTCATTTACTTTATGATAATAAATAGTGACCTTTCAAAGTGAGGTTCCCCTGAAAGCCAATTTTTGTTCCCCCTAATTCACCTTATTAGTTTCACCTGAGTTCGAGTACTGCATCAGACCCCCTTTTGCTGTCAAAACATCCTTATTTCTTCAGCAAGGTTCTAGAAACATTTCTCAAATATTTCAGTCCATACTGACATGATAGCAATCCTCGCTGCACATTTGCTTGCTGCACATTTGCTTGCTGCACATTCATGATGTGAATCTCTTGTTCTGCCACATTCCTCTATTGCTCTTAGATCTGGTGACTGTGGAGGCCATTTGAGTACAGTAAACCCATCATCATGTTAAAGAAACCAGTTTAAGATGATATGAGTTTTGTGACATGGTGCGTTATCCTGCTGGACACGACCAACAGAAGATGTGTACATTGTGGTCAGGTGTACCTAAAAAAGTGGACAAGTAATATACACGTTACGACAGTGAGATTCAGCCTACGTTCTGGTGTAGCAGGGCAGCGTGGGTAATGAGTCACATCAGTTACAGTAGATCTTCTGTGTCCAGACTGTGATCAGCTAATTTGTGCTGATTCTGAGGTTTTCTGTTCTTTTTAGCTTTTGTTAATTACATTATGCAGTAAATATATATATAGATATTGCATGAGCCATCATGGTCCCTGTCCAACCACTAACCAATATAAAGTTAGTATCAAGATGGAATTTGGCAAGTGTTACTAAAGAACCTCATCAGCTTTAATTTAAAGTTACGAGTCTTTCTTTACTCAGCAGCCATGGTGCCAGCCTCTTGGCAACAATCCTATTTTGAAGCATTGTTCGAACTAACTTTCATTTCAATAATCAGCAGGCCAGAAAAACTGCATGTACAGGATGTATAATCAAATCTGACTACAATAACTTAAAGGTTTGCTGATTTTACTCACAAATGATTATTTAAAAAAAAAACCTTTACCGCTCAAATTTTACTGAATTCCACTGAATTCTTTCAGTGTTCCTTTCACTCTCTTCTGTCTAACCTCGTAGTGACTATGGATCTCAGATTCAGCCCTGCATCGGTACAACATAGTCCATCACTGTACCACAGTATTACAAACTGCCCAGTTCAGCTAACACCTGGTAAAATAATGACAAATGGCACAGCTACAACCACAAGACTAATGATCTGTGGTTGTTTTGCAGCCACCTTGAGGCCAGCTGCCTGACAGCTAAAGCTTGGCTGAAACTGGTTGATGCATAAGGAGCACAGCAGCAAATCTACAACAGAAGGGGTGAAAAAGAAAAACATCAATGTGATGCAGTGTCAGTCTCAGAAATTGAGTCTATTGATGCTGCTATGATGTCTACTGACAAATCAAAAGAAATACAACATTCTTTATCATGGAAACAGGGGTGGCTCCTTTAGAAACAAAATAAAGTCTTACTTTATAGAGGCTGATGGCAAAACTACATCCACCATCTTGACAGAGCCTTTCTGTTTGGAGTTTGCTCTACCCATGTCTTTGTGGGTTAACTCCCCTTCTAGTTAGTTCAGGTATTTTACTGATATTTTATCAGAGCTGCTGTTTTTCCTCCTCGAGTTAAACTTGGCTCAAATGTGTTGATCTGAAAATGCTGTTGGAGCACCAGCACCTGTTCAGCCTGCCTGTTGTATTAAACCAGACACAGCAGGAAATGATGTCCCCAAGTGTATAAGTTGAGTAAGTTATCTCAGAGTACTGAAAGCAGAGGCAGGGGCACCATGGTCTGCTTTCTGTTGATCTTGTTTTAAATGATCTGTGTGCTGTCTGTTGGATTTCTCGAGGTAAGCTGTTTGCCCTGATTAAACATGTATAGGGCTATTATTTGTTTTCAGAATATAGGTTTCTTGCTATTGTTAATATTATTATTAGTAGTAGCAGTATCTTTTTATTTAAAGAATTGGGTGTCCATCAATCCACAATAACAAGTAGTAGACGAAATTCTCTCTCAAAGTGAGGATCACACCAGCATCACAACCTGAAGGAGGTGGGGAAAAAAACATGTAAAGGTGACAATACAACACATGCAAAATTCTCCACAACTTGCTAAAATGTGTGTTAATGTGAAAAACACCAAATAAAAGATCTCAGGTTTGGAAGAGACCCGTTTGATGTTCTGCAGCACTTCCAAGACAGAGTGTTGGGGTGTCGACAGACTTTCAATCAAAATGCACGGCGCTTTCTTTGGAGATAAAAGAAAAAAAGCTGCGAACGTCAAGATGTATCTCATCCCGGCTCCAAAACAGGGGGAGAAGCATCATGATATGCAACGACCCGTAGCACTAGATGTTCTGGGAGCACCTGAAGAGGGCTAATCCATCTAAGACATCCAAGAAATATAGCTGACCTGAAAAAGGATTTCAAAGCAGAAAGGGTCCCAAATTCATCCTCATCACTGCGTCTGATATGACTCATACGTGGGAGGGAAGAAGTCTGATGGGATTTGTTGCTGTTAATGGAGGTTTTATGAGATGCTAATTTCAAGATGCCACTATTTTCCAGCTTGCCAGCTAGCTATGATATGAAGACTATAACTGCTTTATTGTGTCTGCATGTGTAACCAAATGCCTGGAGAGACTGGTCATTAAACACATCAGAGCTGCTTTTCCACCATCCCTGGACTCGCACCAGTTTGCATACAGGGAGAACCGGTCAACCGAGGATGCGATCGCCACAGTGCTGCACACATTACTGAAGCACTTGGAACACAGGAACACCTATGCACGGCTCCTCTTTGTAGACTACAGCTCGGCTTTTAATACCATCCGGCCATACAAACTCCGTCCCAAACTCCACCAACTGGGACTTAACTCTTCTCTGTGCAACTGGATTGTGGACTTCCTCACTAACCGTAGACAGAGTGTCAGAGTGGGTAAGAACACCTCTTCCACCCTTGTGGTCAACACCGGTGCCCCTCAGGGGTGTGTTCTGAGCCCTCTGCTATACACTCTCTTCACCCATGACTGTATTTCCTCCTGCGCGTCCAATCTCATTGTTAAGTTTGCAGATGACACTACAGTGCTCGGACTTATATCCAACAATGATGAGACAAACTATAGGACAGAGGTGCAACAACTAGAGTCATGGTGCCACGACAATAACTTGGTCTTAAACACCAAAAAGACCAAGGAGATCATTGTAGATTTCCGGAAGAGGGGTCATAACAACCATCTGCCTCTCTTCATTGGCAGTGAGGCGGTGGAGAGGGTGAGCAGTTTTAAATTCTTGGGGGTAACTGTGACCGAGGACCTGTCCTGGGGCAACCATATCACCTCAGTTGTACGGAAGGCCCAACAGCGCCTCTACTACCTGAGGAGACTGCGGAGCGCACACATTCCCAGATCTCTGATGTTGAACTTCTACAACTGTGCCATCAGCAGCGTTCTGACGTATGGATTTCTAGTGTGGTTCCCCAGCTGCACCAAGGCCGATCAGCAAGCACTCCAGCGGGTGGTGAAAGAAGCTGGCAGAATTATTGGAACAAGTCTGCCAGAGATCAGTAATATCTTCCCCACTCGCTGTCTGAGGAGGGTGCACAGTATCCTGCGGGACCAACATCACCCTGCGCGCCACCTTTTCCATCTGCTGCCCTCAGGGAGAAGGTACAGGTCTATACAGGCCAGAACATCCAGACTGGCCAACAGCCTGTATCCACAGGCTGTGAGGCTCCTGAACTCTCTGCCCCCCTCTCACGGACAATAACCATATCCAACTTCTTAATAGCAATGAACTGGTCTGCATTGGTGCATCATATCTTTATTCTCTTCCCCCTCCTGCCCCCCCCCCCCCCCCCCCCCTTTCTTAAATAGATAACTATCATATCTGATATCATATCTCACAGTACAATAATATTGAATGGGTTGCATTGTTGTATTTTGTCATGTTTCTCAGGTCTTTGTCTGAATTTCTACGAACATTATTGCTAAGGATTGTCTTATTGCATTGGAGTCACACTGGGTTAAATATGTACACTTGGGTTTTAAGGGGTATTTATTATTTTCTTCTTTTTTTTGGGTTGTATGGAAGCCCCAAACGCAATTTCATTGTTCTTGACAATGACAATAAATAAATAAATACTAAATACTAAATCAAAACGTGACCTCACCAGCACCATGGCAAGTGCAAAACCTCACAAAGTGCTGGAGACCAAAATGTATGAACATTTGATCATTCAAAATTATATTATTTAAGCTGATTTGCAGATTCAGTCCACTTGTATCAATGAGAGAAACAAAAGTTATAAATGAATAAATAGATTGTTGAGGATGAGTTCAGTGGAAGTGGCGCTCTATTATTAATACACCTGCTTTATTGATGTGTGTCCTTACCCTATTTTTTCCACTTAAATTAGCAACCACCTAGAAAATTTTGTTGACACTGGGCAGTTCTCTGTGCACACTGAAAGACTGATTTCCTGATATGAATGGGCGTCATTGTTTGCTATCCAAGTGAACTCAGGCTCAGCAGGATTCTTCTCACATCTGCTATGAATAGCGGCAGTCGCGGGTCCTCCAGCGGCCGGGTCGACCCAAGAGCTGACAGTTTATTGAGCATAAAATGCATCAAAGCTCATTTAGCAAAGTGCCCTCACACACAGAGGGGGGAGCGCCTGCTTTCCAGCTGAATCGCCTACCTCATGTCCACAGAGCTGTGTGTGATGAAATCTCTCTTCGCCAATGTCTTTGCTTTTCCTCCTTAATGCCAGCGTTCAGTCATCCTCTCTGTTTTTGTGATTATAACATCATTAACCCTCTCAGGCTCAAATTAAGTTTTTTGTTGCTAATGCACAACCAAGTCCTGCAGTGGTACTTCTGAGCAAAAAAACCCCACATAAAATATGTATGTGGGGTAATCAGGTTGTTAGTCCTTAACTGTTGCAAATCTGCAACGTCTGCCTGGAGAGGGTTAATGTCACGATCCTGGGTCAGTGACCCAGTGTTTTGAGTTTCTTGTGCCTCTGAGTTTTCTGTATTATGTTCTTAGTTCTCGTTGTTGTCCTAGCTTGTTCTTTAGTGTAGTGTCTTAGTTTGGTGTTGTTGTATTCTGTTTAGTTCTCTGAGTATTTAGTAGCTGCCCTCTGTGTTTCTTAGTTGCTCTGTCTCCCTTAGTCTAGTTTGCATCTGTGCTAATTCCTGTTTTACTTTGAAGGTCTGTGTCTCATGTGAGTGTATCCTACTTTGCTCCCTTGTCTTGTCAGTCCTGATTTCTCCCAGCTGTGCTCTCCTTCTGTGTCTCATTCCCCTCGTTACTTCCCATTGTATTTAAACCCTGTGTTTCTCTGAGTCAGTGTCGTGTCGTCCCTCATGCTGTGTGTGAGTCTCCCCGTGTCTTCTGGTATGTGTTATAAATTAGCTTTTCCCAGTGTAGTTTTGTATTGCTTGTGTTCTGTTTTCCAGCAATAAAGCTGTGCTTTTGAGTTCAAGTTCTGTCCCCGTGAGTTTGCGTTTGGGTCCAATCCCTGCCTGCCACACAGCGTTTCATGACAGTTAATGCATTTGATGATGGATAATGCCCAAGATTTATGTGTTTGTAATAGAGTTGCATCTCTGAACATGTTTTAGTCTGGGCACTTGAAACAGATGCTTTAACACTTTAAAAAAATAAAATACAATAGACTCGAAAGTTGATATGTTGATGTTTTTACAGTTATGACTAGAGATGAAATTAATAGATTTCTCATGCAAATATGGAATATGTACAGGATTATTGGCGTTTGAAACACTAGTGGAAGCATCGGCAGCAGCCGCAGCATTGGTTTCCAAAGAGTAGCATGTCCACTCATGCGCACGTGTCATGCATGAGCAGAGGCCACTGATGGTCCAAATGCTATAATTAAAAGGATGTGTTCCAGTGGGTGGTCGGTGCAGACTTGAGTTTGGGTGCTTTGAATGATTTAGTTACTGTCGATATTGTTGAAGCTTTAACATTAAGTAATAATTCACGGCTCTCCTCATTCAGTATTATGTTATGGGAAGCAAATTGGCAGCGGATTTGCATTTAATGCAATTTCCGCGGCCAAGTGACGCACAGCAAACTGGGCACTTGGCCGGGTTGGTAGTTCAGCCTTGTCAAACAGCATTGAGTATGCAGTACTCAATGCTGACAAATAAAAGCCTTTGTCAGAAGTCACACAGGTCAACAGCCATTATGAGTTTGGGGTTTTGGTGTTGGTAGAAGCTTGTGCAGGAAACAGCAAACTTATTTATAGGAAATCCTCAGATAGAAAGGTTCAGAGTTCCTTATATGGGTCTAGATAGTCAGCTATTCCTCACCTCCTACCCCTGAGCTTTCAATTTTTCAGGCCTCAAGCCCCCAAAGAAAGCAGGGAAGTTAAGCACGCTACATCATCTTATCTCGTGCAAGGCTCAAGAGGGGACAAGCAGCATGGGCTGTTCTTTCTCACGGTAACTCAGTGGTGATGGTTTTCTGTAGTTTATTTTATATATTTACTTTTTTTACTGAGCAAAAGCAGAATTGGGAACTTTTGAATGCTTTTCCATTCAGAGCGTCATTCAGAGGTATTACATAAACTGAGGTTTTCACAAGTCCTTTAAAGAAATACGACCGGCTGCAGATACAAGCTGTATGTAATATAGGGAATTTACGAAGCTGCCCACCAGATCAAGCCTGCGGCAAGGTACACAATTTTATTTAACAGACAGAAGGCAGTCACAGCAGGATTTAGCCTCGTAATTCAGATGTGTCTTGCGGTAAAATGCCTGAGCAGAGAAGGGTTTCTTAAATTAGATATAAGCTAAACAAAAAAGGCCACATCAGCAGGCAGCGGAAGCACCGTGATCGCGATAATCTTCATGGTCTTATGCAAACACCCCCTCTGTGAATTTTTGGATCAACATTTTCCTAGAAATAAACCACTCATGGAGGAAAAAACGCTATGTTGGCAGCATGAGGTCTGATGCATAAACCGGTCTCTGTTTTACTTCAGTCGGCCAGCGCAGAAGTAAAGGTTCAGCATCAAGCTTTTGGATTAACACTCCATCAAATGACAACATGTAATGTTAAAGGAGGTGTTGGCGCTGACAAACCTACAGAGATTCCTAATCCAACAATGCAGTTACTTCAGCTGGAACAGTTTTGCTTCTTTGAACTTATTCTCATAGGTATGAAACCAGCAGCTGCTTTGGCTCAGTGTCAGCGCTCCCATCAGTGTCTTCTTTCAGGGGTAACAGGCAGTTCAGTAAACAAGCTCTAAAAAAACAATCCTTGTACACCTCACACCCGGGATTAACAAGCTAAATTAGGCTGCAGCTGATTAGAGATAGTGATCCATGTGGCCTTTAAAAAAGATGGACATTGCACTTAAAATGCAACAGCTGGCCAGATGCAAAACTCCCTTTTGGATGTATAAAAGGTTTTTGTTTGGTAGCACATTAGCCATGTTCACTTTATCAGAGACTAAAATGTCAGCGTTTATGTGCTGTCAGTATTATTAGCTGCTTACTGATGACTTGTTTGTAATATTCCAGTAAATGATTTATTAGACTTGTAATAAATTAAAACTGATATTTTATTATGTTTGATCATTAGCAGAAGGGGTATTTAAAAATGCTTTGGGTTTTGAACAACTGATGTACTCAGTGCAGTTCAACCTTTAACCTTGTGTTTTCCTGACATAGTCCTTTCTAATTATGGGCCTGTTGACAAGCTTTGGAAGATTGTAGGCTTGAAAGAAAACCAATTTAGTCTAAAACAACCTCAGAAAACCAATGAATAAGGACATTAAAAACATGGAAGAAATTGCAATTGCCAACAGATGGAATGATTAATACAGATGCACACCATAGTGTGAAATTAACTCTGTTATTAATTTAAAATGCAAATAAAAACACACACACAAAAAAAAAGATGATTAGCTTGTCTACAAAACTACAGCTTTACTCATGCATGTTTCTTTCCTTATTCGCTATTGTTTAGAACAACCTGGTGAGTCCATGAGTGAAGGATCGCACCGTGTGTTCCTGGTTTCCAAAGCTGAAAGTTTAATTATTTCCTACTCTTACAGCGGTGGTACTTATCTGGCCTTGGGCGCTCACTTTGCTCTTTGTAATAAGGTAAGCTGGCACAATGCTCTTGGATTTAAACAGTCATGCTAAAAGAAAAGTACACCCTCCTTCAATTCTAAGGTTTTGTGTATCCTTAGAATTTCTAATGCATGACATAACACACTGCCACTATTTAAGGAACAAAAACTAAGATAAAAATGTAGAAACACTTTGTGAAAAACTACTTTATTAGTTGTAAGTACCTTTATACTACTTACTTACTTGACTAACTTGCTGCTTCTGTAAGAATAGAGAAGATGGGGTCAGGTGCTGCTGTTCAAATGCACTTGTTTAACTGATCGTCAGCTCATGCAACCACCTCTATGAAACCAGGAGTTTTGGCAGTTTGCTGGTTTGGAGCAGTCACACAGTGCCAGGAAATACAGACATCAGCAATGATCTTAGAGAAGCAATTGTAGCTGTCCATCAATCTAGGGAGTGTTACAGTGAGAAAGCTTATCCAGAAGTGACAACGTTTTAAGACAGCTGTCAATCTTCCCATGACTGGATGTCCCAAATTCACCCCAAGGTGCAATTCACTCCGAGCAATGCTAAGAGAAACAGCAACAAAACCAAGAGCTACATCTCAGACTCCACAGGCCTCAGTTAGGATATTAAATGTTAAAGTTAATGACAGTACAATTAGGAAAACTTTAGGTTTTGTAAGAAAAAAATCACACACAGTAATATGTTATGTGTATGACATGACGGTATATAATTACTCAGCAATTTCAAAAATATATATGATAATAAATATGAATAGATTTTAATTTATTAGCTATAAAAAGAGTCCTTTGACTTCTTAGTTTTAAATTTTTAGTTTAAAAATATACACTAAAGATTATTTAACTGATAACTACTTCTGGTGAAGAGAATTGAAATCTCCACTGCCTCTCATGGACTCCTTTACTTATGCTATCATCCCTGTGATTTCTTTTCTCACCTTATTAACAGTTTCTTATCTGGTAGACAAAACGTAATAAGCCTCCAAGGCTGTGACAGTTTATATGCAAATACACAGCAAATAGGCAGCCTCAGGGTTTCACAAGTAAAAGGAACTAATTTGTAACTAACTTACATAACTTGTCAAAACTGGAAATCCGGAACAAGGCGAACATCTAACATTAGCAACGCATTATTGCCTGTTTGATAACTGACATGAGTTGTGCACTGTCCATTAATACTGGATTCAATTTAGCTTGATGAGTTCTTGAGAGTTTATTCTCTGTGTGTGTGTGTGTGTGTGTGTGTGTGTGTGTGTGTGTGTGTGTGTGTGTGTGTGTGTGTGTGTGTGTGTGTGTGTGTGTGTGTGTGTGTGTGTTCATTGATTCTTTCTCTTCCTCTAGCCTCTCTCCGAAAAGCACTTGCTGTTCCTGCTGTTTCAGGAACTCCTAATTTCTAAATCGAGTGCTGGGTTTGTCTTCACATTCCTAAGAAAACACACATCAGTAGCTTTGCTTGTGTGTGTTTGGCATGTTTCTACAGTATAACTGCAGTGGTGATTGCTTCAAAGTGCTGTTTGGTTTGGTTGTTACCGGTAGCTTTGCTATCAGCTCTGTGCACATGCTGAAACACTAAAAGACAGCTGTATGGGTATGTCCTCATTAGGATAGGGATTTATATGTGAGCCTGTGGGACTGTAGGTAACCCATATGGAAAAGAAATAGTAAAACCATATATGATTTACTCATGAAAGTGGCCACTTTCTCATTACTTTCATATATTTGTTTAGTAAGTATACAAAACATGCAAGTTTCATTATATAATTTTTCAAGGGATCTTATATGTGTTTTCACTCTTGTATGCTTTTCATACAAGTTTCGTAGAAGACAGATACAAACTTTATAAGATTTATATATATCTTTTCCATATGGGAAAACACGTGTTATATTTAAATAATATGTCTTAAATAAAAAAGTAGTAAGGAAAGTGTAACACATTACTTTTGAGCAATGGCCACAACACTGGTCAACAGAAATGGGCAGTAACGCGTTACTTGTAATGAGTAAAGTAAGGGATTGCAAAAACGTTCATTAGATTGCCGTTACTTTCCCGTAGGAACACTGCGTTACTGCGTTACTTACGAGTTTTTTGCGAGAATGTCTCATGACGGTGACGTAAGCGAGTGCGACGTTCGTGACAACAGCTGTGTGCAGATCAACAATGGATCATATATCGAATGCGGAAGAGAGTATGAGCGTGCAGCGTGTAAAGTGTGGAAGTACTGACCTTACTTTGAGTTTGATTCCATAAAAAGTGACAAAAACATTAATGTCCGTTGTGCGTGGGAAGAAAACTTCTTTTTACAGTGAACAAAAACGTCCGAGCAAGCACCGAGTGCGCTACGACGTAATGGGAAACTCACAGAGAAACTTGCGGATTCTTCCACTGACCGCTGCGGCACACCTGCACCAGGACAAACCTCCGCCTACCCCACTCCTGCTTTACAAAGGTAAAATAGAGCAACAGGACCGCTGAGTCTTTGACTTTATTTATTTTCTGCTGTGTTTTACTTGCATCTATTTGAGTGTAAACACAAAAAAATTATTTTATTTTATGTGCTGGAATGTGCAGAAAATAGGTTTAAATGTTAAACAAATTTCTTCCAGTCAGAGAATGTTGCATATAATTAAATTTTTGCTTGATGCATAAAGTTAAAAGGTTAAAACTAATAAAACAAGTTTTAAAAAGAAACTTTTCCATTTGATTACATTTTGTATGATGGATTATGTAGAAAAAGTAGACTTGGGCCAAAAGATCTATTGCTTTATCACCTATTCAGGTTGTAAATCGTGTTTTTAAAAAGTAACTAAGTAATTAATTACTTTTGAAAATAAGTAATCAGTAAAGTAACGGGATTACTTTTGGGGGAAGTAATCAGTAATTATTTACTGATTACTTTTTTTCAAGTAACTTGATCATCACTGCTGGTCAACTTTCCATTATGTACATAATTACATATGTCCAGTTGTTCGTGGTAGCTGCAGCTTTGAATAAATAAACATACATCAAACACTTTAAATAACCTTTTATAAAGCATCATGTAGCCTAACATAAAATGATGAAACGCATACATATGCAGCAGGTGTTTCTGTGCTGAAGTGGTTGCAGGTATCCCTCATGATTCATTAAAGCTACAACAGAAAGACAGGGTTTAAAATCTAAAGTGGTGTCGCTACAAAGGGAAGTGAAATTAGCCCTCTCCTTTTGTATGCTTCCTCCAGGTGAAGTCTTTGCATAAATGTGCTGTCATGTCCAAGTAAAGCACATTAACATAAAAGTCACGCATGTCTGAAAGAGAAACAGGACTTTAGATGACCGATCTCAGGTCACGACCTAAGTATGGAGCCAGGAGACAAGTACATGAGCTTAGCAAAAGAGACTGCAGGCAAAGGAAAATAGCTCGCCTGATTTAAAAAAGTACATTTCTTAAGATTACCATTTGAGAGATATATGATCTGTCCAAACAGATCATATACTTCAGGCAGGCAGTCTACTCCAACATATTTTCCATTTCATCTACTTCTCAGTGTGACTGGCCAGCTGGGGAGAAAGGGCCAAGCGTTGTGCTTTCCATTGTAATTGTACATTTTCATTTGTTAAAAAGCTATTTGTGAGCAAAAGTGGCTTGTCATGATAGATTACTAAACAGGCCTACTGGGCACAGGCGCAGGCCTTTGACTCCTAGTCCAGATAATCTGTTTGAAATGTCAACCCGTCTTATTGGCCAATCTAACAGCAGCAGTCACAGCTGTCAACAAAAAGAATCAAAAAGACCAGAAAGAGATGGAAAGCAGTTAAAAGCAGATTCAAAATAAAGCATAGACAACAGCTACACAATGAACACAATTAAATGCACAGAGATACTGAAGCAAAATGCAAACCGACAGCAAGGGGACGCAAAAAGGACAAATAGTTTAAAACACTTGCAAACAGAAATAGACAACATGAACAAGGAACCTTGAACTACCCCTCATTTATTTTATTAGGAAAACCAAACATAGCTCCAGCGATTTATTGAAGCATGGAATTTATTTCAGTAGTCTTTAGGAATAGTTCCCTGGGCTTCTTGAAGGACATTCAAAGCTCTTCTCTGAATGTTGGCTGACTTTTGTTCTGTTTGTAAATTGGATCTGACACTGCTTAAGAAAATGTTGAGGTCCAGGCTCTGGAGAGGCCAGTAGTTCCATTGTGTGTTTTTCTATCCACGTATAAATTTACTGGACTGGCAGTCTTATTGGGATCATTGGTACCGAATAGTAATGCATTCTGGATCAAATTCAGCCAACTTCCATCCCCAACATCATTATCATAAAAGAGCCTCTACTATTTGTTGCAGATGGCTGTGGACACCCACTGTGTTTCTCTTCTGACCTCCTCCATACATATTCCATAATTAACACATGAATGGTGACTTTCACCAATAAAACCAAATTTATGTAGTGCTAGACTGCAAGAGTTCACTGATCACATTATCACATCTATGCATGTTATTTTATCACATGCATGAAGGTTGAGTAAACCCATGGAAAGAAGCTTGATTAAAGCACCACAGTAATGCCAACTGCATCAGGCTGATAATGAAACATACTGACTTGTGTTACTGACTGTTAAGGCTGATTAAGCTAAATGCAAAACCAATAAATATAACAGATTAGGACAACAGAGGCCAGGAAAGACGAGGTTTAATCTGGGATACATGTTAAATTCTCAGAGAAGCAGGGAGCTTTAAATGTGCAACAGAAGGAGTGATGACTGATTAGTTTCGTGAGAGCCGGTGTACCGGGGCGCTGGTGAAGACTACGGTAGATTGCCCAATACACTGCTGCATTGTTTTGCCTGTCTCATTGCCTGCAAGGAGATTTGCAGTTTCAGTGGCGCTGAGTAGTTTTTTACAAGCTCGGATATGAGCTGACCTAGAAAATATATATCTGTTGGAGAGAATTACAGTCTTTCCATTAGGAGGAGGTAGGCTAGTAACAAAATTGAGTGCAATATGGGACCAAGGTCTGTCAAGGATTGAAAGGGATTGTAAACCAGAAGACTAGATGGGGGCTGAGACCTGCTTTTACTGTGGGCTGAAATATATTCCCTTAAATTTTTTTCCAAAGTTAACTACCAAAAATAAAGTTTTAGAAATGTAATGATTCTACTTATGCTGGGTTGATAGAAGCCAGATGAATCTGTCCTTCAGCAGCTCAAATACCAGGTTTGCTTCTGTGGACCAAACAAAAGGGATGTTCAAAGAGATTAACTACTCTTGGTTGCCGTTCCTGATGAAATGCTGGAAGAATCTGTGGAGGCACTTAAGCTGTTTGGTTAATGTTGGCCATTCTGGGATGGCTTTGATCATCTTGGGCTCAGTCTTCACCTGCATGCCCTCCAAGGCAAAACCCTGAAATGTTACCGAAGGCATGTGAAACTCTGCTTTTACCTTCTCCAGCAGCCTCTGCAAGTGTCGTGGACATGCTATTCATCATGCTCTTATCCAACACTAGAGCTGGATGTCTCGAGACCACTTTTACGTGGTCTTGGTCTTGTCTTGGTCTCGACGGACTTTGGTCTTGGTCTTGTCTTGGTCTCGGATCCCTCGGTCTTGCTGTCTCAGATCGACATAGTGGAGATTTGGAGTCAACAGTATCCACGACACACACAAAAGCATCAGCTCTAAGAGCCGTGCTTAGAGAGTGCTTTGTAGTGAATCAGAAGAGTCGACTCCCATTGAGCAAGAGCCGGCTCCTCACTTAATTTCCTTTTGCTGCTCAGCTCTCACACAGTGGCTCAGCTATGCTCCAATCCCTCCATGTTGTGGCCAGTCACATGCGAGGCTATAGGATAATATCATTATGTGAAAAACAGAGAGGGTAAGAGACGCGACAGTCAAGTGGAGCATGCGTCTGTCCTCTCAGTGAGTGAGACAGTAGACAGCGGTGAGGAGGGCTGTGCGAGTGCATCGCAAAAACACATAAATATGCCTGACACCCATAAACGAAGCAGCATCTTGCTGCAGTTTAAAGACTTTTTTGTCTCGGTCTTGACTCGGTCTGTAAATGGTAAATGGCCTGCATTTGTATAGCGCTTTTCTAGTCCCTAAGGACCCCAAAGCGCTTCACACTACATTCAGTCATTCACCCATTCACACACACACATTCACACAGGGCAGCTGCAAGCTACATTGTAGCCACAGCTGCCCTGGGGCGCACTGACAGAGGCGAGGCTGCCGGACACTGGCGCCACCGGGCCCTTTGACCACCACCAGTAGGCAAACACGGGGTTAGTATCTTGCCCAAGGATATTTGGCATGCAGCCAGGAGGCA
This sequence comes from Rhamphochromis longiceps, assembly GCF_057381845.1. NCBI lineage: Eukaryota > Metazoa > Chordata > Actinopteri > Cichliformes > Cichlidae > Rhamphochromis > Rhamphochromis longiceps. The sequence goes on from NC_140562.1 coordinate 15,425,795, forward strand.
GCCTGGGATCGAACCACCGACCTTCTGATTAGTGGCTGACCTGCTCTGCCACCTGAGCTACAGCCACCCCACCCTGTCTTGGTCTTGGTCTTGTCTTGGTCTCGATACCCTCTGGTCTCAGTCTTGGCCATGGTTTAGGCGATCATGACTACAAGTCTATCCAACACTTCAGCAGGCTGCGGGCTGGGAGCTGGAATTGCAGACACCATCGCATCTTCCATGAACCTCTGGAGGCCATGTTTTCTGTGGAGGAAACGGAGAACATTGTTGCATGAAACTGACAAATCCTCAAACTGCTGATGGGTAATCTGTTATTGTACGGTTACAGCATGTTCCCTGGGAATTGCCCCCTGCTTGGAGATTGCGATCTTTAATGGGTCGGAGTCCATGTTTAGGCCATATTGTTCCATCAAGACTGTTTAAGCCCAATGATCCATGTGGATGAATATGACAATCCTCCACCACTGTGATTAAGTTTTACAGTCTTTATTTAAAAGCAAGGAATGGTTGAGCAGTTGCAGGGGTACAAGAAGATCACAGATGAACATTCCAGGTCTCAGCGGAGATCACTAGCTCAACAGGAATGGGTTGGATATGGCTTTGGATAAGTGACGCACTCTATACCCAACATCGAGGCATACACTTAGGAGCCAGACACTCTGACAGAGACTGAACACAGATCCTGGAACTCCAGCTCAAAACAGGTGGAGAATGTCTTCTCAGCCATCCCACACTGGTGGAGAAATCAAAACCAAAAACAAACCAGTGCCAGAGTACGACACAAAGTGTTTTTATAATGCTGATACGGCAGATCTTACATGCCCACCAGCAGTAACAAACAGCCAGATAAATGGAGAAATAATTGAAAGCATTATTGTAAGTGCTTATAAGATCTTACCAATAAAAAGCGTCTACATTAAAAGCAAGGTGAATTGCTCTAACAGATGAGGAGGAATATTAGAAGGCGAGGACAATGAAAAAGTGAAGTGTGCAGAAAGCATTATGGAGAGAATAAAATGTCTTTCGGAAACAGACTAGTCAGGAACACATGAACACATGACACAGTCTTACACAGTCACAGGCTATATTGGGAAGAAGCGCCGAGTACTGGCTACCCAAACAAGCTCCATCAACAGTCATCTGCTAGGCCACATATTCCCAGCTCTCATTTCCTGTCTCGTGAATATGAAATAAAATAAAGGAAACAGTTATTAGGACTGTATTCAGACCAACATTAGTAAACTGCTGTCTGGAAAAAACAAGTGAACTGGCCTTACAGTGCAGTAGCAGGTTTAAGATTTAATTTAACCATTAAAATAAATAGAATAGAAATAGAAAAATAAATAAATAATGTGAAATAAATAAAAAAGCCACTTAAAGGGTTAAAAAAAACACATGCTTCCACTGAATCTCATCTTTGCTCCCCCTCCTCAAGCATCATAGCCTGTTTATACCTTATTGATTGGCTGCAGTCTTCTCCTTTATTATACATGGCCGTTAAAATAAACACACCCCATCTATGGAGTTTTATTACATTTCTTCTCCAAAGTATTCTGCAGAAAGTCACATTAGTTTCAGTAATATCCAGCCACGAGCAGCGTGTCATCTGGAAATGCTACGCTCCTGCACTGATGAATTGTAGAAACAAACCTACAACCAGACTTGTGTCTCCAGCTCATCCATTTTCCATATGCTTTCAGGCAAATGGCAGAAAAAAGAACTCAATTTTTATGTATTCACATATTCATATGAATGTTTTAATTCATTCATTTTTGGTAGGGGAACAGAGTAAATGTGAGATTATTTTTGATTATTTTCCTCTCACTCTTATCCTAATGCATAGTATGTATGTGTGTGATGTGATGCTGGGATGAAACAAACAAACTGAGACAGTAGGGCTATAACATTACCAAAAACTGATGGTAAATAATATTAGAAAAGGTTTAAAAGTACGATTGCAAAAAATGCCTATTAGTAAATAATAAATCTTTTGTGTACCACACTGTTCATTCATATATCTTCAACTGTTTTAACTTTACTTGAAGAAGTTTTGCTTTATTTTTATTAATAGAATAAAGTAGAATAGAATAGAATAAAACAGTAGCACCCCTTTTATAAAATTAAATAATGATGAATTGGAGTTGTTTGTTTACAAGTCACGCTCACACTGAAAAATCTGCGATTGTTTGTACCTACCATTGCACAGGCAGCCTGTCTAAGGGTAGCATTTATTTTATGCTCCCAAAAAAACAAACCAAAACAACCGAGGATGACAGTCACAGACTGGAACAGAGAGAGATGCTTTGGTCATGGGTCATAGCCATTTGTAAAGACGTGGATTTCACTGCCCTATGCATAGCCAAGAAAACAGTCCTCATGAACTGGAAAAATAAAAATAATCTTAGTTCTAACCAATATAGAAATTATCTATTAGATTACATTAGTCTTGATACAGCCTCTGCCACCACATCTGATCAATTGCTCTGGGCTCTTTTGATCAGCTCCATCACCTAGTGGGGGTGGGGGGTCATAGTTTAGTCCCACCTTCGCTGTTGTGATTGGTGTGGGGGTAGGGACAGGCTTAGGGCGTCGGGGGGTTCCCCAGGAGCATCTTCCTTGGAGGACTCAACCCGAGGTAGCGGTCATGGCCTATTATGGGGGCCCAGTCCTGGCACAGGGTGCCGCCGATGCATCGAGCCACCTGGGGGCTCTTCAACTGGTGGGGGAGGTTGTTGCATCTTGCAGGAGCTCTCCTCTCTTCAGGAACTCACTCTGCAGGAGGGGGAGATACAGGCAGGGGCAGATCTAGAAGGGTGGCATGGGGTGGCAAGTGCCACCCAAAAATGATCCCTTGCCACCCCAAGTGCCACCCCAGTTTTGCATATGACAGTGTTGTTTATTAAAATAAGATAGCATTAACAGTTTGAGCGTAGTTACAGTCAACAGTGAATATAAATGCTAAAACTGAATATATTGCAGTGTTCCCCCCCTCCACCATTAACAAATGGTTCAGCCCATAGCAAGACCTGCTTTTTTCTTGCTTTCAGTAGCAAGCCATGCTTATGATTGTGCCAGAGCACATTTTGAACAACACCATGGGAATTTCGGATTTTACACAGGTGGTTGGATGTTACACTCTGTAAATGGAAGGAAGGTGAGTGTTATTAACCCTCTGTGGGACACGCTGCACCTCCAGATCACATGACTGACGTGATTTTGGTGGACAAACTTTTTTTTACTGGCACACATCATTTGTGGGGCATCTTATTGCAAAACCAGATTGTTCTCTCATTTTAGTTTTAGTAATATTTTTAAATGGTTGTGCAAAATTTAGAAACTCGGCAGGTGTATGGCTGCATTTTTAGACAAATAGTTGTATATGTTTACAAAATGTACAATTACATTATATTTGCATTTCAAGTTATAAAAATTTACTCAACATGTCTATGTTTTTTTTTTTTTTTACAGTAAAAAAAATACTACTAGGATTTTAAGTTCTTTGTGTGATTTCAGATCAGTAATAGTACTATTAATAGTAATAGTAGTACTAATGCAGTATGTCAGTGAAAAAAACAACTAAATTCAGTTGAGCTGAAAAGAATGATACCAAACAAGGCAAGGGGGGAAAATAAAATGAAACAATCTGAGGGTGAAATCCAAACGTAAACTCAAAAGTCAAAAATGGCCGGTTGTATTTCAGACCTCAGTGGGTTAATCCAACAAATCATGAAAAATTAGGTTTAAATTTTTGTTCATGACAGATTTCTGACATTTTGTGTAATTTAAGCTGTAACAATGTGATTGTTTTCTAACAAAAAACAGTGTGAAACTTAATTTAGACTTGTGTTTGTAAATGAACCGCCCCATATTGTGTAGCTTTCTGGATTTTATACTTGTTGGGCTACATATTTATTTATTATACAGGCTATACAGTACATAGAGTCAAAACTCACATGTTTTATGTAACTAAAGTGTGTAGTTATGTGGGCTACAGACAATAATTAAGTTATAGACTATATTTATATGAAAAACGTGTATACTTACTGCATTTGAATCATTTTAACCATATGTAACCACCTGCATATGTGTTTGGAAAAAAAAAATGCTTTGATTTTGCCACCCCATTTGATTTCTTTGCCACCCTCATGCCACCCTAAGAAAATTTCTCTAGATCCGCCCCTGGATACAGGAGAGGTGGAGGAAGATCTCAGCCTGGGCGTCTATTGTCTTGTGTAGTCTGGAAGGTGAGTGGATGACGGGGTGGGTGCAGTTTTCTCTGAGGTGGGGCCGGGCGGTGCTGCTGTACTGGGCCCCGGTCTGGATGGGCCTGGGCCCCCCTTCCCTGGCTGGTTGCAGAGTATGGGGGTGCCTACTGGGGTCAGCGGGGGAGCTGACCCAACTCGCTGACCCCTTCCTTCCCTCCCCATCTCCAGCTGCCTCCCTCTTCCCGCTCCACCACAACCACCCACACATGCAGGTCCTTGGGGTAAAGGTGTGTCACCAGGGTGCAGGGGAGGCATCCCCCTCTGTCCCCTTCTGGCTTCTTGTGCCTCAATTTTATCTCACAACTTAGACATTCACATTACTCACACTCTCAAAACACATACATATAGGATCTAGGGGGTGGGCATGCTACACGGAATCCAAAAGACCATCAGGGTGTACACCTCACCCCTGGCGTCGTTGCCCATCTCTCAATTTTAAATACACGTAGACATTGAGGGCTATCAGGAGGGGCTATGCACTTACCTGCTGCTCTCTGGCAGGTAGCTCCATGCCCTCCTGGGTTTTAAATGCACCTTAGAACACACATGCATCAACACTACAAAGAGCGGGTGGAGGGAGGTTTGGAGTCTTCACACACCCCCGTTATCTGCGACCTGCTGGAGCGGGGGTGGCTAGGTGGAGGGTCTGGGGTCTGGAATGTGGGGGCCTTCCTGCTGCTGCGGAGTCGAGGCGATCTGCTTCTCCTCACCCCAGGGAAAAGGGTAACACCACCTGGGTCTGGGTGCAGTTTCCCCCTCCATGGGCAAGGGTACCTAGACCCGGGGCTTAGAGTACGCTTGGGGAGTGTGATCGTGTGTACAGCGTCTCTTCATGTCTGTCTCCACGTTGGTTGAGTGTGGAGTAAGTGCATATGAGAGCATGAGGGTGGGAATGGATGTTTGTATCTGTGTGTGCCTGTATGTCTGTGTCTATATGTCAGGTTGGGTATCAGACACCACCTCTCTGGGGACATCTCAGGCCCTCCATGGTATGGAGGCCTATCTCCCCTTACCACCACTTCCCCTGCCAGTGGCGGACTCCCTCAGACATCAGTGCGTTGGTGGTTCTTTGTGTCCAGGGATGGGCATCCAGGTACACACCGGCTCACTCCTTGGCGGCCGCTTATCGGGGCCTGGAGCCTGGGGCTTGCTCGGGCCACTTCGGGGGTGGGGTGCCCTCGCCCTCTCGGCCTGGGGCTCGGTCACTCAGGCACAGCTGGCTGCCGGCGGAGCTCACGGGCACGTCACTGCAACCCCCCCCCTGCCTTCTGCTCCGTGGCTGCTGAGTGAGCCCTCATCTGGGAATCTCGTCAGCTCTTTCTGGGACAGTGGCGCGGCTGCCCCTCTGTTAGTCTTCCGTGGTCTCTTGTGTTCTGGGGGCCTCTGGATGTGTGGAGTTTTGATCTCCTCCATACCTGCTTCATGCCCTGGAGGACGGGGCTGTGGCCCCCCCACACCCTCTAGCAGATCATTACGTGAAGGAACCTTTTAAAAACAAGCGCGTTCATGCTCACAGGTGTACACACGGGTGATCACACACCTTTTTGGCTCCTACCTAAAAGCACACTGTGCGCTGTCGATCTTACGTGCTGCACAATAATGTTTAATATTGTATCCCCATGTAATGTTTGTGCTATATGTGTAAGGTCCCATTTCACTGCAGGGCAACCTGCATGTGACGAATAAAGCTTTGATTGATTGATTGATTGATTGCTTGATTGATAATATTTAGTATTTACTGTTATATTCCCATATATCATCGTGATGTTGTTTATTCTATTGGTCACACTTTCTTCTGCTTTTTCTTTTTTCATTCTCAACAGGTGAAATTAAAAAAGAAAAAAATCCAAAACTGAAAATAATGGCATGATTGCTCTAAGAGGGCAATTTAACTGTAAAGTGATATAGGCCCTCTGTCACCTTTTATTCATATTTATATATTTTTTTAAATATTTTTTAAGCTTTTGCACAGTTGTGTGGAGCACCCATAAATTCATTGTACATGTAAAATGACAATAAAAAGCTATTGTATTCTAATCTATTCTAACCAGACTACAACCAATTGGCAACCAGTTGCCACAGCTTGTGCTCACTGGCATACACTGACTCAGACTGATTGCTGTCAGCGTTTATAAATTAAAGAACAGTTATTTGTAAACCTTCGCTGATCTGTCCAAGAGTGCGTGCAGTCAGTGCGACCCTGACCTCGATTGCCTCCTGCCAGGCAATCTGTGCACTCATCTTCCAATTGAAAGCTGTCACCCAGGGGGTGAGCATGCAATACCCTCAACCTCTAGGTGACCAGTTAGTCAACGGTGTTGCGTTAGGCCAAAAAATAAATAATTCAGCACAGTGCAATGAGACAACCAGCAATTTGCCATCCTATTTTTACTCTAAGATGACTGTTGGGGGAAAACTCTGTAAAAAACCCAGGAGAAATAAAGACACAATGAGACAAAGTTACTTTCTTTATCAAACGTGTACACGGGTGAGCTGCTAAGAACAACTCACACCATGCACAGTGGCTTGGTAATTTTTATAGGAAAGACAGTGAGAACAGGATAAGAAAATACAAAACAAATAAAATAAACAACTCCATATGTGGCGCTAGTCTCGTCAGCAGAGAGCTGGGAGAAGGCTGTGAGAGATAAAACAATCTAAAACAATATGTCCCAAAACAGTATGTCTTTGCTGAGAAAGTCTAAAAAGATAATTCTAAACTAATCTAACCATAGACAAAAGGGCATGCTTGCACATTTAAAAGAAGGTAAAGAAACATAGGAACATTTTTCCTGTAACATTCCCTCCTGTTTTAACTTATTTTAAATGTATACAACAATTGTCTGTGAAGGTTATTTATTAAGTATCTTAAGCAATTTTTAAATTCTCAAAATGTCAGCATAGCAGAAATGGAAGTCATTTGGTCTAAAGAATAAAACAAAAGAAAATAATACAAAGAAAAACATAGTAAATGAAAATCATAGTAAACGAAAAAATAATAAAACTAAAACTACAAAAAATAAAGGATGAAAAAATAAAATGAAAAGTTTATATTTAAAAATGATGAAAACCTAATATGTAAAATGAAAACTTCAAAAAATACAAGGATGAAAACCTTATATTATAAAATGAAAACTTCAAAAAAATACAAGCATGAAACCTTATACTTAAAACGATGCAAACCTTAAATTGAAAACTTTATATGTAAAATAATGAAAACTTCATATTTAAAATGGAAACTTTATGTTTAAAACTGAAGACTTCAAAAAAAATAAAAAAAATAAAAGCATGAAAACTTTATATTTAAAATGAAAAACTTTGTTTAGAACTCAAAACTTCAAAAAAATAAAAGCATGAAAACTTGCATAACCTACTAATGTTTTAATCAGTGCATGATCACTTGACAAGTCATTTTTAATCACCACGTCATTTATTAGCAGCTAGTACAAGTTCTCCTCTAACAGAATTGCAACGGGATGTTGTTCTTCTTCAGGCACGGCAACATAAGCAGTCATTGTAGTTGTTATCATCTGTGAAATCATTACTCTTAGGCATGGCAACACACACAACACTAATATGAGCAGTGCTATCATGATGAGACCTAGAAGGAAAAATGGCTTTGCTACAGCAGCCAGCCATGAACCGCTGAACAGCCAGTCCAGCCAGCTTTGTGCTGTAGCTGCTCCAGGTGTGTGGTCAGTGACATATTTTTGCAGAGCGGTCAAATTCTGCAAAGCTTCATAAATGTCTCCTCCAGTTTCGTATCCATCAGGGATAAAAGTGCAACATGTTTCCCCGATCAGCTTGCAAACTCCTCCTTGTGACGCTGTTAGCAGGTCTAGTGTCAGTCTGTTCTGCAGCACCATCGTTCTGATGGCCTGCTGTTCTCCTGCTAAGGCGGTTCCCAGGGTCTTAGTCAAGTTGATGTGTCGTAGCAGAGCATATCGGTTGATTTCCACATGATCCCGCACCTCGGCAACTCCAATGCCGGGGATCAAGCTCTGTAAGAATTTCACTCCTCCTCCCCAGATGCGAAACTCTCCCGGCACTCCAGTGTCCACGGTAATGCCGAAAGAATTGGGGGAGGCGATGTCCACTTCACGTCTCTGCCGGCTGCTTGGGTGATGTGCAACACTTTGCATGAAGAAAACGTGATCTGATAATTCCACCAGGGCGCACAGACCTCCCCAACCTTCAGGGAGTGACAGATAAGCCTTGTTGCCACATAGGAAGTACCAGTCAGCCAAAACTCTGGTTCCTCTGCTGCTGGGTGCCGTCCGTGCACATCCTGTCTGGTACTGAGTCTTTGTTTGTAGTGGCATTCGGTAGCTGTAGTCGGAGCGACAGTTTAGGCCCATCAGCGTCGTGTTACTGGCACAGGTGGCGTTGATTGAACAGGTCATACACTTCCTCTCGTTCCTTGGTGGGCAGAAAGTGTATATGGACTTACATAGGTGAGTAGGCAGCTCCCCCACTGCCCGCGATCCATTGTTCATCACACATACTGGCAGTTGTGATGCGTTCAGTTTGTTCAGTAGAATTACATCAGGCAGTGGGTCTGAGACTTGGGGCCAGGTCAGTAGGTAGGTCTGTCCAGAACAGTTCACATTTGTGAGTGACGATGACCTCCAGGTTGCTTTTGCTGGGATGCTGTAGTTGGCTTTGGACCAAAGAGTACCGTAGCCTGGATGTGTTGCCAGGCCCAACAGACACCAACTGCGATCTTCAGGTATGCTGTACGGCCACAGGCCAGACGTCTGTGAGGATAGGGGCATATGGGTACATGCATAGCAGTCAGTTTTGTTATTCAAATGAGCTGTAGTGTTCATAAACTGCCACCAGAAGTTAGTGGCGTAGCCATGGGGAAACTTGGTGTACTTTCCTTTGTCATACAGTGTCTGCCTTTTCTCCATATAGCGTGACTTGTTGTCCCTCACGGAAGCAAAGGTGAGGAGCCCGGCCATGGTCAGGGCCACTGCAGTTGATAAGAGCCACCACCTCATGACGACGGAACACACCCTCCTGTCGCGAGTAGACCCCCCGGCCAGGAAAGCTGACCCCTCCACCGGGCGAGATCACAACAAGTAGGCAAGCCTGCCGTCAGCTGTGTTTAGATGGCTTCACTGACTCGCCTGCAGTGACTCTGATGGACCCAGGATGGTCGTTCCGCAATTTTGCAAGCGGTCGGTGTAGTGAGGAGGACTTGGTATGGCCCCTCCCACCTGGGTGTGCTCCAGTTTTTCCTTTGGAGCACCTTGATCAGAACCCAGTCACCGGGCTTTAGTCTGCAAGACACTGGAGAAACATCATCAGGTTGTTGATTATGTATCTTTGTTTTCTAACAGCGTAGACATCCATTCTGCTAATGTGTTTTCTCTGATTGCTTTGTCTATTGGTTGACTGGTAATAGGCAGTGGGAACGGCCTGCCATGAATGATTTCAAATGGAGTTAGTTTATGGGAGCCTTGTGTTAAGCGCATCCACATCTTCACTAAACCCAAACATTCAGGCCACGGCCTTCCTGTTTCTGCCATGCATTTCCTGAGCCTTTGTTTTATTGTGCCGTTAGTTCTCTCTACAAGGCCTGCGCTCTGAGGGTGATAAGCACAGTGGTGTTTTATGCTGAAACCGAGTGCTTCAGAGACTTTAGTGATGACATCATTTACAAAATGAGTGCCGTTGTCTGATCGTATCAAAGCTGGGATGCCATATGTGGGTATGAAGTGATTGCACAGGCACTTTGCTACTGAAATTGCATCTGCCTTTTTCACTGGATAGATTTCCGGCCACTTTGAGAACACGTCTATAACCACTAGGGCGTATTTTGACCCTTGACATTCGCTTAGTTCAATAAAATCCATATGAATTGTGTGAAAAGGATGAGGCGGAGTTGGAAAACGGCCTCTTCTTGGTCGCAGGTTACCCTGAGCATTATATTTTTGACACGTCATGCACGTTCTGACAAATTGTTTTGCTGAAGTTTCAAAATTTACAGTGTAAAAATGAGAGTTGACAATACAGGTCATTCCCCCCGATGACAAATGCGTACAGCCATGAGTCACTAATGCCGCCATCTTGTGGAGCGATTTGGGCAACACTGGCTTGCCATAACACATCATTAAGTCGTTTGTCAGAACTGCACCGTGTTTTAGCCATTTTGCCTGCTCTGCTGTGCTTGCTGCTTTTTGTTCACTTTGCAATACATCCAGTGGAATCTGATGCGTGTTTACTGCCATCAGTGTCATGTTTGTCTTTTGTGCCGCCTGTTTTGCGGCACTGTCAGCAAAATTGTTGCCTGTAGTAATAAAAGAGCTATCAGTTTTGTGTGCTGCACATTTACACAATGCAAGTTGTTGCGGTAAATTTATTACAGTCAGCAGTCGTTGTAAGAGGCTGCCATGCTGGACTGGTTTACCGGTTGATGTAATCATTCCTCTGTTTTGCCAGAGCTTTGCAAAATGATGCACAGCAGAGAAAACATACTGGCTGTCTGTATAAACGTTTATTTGTTTATCTTTGTGTATTTCACATGCACGAATAACAGCTATCAGCTCAGCGCTCTGTGCAGAATATGAAGAAGAAAGTGGTTTTGCTTCTATTATTCTACTGTCTGTGGTTACTGCGTAACCTACACAATTACGGCCTGTGTTGTCTTTAGAGGCCGATCCGTCCACAAAGACATCAGTAAAACCAGCTTGTGGCTCAGCATGGATGTCAGGGCGGGGTTTGGTGTCTTTGTCTAATTCTGCATGGCAGTTGTGCACATCTCCATCAGCTGGTGTGCTCACTAGAGTCCCTGGATTCAGTGTGCCACATTTTTCCAGTGTGATGTGAGACTGTGATAGTAAAATGCCTACATACGATAGCTGTCTGGCATGAGTCAGGTAAGAGAGATTGGCTTGCAGCAGTATAGATGTGACAGCATGCGGGACCTTCACAACTAGTTTGTGCCCTAAGACAATGTCTGCTGACTTCTTTACTGCTTCTGTGGCCGCTGCACAGCTTTGGACGCAAGTCGGCAGGCCCGAAACTACAGCGTCTAACTTACACGAGTAGAATGCCAGAAGGCGCTGTTTGTCACCAAAAGCCTGTGTCAGAACTGCCTTCATGTAGCCGGCCCCCCCATCAACATGCAGCACGAAAGGCTTGTCATAATCAGGCAGGGCCAGGACTACATTTGTTTGTAAAGCCACCTTTAGGTTAGTAAATGCTGTGTCTGCCTCTACCGTCCACGTTATTGTATCTCGCAAAGCGAGGTTTTTGCCATAAATCATGTCTTGGAGTGGCTGAACTGTTAGTGCATACTCTGGAATCCAAGCTCTACAGAAATTACACAAACCTAAAAAACTCATCATCTGTTGTTTTGTTTTAGGTTTGGGTATGTTTTGCACTGCCAGCTTTCTGGTTCCCAGCAGTGTTTTGCCCTGGCCTGTGAGTGTGTGTCCGAGATATGTGACGTTATCACTCCACAGCTGCAGTTTGTGTTTTGAGACTTTGTGGCCCTGTTCAGCCAAATGCTGTAGCACAGCAAGTGTGTTGTCTTTGCACGCCTGCTGTGTGTGACCGGTTATTAAAATGTCATCTACATACAGCAAGTATTGACCTAGCTGTGGGAGCTTACAGCTAGACATTGACTTCTTCAGTGCTTCTGCATAGAGGGTTGGGCTATTCTGGAAACCCTGGGGCAAACGAGTGTATGTGTACCTCTGACCCTCAAAGGTGAAGCCAAACAATGGCTGTGAGTCTGGATGTAGTGGAACTGAGAAAAAAGCGTTTGAAAGGTCGATTACTGAGAACCACTGTTCTTTCGGTGTGACCTGATTTAAAATAGTGTGTGGATTAGCAACCACAGGTGGGATTTGTTCAGTCACTTCGTTTATAGCTCTCAGGTCATGTACTAGACGGTATGCACCCGTGATAGCTTTTTTAACAGGAAAGATAGGAGTGTTACAGGTGGCTGTCTTTGTTTTTATTAAAATTCCTGCCTTTTCCATGTCTGCTATCACTGGGCGAATGCCATGTCTAGCCTCAGTAGTGAGTGGGTATTGAGATATCAGTGGTCTGTGTTTTGAGAGAGGTTTTACTCTTACTTCATCTGCATTTTTTATAAGGCCGACATCAGCAGGGCCTGTAGACCAGAGAGTTTTAGGCAGCTGAGCTAGTGCTGCCTGATGTCATTCAGTTAATTGTGCATGTGTTTCAGCGGCATCGGCTAGGTGTACAGCGGGCCTGACTGCGACCAGCCAACCCAGTGTGTATCGGAAACACCCTGTCCGGCGGCCTTGCAGCCAGCCTTCATGAGTGTCTTCCGTTTTTTCATAAGTGTCTGCTTCAACCCTGGCTAACACATTTCCTAAATCCTTCCAGTCTGAATGATAGTTATGCGCTACAGACACGTGTGGCTTAGGCATGCGGTTCAAAGCCTTCACGGCTGCTGATTGGATTACTGAGCACACTGCATTTCCCGACTTTGTGACATACAGGTGTTGTAAAGTCAAACTCTGTTGTCCTAGCTTCCACACTTGCTGATCGTAAAGTGGGTCTGGGCCTGGAGTTTGTTTAAATCTCAACGTGTTGTGATAGTCAGTGGGTTTCTGGAAATAGGATGTGGGGGGTGTATATTTGCGGGCCACATTGTGTAGTTTTGTGAGCTCTGGCAGTTCGAGAGTCCAGTAATAATGTGGGACACCGTGGCCTTGAGAGAGACACACGTTGCTGCTGTGTGCCGTGTTAATGCTATCTGGCTCTGGAGTGTTGTCATTTAGCATGCATTCAGCAATCATGCCATTCTCTTCCGGTATCACGCCTATCCTGAGTTTTGTCAGAGCGTCTCTTCCTAGAAGGTTTACTGGGCATGACGGGTCATATATGCATTTAATGAAGCACCTGCGGCCACTTTCTGTATGTATTAGTTCTAAGGGGGCAGTTAGTTGTTGTACAGTGGTGAGGCCTGTGGCTGACTTCACAACTAATGTATCTTTTGAGTACTGTAAGTTCTTAGGTGCCTGCCTCAAAACCGTTTTACATGCTCCTGTGTCGCATAACATTTGGATTGGTTGCCCGTTCACATGAATTAGCAGCATTGGTTTGTATTCTGACCCTAATAGCAATTGTTCTATGTTAAAAACTTCCCCTCCCTCATCAATGTTCATATCTTGTGTGTTTTCTAGTCACATGTCATTGTTCTCCATAGATTCGCCACTGTTTTGCCTGTCATTGTTCCTCCTACTATTATGTGTCTGTGGCTTACTTCTGCACTCTCGTTCAAAGTGACCTCGTTTTCCACAGTTGAAACAGGCATTGTCTCTTTCATATCTGCTGTCTCTGTTTCTGTGTCTGCGGCCTTGCTGTCGATTACCTTGCTTCCCTTTCTGTCTCTGATAGCCTCCCGAAAATGCAAGGAAACCTGTCTCTGAATCTATGGTGAAGACGTCAGCCTTATTTTTCTGTTTGTGCACTTTTGTGGCGTGTTCAGCATGTAACAGGGCATCTGGCAAGTTGCCAGTGTTCATTGTGACCCAATGTTTCTCTACATGTGCTCTGATTGGTGGGAGCAGGCCATTTAGAAACGCATTTTTTAATTGCTGCTGGAATGGCGTTGCATCGCCATCGGCATAATCTAAACCTGAATGCTGCCTAAAAACTGGGCGCAGGCGGTCTAAAAAGTCTGATGCAGTTTCATTTTCTTTCTGTTTTACCTCTCCTATTTTATTGTAGTTTGGCTTGGGGGCCAGCTGTAGTTTCACACGTTCATAGAAGTTATGTAGTTGGCCTTCTAATTCAGGGTCACCTGCACGCAGGGGTTGTGGTCCGTTGCCGACCACTAAAGAATCTAAAGGATTATTAATTGCCCCCCCCAGTGAAAGAGCCTTTCACTGAGCCAAACTTCAAACCTAAAAGATCTTGAAGTACCTGGTACATTTCATGACCGTTTAAATACCATTGAGTCCTAATTGCTTCAACTGCTCTCTTCCATGTGTCAAAACCGTCATGCAGGGGCGGGACATCTTTAAGAACATTTTTGCGATCCTCATGTGACCATGGTCTAAACACAAGAATTGTGGGGTGTGCGTCTTGATGCCCCATAGGTCCAATCGGCTGACCATATCTGGGGTTAGGTGAACTTATTAATGGAAATACTCCTGGGGGGCTTGGGGGGTCAGGCCATATTTCCCTGCCTACATGATCTTCCCCTATATCTGCTTCAGGTGCTTGTGTTAATGACATTTTAGCTAAATCTGCCTGCACTGAACCGTAAGGGTTATTCACAGCTGCATCTTTGTCTGTTTGCTTGGGAGTTGATGCAGAGGCAGTAACATAGGGGGGAGGGGCTGCAGCCGTTTCTTCAGGCGCCTCACAGCTTTGCTTTTGTTTTTTATTCTGTCTCTTTTCTCTATTCTCAGCACGTCTCTGTTGCTCTTTTTTCCATGCATCTAGGAAAGTTAATTCATTTGTGCGTTTTCCTTTCTTTCTAAGATTTGTGGTTGCACTTATTTCCTTTAATAAGCTATCTTTGAGCTGTGTTAAAGCTGCGGGGCTGCACGTACCCTCCCACCCAGGACATGACGTCTTTTTAGGATTACGCCATCTCCTTGCGCTGATTTTTCCTGCACCTGGATATTTATTTTCTATCCATTGTTCGTCATTAATGAACTTTTGTGTATACTGCCCATTATTGGCAAGAGGTTTAGAGGTTTTATTCCCCATTTTTCAATTTTTATTATTTAGTGTATCTTACTTATGTATTTATTTAGTTATTTATTTTTATTTATTTATTTATACACTGGCAATACAGCTGCTATCCACCTTCGCTGGTATGAGGAATGAGAGTGGTTGTTCACACGCCCTTCTACTTTCGGACTATTTCCAAAAGCGGTGTGAACTTTACGAGGCGGAACTCGACCGTTCTCCCAAGCCACCAGCACTTCAGCGAACAGCAGTGAAAGAAAAACACAGTAGGAGCGGCTCAGTCTCTTATTGGACCGTGAAAAGTCAGCTTGCTCCGTTAGTTACAACAATACACACATACATTCACATTCACACTTATTCGCGCGATCGGAACCCTTATAATAAGGGGAGCTGCCAGTCTTTCTGTAGACGAGCTACTTATTCCCTTGACCCAGCTGGGGGAGCTACTCAGAGCTCCAAACCTAACCCACAAGAGTGGGGAGCTTCCAGTCGACGAGCTCCAAGCTACCAGCCGACGAGCTACTTTAAACCCACAGAAGTGGGGAGCTTCCAGTCGCGACGAGCTACTTTCGCTATTTTAAATTCCCTGAATTTAAAATACGATTTTACGCAAGATTGTGTCAGTGTGTCTGTATCTACCTGGTCAGTGTCGCCGGGTCTGGTCCACCTCGATCGGGCCCCACCACCGTGGGTCGCTTTCTAAGAACGTTGGCCAAGACTCGAATTTAACGCCCTTGGTCTTTGACCACACACCTGGTGTGTGGGCTGTCGACAGACGAGCAACGTGGACTGGTCACGGAGATGGGACACGATGGAGGCGCTCCGGCTCGAAGGACCAAGAAATGTTGGGGGAAAACTCTGTAAAAGACCCAGGAGAAATAAAGACACAATGAGACAAAGTTACTTTCTTTATCAAACGTGTACACGGGTGAGCTGCTAAGAACAACTCACACCATGCACAGTGGCTTGGTAATTTTTATAGGAAAGACAGTGAGAACAGGATAAGAAAATACAAAACAAATAAAATAAACAACTCCATATGTGGCGCTAGTCTCGTCAGCAGAGAGCTGGGAGAAGGCTGTGAGAGATAAAACAATCTAAAACAATATGTCCCAAAACAGTATGTCTTTGCTGAGAAAGTCTAAAAGGATAATTCTAAACTAATCTAACCATAGACAAAAGAGCATGCTTGCACATTTAAAAGAAGGTAAAGAAACATAGGAACATTTTTCCTGTAACAATGACTGAGCCATACAACACTCCATGTATGGAGTCAGTTGGGCTTCTTTCACTGGTGCATCCATGTTCCAGACACCGTCTGTAATGTCATAAGCAACATTATTAGTCCTTCAAAGTTCTCACTCCAGAACAGCAGATTTCATTCATGCTGAGTACAGCGTGTGATGCAAAAACAGACTGCTTATTTTCAATTTTCAGGTCATAGCATGAGCTGTGACAGCAGCAGAGCATCTTGGGTAGCTCATGAAATCTACTCTTCTGTGATCCTAGAAATGGACTGAATGGCTTCTTTCAGGCTTTGTGTCCATGTTTTTCTTAGCTTAACATTGGTACATTACTCAGTTATGACAGTAGTGGATACTTGCAGAGTGTTTCCTAACCATTATTGTTTTATTCACTGATGCATCTTGATACATCTTTAATGGGGAGTAGCGGTTTAAAGGTTTCTTTCAGAGTCCTTGGGCTTTGTTGGAGTTTTTCCAAACACCAGGTGAGGATGAAAAATCCCCATTTCTTGCCACATTTTTGTTGAGTTACCACTGGGTCACTGTCTGGCACATACTGGAGTACTTTACCCTCCAAGCTTTCTGCTGGGCAGCTTGTCTGAGATGTGGTTAATGTTGTTCAAAAGCTCTATTTTGACCCAAACTGTGATCTTTCACAAACCTAGTCAGGTAGTTTATGCACACACCAAACCAAGCTGAAAGTAGTACCAAATGAAACAAAGCTTTTTAGAGAAAAAGCCCTGAAGGCAGCACTATCCTGCACAAAAAGAATGGAGGATGGTCAGGCTTTTTAACTACTATAACATTAGCCTAAGCTGCTTAGGAAAAGAAATACAATTTTTTAGAAGTGAACACAGTACAACACAGTTATACTAGTGAAATGACCAACTGAGGATTTTTTACATATTACTGTTTCAGTGTTTTTAAAGGTTTATTTCTTGCTTGCTTGCAGGAAGGTTGTATTTGCTTTTTTTCCCTCCTAACAAACAACATCAGCTAAATAATTAATCTTAATGTAACCTGTAAATGAACCTGCTAGGCAGTTTTTGATTGTACAGCAATTTCCTGCAGTTCATCATTTTATTTACAATCTAAGCAACATTTAAATCCTTAATAAAGGGTTAACCAGATCGACAGGAAGTTCCTTATGAAGAGGCCGGGCCACAGACATTGTTTGTGGACACACACACACACAGAGCTGGGGCAAGAAGCAAATGCAGTCCTGATGCAAGCATTAGTAAAATAACCCTTTAAAAACCCTGTGCTCATTCAGGAGCTGAACGTTTTTGTGAGTCTAATGTTTAGACATATTACTAAAGCCAGAATTGCAGAATCAAATCAAGCAGCTATTGAAAGCATGTGAGTTGCACTCAGTATTTTTACCAGTCTGATTGTTTACAGAAAGCTTCCAGTCAGATAGCATTTTGCCTCCAATGATGTTCACAAGCAAGCAGGTTAGCAAAGGTTCACCAGCTAGCTGTAATTTATCTACACTCCATGAATCCAGCCATGGTTTGTCTGATTTACAATCAGATCAGCTCCAGGGTTTGATGAACCGGTTAACCACGTCCATTAGATGGCTCAAAATAATATTAATAACAGTAATCAAGTTTGTTTTTTTAGCACTTACAAAGTGCAGTGTTACAGTGCTTTCCAAAGCCACACAATACACCAAATAAAATGCAACGAAAAAACAAAAACTAACTGAAAAACAAAACTGCAAATTGAATGTCCTGTCAGGTAAAACTGAAGGACTTCAAGAGTAAAATGCAGCGTGTCTCTGTTAGTTAAGAATAAATGTAATCGGCTGTGTGATGAGTCTCGTTCTCCTTTATGATTTCGACACTCGTGGCCAGTTCATTAGGTACACCTGTTCAAACGTTCATTAACACACATATCTTATCAACCAATCACATGGCAGCAAGTCAATGGATGTAGGGATGTAGACACGGTTGAAGTTAAAGCGAGCATCAGAATGAGAAAGAAAGATGATTTAAGTGCCTTTGAACTTGGCGTTGCTGTTGGTGCCAGACGGGCTGGTGTAAGTAAGAAACTGCTGATCTACTGGGATTTTATCACACGGACATCTCTGCAGCTTACAGAGAACAGTGTGGAAAAAGATGAGTTTTTATTTCTGCTTCGACATTCAGATGGTAGGGTCAAAATCTGGTGTAAACAAAATGAAAGCATGGATCCATCCTGTGTCGTATCAGTGGTTCAGTCAGTGGTGAGCATTATTTAAGCCCCACACCCGACTCAGTGCCCCTCAGTTCGCTGCTCACACCTGAAATAAAAAACACAAAAAGTGCAGTTTTGTTTCAACATGTGAACGTAATGAAAATAATAATAATTGTATAAATTACTGCAAATCTTCTCTGTTTTCTTGTCTTTACGGTTTTAAAAGATGGTTGGCTTCTTCTTCATCATAGGATTTTATCTCAGCATCTCCACACAAACTCACTAGAAAGAGATTTGGTGTGAGGTGGCTCGTCTGTGTTTGTGTGTGTTATAGTAGCTCACTGCTTTGGCTCTCCTCCAGGAAAAGGTCAATCATATCTTCAGCACATATGTGAGATGGAATCTGATTTTCCTGCTGAAGTCTAAGGAACTCCATCATCATTGAAATCTAAAAATAACAGGATGCATTTCATTTACGGGATATTTTGTATCAGTTTTTGCTTGGACGGATAATGAGACTTGCAGCTGTGAAAATGCCAGTAGATCCACACAGTCTTATAAATAAGAAGTTCCTCATTGTTAGTTAACCTGATTCTCACCTTGTCAGCTTTTAAAATATGTCAAATCGTTGAAACTGTTTAAATTCAGCAAAAACACTCACATAGCCCAATGGGTTTGTAGATTCCTCCACTTCCTCTGCTTCCTTCCATTGAAATGTTGTTGCTGCATATCACAACAGGGAACAAAAACTGTCAAATAGACTCCAAAAATTGCGTAATTTAAAATATAGACAGGAAAATACTCCAGACTCCATTGTTTCTCCTGCACAAATGAACTGTTTGTGATGTCTGAGGGAGAATTATAACTGCTGGGGTCAAAGAATTCAAAGCTCTACAATGAACTCTCTGTTTCAGCAGGTCACCATGCAAAAGCTTTATTTATTTTAGCATTTATTGCACTATGCTTTCTTTATTTCATGAATAAATAAAGTGAAGACTGTATTTCCGTATTCTAATTGTAGGTGTAGTATAACAAGATTTTAATCTAAAACACTGGGCCATGGGCTGTGGGGGCAAATAAAAGCTAAAGCCGCCACAGCACATATGCATAATAACTATATCATAGATATATACAGCCAGTGTCTGCAGCTATATAACTTCAGGATAATAAATAACAATGTAAAATATTTCAAAACCAACAAAGTTAAAACAGAGAAATGGCAGAGTACAGTCGGTACTCGATTACATTAAAGTGGCTCAGTTTGACAGTGTCATGATCGGTGCTGCGTAATGAAGTAGCTTAGTGTGTGTCAATATCTGTGACATTTCATGGTGAAAGAAAATGAACATGAAAGAACAGATTCTCTGTGCAATGTAGAGAGTTACTGCACAAGTTATGAAGGATTTTCTCATCAGTCGTTTTGGCAGCAGAGCTCAATCGGTCTGTGTTGCACTGATGGTGCAACAAGCAGAGGTCAGGTTCATCCACAGTAGATAGCTGTGAGGGGTGGTGGAGACCTCGTGTCCCCCACAGCTTTAACTATGAACTGAAATACAACTGAAATTTTTTTTTTTACCGAACTCATATTTCAAGTTATTGCCAAATTATGAGAATTGTTTCCAAAGTTATTAGGATGGTTATTTAGGAAGCTTTTAGATTCATATTATATGGAGTCAGTTTACAACAATAGCTACCTCAAGGCAATAAAATAAAACTCTTTAATATTAGAGAGAAAACCCCAATAGTCTTTGAGCAAGCACTTGGCAACAGTGGGGAGGAAGAACCCCCTTTTAACAGGAAGTAACCTCCAGTGGAACCAGGCTCAGGGAAGGATTTTAAATCCTATAAGATGAGACGTTACCCAAAAGTTTAGAGTTTCATTAATGTTACTTTAACATTAAAGACTGTGCTGTCTTTATTTTGAATTGAATGTTTCTTTATCCTTGTTTTGAGAATAATTTAATTGATCTTTGTTTTTGTTCAAGACAATCAGTTTCGGAGTTTTTCAAAGAAACTTTTTACTTTCATCTTCTTTATCCTGGTCTTAAGGTCTTCAAAGTACTCTGTAATATTGATGAGTGGTTCAAGTGGGGGGTTAAGAGGAGCCGGTGAAGATAAATTCACAGCAGTGCCATGTACTGTGATGGCCTTGGGATCATTATAAAGGCGTTGCTTTTGATTTATAGCCACAGTGTTTTAATATCAATAAAGGAAGCACTTTGGGTACGAGCTTTCACATGATCTGATGAAAGTGAAATTATATCAGAGTGACCCTCTGGAGTGCTTGTTGGCTGCTCTGTGAGTGACTCCCTGGTGGGTCACTCTTTCAGTAAGACATTATAGTTCAGACGTCCGAACCTCTAATGCAGCAGGTGTGCGATACATGTGTATCTCACAACACACTGGGAATGGATGTGACTGTGCTGTGATCTATCCTTTGGTTCCAAGAAAACAACTTAATATCTCAAACATATTTTCTGCAACTATATGTGGAAAAATGGATGATTCAGAAGACGACCCTTGTGTGGACACACACACATACACTCATACACACATCCACTGTATCACACGCTGTGTCAGGATTGAGGTCTTATGGTAAAAATGGACAGAAATAACCACTTGGAGGGCCTGCTTTGAATTATGTGCATGTAACCAGCAACCTTTTAAAAAAAAAAAAAAAAAAAAAAAAGACTTAAAACACTTCATCATTTACTCTCAGAGGACACATAAGACCTGAGCAGTAATGGGTTGGACACCTTTTTGTCTTCAGAACTGCCTTAATTTCTTGAGGCAAAGATTTAATAAGGTGCTGGAAACATTAAACACATTATTCCTGGAGTGATGTTAAAAAGATTACATTTTGAAATCATGAAATGCCACAGATGTAGAAGGCACGATGGATCCATGCTTTCATGTTGTTCCTGCCAGATTCCCACCATGCAGTCCGAATGTTACAGTCATAATCATCTGTTGTGTAATTTCGCTGAGCAATTGTGAATTGTAGCCTCAGTTTCTTGTTCTTAGCTGCAGAAGTGCAATCATGATCCTCTGCTGCTGCAGCTCCCCTGCTTCATGGTTCGAAATGATGTTGTAACGTTTGATTATGTGAGTTACTGTTTCCTTTCTATCAGCCTGAAGCTTGAAGCGGTCTGTCCATTCTCCTAATACCGCTGACATCATCAAGGTACTTTCACCCAGAGAACTTCCACTCACTGGATATTTTCTCCTTTTTTGCACCTTTCTACAGATGCTTGTGTGAGTAAATCCCAGTAGTTCAGCAGTTTCTGAAATAGTCAGACCATCCCATCTAGCACCAACACCCATTCCATGTTCAAAGTCCCTTAAATCACCTTTGTTGCGCCTTTTTATGCTCAGTTTGAGCTTTATCACGATCATGTCTATATGCCTAAATGCAGTGAGTTGCTGCCGTCTGATTGGCTGATTAGATATTTGAATTAACAAACAGTTGAGCAGGCGCTGAGCGTAAATTTGCACAGTACCACTGAATCATAGCAAAACCTCTGGAGAGATAGCATGTAACATAATTGCTTACAGTAAATCAGCCCATTAAGTAAAGAGCATCATAGTGTCACGGGCGAGAATGCGGTGGACTCAAGAGCAGACTCAATTTGCTTCGAACTGTGTATAATTTATTGAAAAGAACAAAACGTGAACAGAACTGGGTTTAACAGAAACCATACGCAGAAACTAAGGGAAATCCGTGGGCGGAGAGACCGGCGTAGAGCACGGGGAGAACTCTAACGGGAACTTCTGTAAACACAGGAGAGAGATGTTCCTGAATGGAAAAAAACGAGTAAGGGACAGAGGTACGGAGTGCCAGTGGATAGTCTTGGGCTTACTTGGAGACCCTAGTTATTAGGCGGGGAAAGGGCTGCCGTGGGAGTATTCCAGAGAGGGTCAAGAGTGTGGAGAGTCCGGTCCAGATTCCAAGGAGGTGGAGAATACGGACTGAAGGGCAGGCTGAGGAGAAGTGGAGTATATAATCCTCGGGTTCAGAGCAGACGGAAGAACAGAATGGAGACCAAACCAGCACTACTGATGAGTGCGACGGGTGGTGAATCTGAAGAATACAGGAAACAAAAACACATTAACCCATGGTCCAGATATACAGAGTCAGAGCTCAGAGGAGGGCGAGTTTACCACAGATGGTAGCAGGACGAACTGGCGAGGAGTGGCAGGCCGTGCCGGCTTAAAAACCCTCTAGGTGGAGCCCCGGAGATTGACAACAGGTGATGAGCTGGCCAACTCCACCCCCAGGGACGAATGAGAGGAACCTGGACCACGCCCGACCAGACACTCCCACAGCATATGACACATAGGGGATCAGACTTCTATTATTTCCCCATTTTTTGTACCTTATTATCATTGAACAAACTGCAAAACAACACATATTCATAATTCCCCTTTCCACCTTGTGTTTTATAGCAGTAACTATGAATTAAATATATATTTGTAAGATTGCACACAACATGTATTATTTAACATAACATCATATTTTAGATGTGATTTCTACCTGCAGTTTCAGGTACATGTCATACAAGGATGTTTCTGGTTGTTTTTCTCACAGCAGTAACTATGAATTATATATTTGTAAGTTTGCACACAACATAATATATATGTTATATATAACATTAGACTATAATTTAGATGTGATTTCTAATACTGTTTTAGCCAATCTCAATATAACACAAAACCTTTTTCACAGAGTGGAAAGGTTGTCAATCACTTTAATGTGTAGAAACATGGTAACTAGAGATAATTCACATCACTTTAATATACTATAAAGTGGTTTAACTTCTCACTGAACTGAATATATGACTACAGCAACACAACAGACCGTGCACTGGTAAACGCAGCTTATACCATGTTCGACCTCATAGTACTTTCCCTGAATATAAACAATGTATGAGTCACACTTAGCACTAAAACCACCGCAGTGTTTGCATTTAACGTTTCATCTTCTCAGTTGAAAGGCAAACAAAAATTGCTTCGCAGAGCTCGTTTCTGGCCAATGAACATCAAAGGATATTTTCTTACAAGTAATGGGGAGCCTGCTTGAAATTTTCATGATCAGGCTGATCCCGTCGTGCATACCAGGAAAATGCATGCGTAAATTGCATAGTTGTGCCTTCCTTTGACATCCACCCTTCATTCATCAAACGTCTCTTCAAAACGTGGCCTTTGTTTCTTGTCGTAATGTGCAAGTGAGCTCCATTTACTGAACGAGACAGCACAAATGAAAACACCACCCTGCAGTATACCTCTTGGTAATATATGCTAATCTAAGGCACCATTTTCTTTCTTAAATCTGATTTCGAAGGATTTTTACAAGGAAAGCAAAGCCACCAAATTACCCCTGTGGGAAAATATTCATTGCTCACTTTGCAGTTGAAAAACAGGAAATAGCTATTTCTGGAGCTCATTACTCTCCATTAACTTATTATGGGAATTGACCATATCACCATTACAGAGCAGGCCTTACCAGGTTGTCTTCTTTATTTTGGTGCCAAGGCGCACAGTCTTGTGGTTCCTGCTTTACTTAACTTGGATACTGCGCAGTGGAAATCGATGATGAAGGCGACACACGCCAGTGTGCCGACAGAGCCTCATCTGGGGACGGCCTCTCTTCACTTCATGCAACAATAAGTCCAACAAGGAAACACTTTAAAAAGAGAGAAAATTAGAGCTTAGACCTTAATAGAAACAAGCATAAACATAACGTGCAGAGACATGCGAATGCACACTCGTAGCATTTGGGGAAGATGAGAAACAGCTTGAGAATAACAAGAAGTGAATTTTGAGCTTCATTTCTGACCGGGTGAATCTGTGCATGTATGTGTGCGTGACGGTCAGGTTTTCTTCGCTGACTACTCTTACTGACACACTCTTTACACAAGTTTGTTTAGTACACTGTCGGTAGTCATTTTACACTTGAAAAGCCCACTCGGGGCTCAGGTGTGCTCGTCCTGGCAATAAATAAGGGACAGCAAAAACAGTGTAAATGTTGACTGCGGCCTCTGTTACAGTGTGAAGCACATCTCAGCTTTGGATGAAGGGAATCAAAGTGAAAATGAAGTCATGAATATTTAGCCTCAGGTGCTATGTGTGCGTGTGTGTGTGTGTGTGTGTGTGTGTGTGTGTGTGTGTGTGTGTGTGTGTGTGTGTGTGTGTGTGTGTGTGTGTGTATTTCAGTGACAAAGCAGTTAGTATGTCAAAGCTTGCATGCGTGAAGCAGAGATGATAATTACAGTGCAGATTTACCTGTCACTACAGTTGTAAACATACTGTAGAGATGTCACAGTCAGGACGACTTATTTTTAGATTGCGGTGACTCCAATTTGTGAGGCTTCAAAGATCAAAGTAGCAGTTTACACTCACTGCAAAGGTCCTGTCTCCATTCATCAGCTGCACAAAAACAAAATACACCTTTCATTCAGAGTGCCATATTATGTAAGTAATAGCACTGTCAGTGAGTGTGGGAGTAGGTCAGCCTCCGGGGAAGCTGAAACAACCAAGGACTCGTTTGGTTTTAGAGGAAACACAAAAGGCTGAAATCCAATTCGAATGGTTGAAGAAATGTCCCTGCACTTCTGTCAATGACAGAATGTGATTACAGTGCTACGATGTAGGTAGGCAGAAGGCAAGGGCAATTATTACAAATTATTGTGGTGTGTTATGAATTATTATTGCTGGGAGAGGGGAACGCTCCACCAGCCTCTGTTTGTTTTCTGTTCTTCTCTTGGTACAGTGGGGGAAATAATGATTTGATCTTTATCCTGTTGTGTGGTTTGCTCACTTAGAAAGAAATGAACTGTTATTTTTATGGTATCTTAATTTTAATGGAAAGGGACAGAATGTCCACCAGAAAAAAACACTTTACACAAAAGTTATAAACTGCTTCACATTTCAAGTATTTGATCCCAAGCAACCCGGCTAGAATTCTGCCTCCCACAGACTGACTGTGTGACCAACTCATTGTGTGGATGCCTTAATAGGCATCCACACTATTGAGTTCCTGTTTCTCTTTATTCTTTATTATTCCGGGTGTTTCCGTACACTTTTCGCCGTGGATCTACTTCCACAATTTTTGTGCTATTTTCACCGTTCAAACTCTAAACTGTTCTGCTCTTTCTGCTTATGCCGGCTATGACTTTTGGTGTTTATTACTATTATACTTTTTAAAATATTACACTTTTTTCCTTTAATTTGTCCCATTGAAATGAATGGGAAACTTCCACAATTCTGCTAAAACTTTCTTGTCTTTGAAACTTAACTACTGCCTCATACTTTCACCTAGAAACTCCATTCAAACTTTAAAACGTTCTCAAATGATTGGGCCATTCCTGTATGATTCAGCTTTTTCAGATCTTCTACTGTTTTCATCTTATCTCTCTTTAAGTCTTCAGTTGCAAAATTGTGATTTTTCAGAAAATACATGCGTTGCTATGGTTGCTATGCAATTAACTCAGAGGGGACAGTGAAACTGTGTGAATTTTCTCTTCATGTCCAAACAACTTCTTGCTACTCGCTCAATTTCCACTCAAGCCCCACAGATTATACACCAAAACGTAGGTATTTTTGCTGGCTTTCAGAAAATGTCCCTATCATTGTTGTGGGACTCATAGTTATTTTGCAAATCTCCTCAGAGTAACACAAAGTCAGAAAACTCTCCATATAAACTCAATGGAGGCATTTTCAAATTGTCATATCTCCTTAACGAAGCGAAGTTAAGACATGAGGCTTGTCCCGGTATATCTTCAGACACTCCTGATGCTCACAATTCAAGAATTATTTTCTCACCTATTACCGTTCTGAGATGAGTTAGACTTGTTTGAGGGTAGGAAATTTGTCCCTCGCTCAGATTTCATCAGATTTCAAATTCTGGAAATGAGTCACTTTTTTCTCTCATCATATCTTTTTGATGGATTTCCACAGAGCCCTGAAAATTTCCATGACTGTTCACCAAAGCCTGCTGTTTCTTACGGTGAAAGAATGATTTTGATGCTCCATATAGATTTAGAGTTACCAAAGGTTGTTTGAGAGCAAGTCAAGGCAGTTTTTGCTTCGCCTCTACTCAGTTACAGTGTATTACAAGTCATATATCTTTAATAATTTATATTTTATCTCTGAATTATGAAGACCTGAAGATTCCCCCATCTCTTCTGAACAAAACAATGTCTGAATGACCGTTCTAGCCTCTACGGTTAGGAAATTATGGCCATTTGTTCGAGGGGAATCCTGAATGTCAGAAATACACTGAAGAAAACTCACACCTCTCTCTGTGTCTGCGTGTGTAAGGGCTGACTACAGCAGGTGCAGCTAATTTAACTGACCTACATATACCAAGCCCAGACTCTCAACAGCTCCTGTTCCCTTTACTGTCTGTGTATGTTTGTCTGTGTATCAATATTTCTCCTATGTTTAGGTATTACTCCTCAATCATAGTATTTCTGCTAAAGCAAAGTACTTCTACTACATCTTAGTACTTCTGCTAAATCATAGTATTTTTTGAAAAATCATAGTATATTTGCCAAATCATGGTATTTGTGCAAAATCATGGTTTTGGGGCCAAATCATAATATTTCTGTTATGTTATAGTATATGTGCTGAATATATTATATGTGCCAAATCACAGTATTTATACCAAATTATAGTATTTATGCCAAATTACAGTATTTCTGCTAAAAAGCAGAAATAGTCCTTTTTAGCAGGAATTTCTGCCAAAAGATAGTATTTATGTTAAAACATAGTATTTCTGCTAAATCAGAGTATTCCTGCCAAATCATAGTATTTGTACTGAAACATAGTACTTCTGCCCAATCACATTATTTGTACTAAATGATAGTACTTGTGCCAAATCATAGTATTTGTGCCAAAGCATCGTATTTGTATGGAGTCATAGTATTTCTTCTAAATCATAGTATTTCAATCAAATCTCAGTAGTTGTTGTTAAAACGCAGTATTATTGCAAAATCATAGTATTTGTACCCATTCATAGTATTTCTGCTAAATCATAGCATTTGTGCCAAATCATGGTATTTGTGCAAAAACATAGTATGTCTGCAAAACCATAGTATATCCCTTATGTTATAGTATTACTACTAAGGCATAGTATTTCTGCCAAATCATAGTATTTGTACTAAATCATAGTACTTGTGCCAAATCATAGTATTTGTTGCACATCATAGTATTGGAACCAAAACATAGTATTTGTCCCAAAGCATCGTATTTGTATGGAGTAATAGTATTTCTTCAAAATCATAGTATTTCAATCAAATCTCAGTAGTTGTGTTAAAATGCAGTATTATTGCCAAATCATAGTATTTGTACCCAATCATAGTATTTTTGCCATGTCATTGTATTTGTGCCAAATCATAGTATTTTTGCCAAATTGTGGTATTTGTGCCCAATTAATAATTCTGTTATGTTATAGTATTACTACTAACTTGTAGAATATCTGTTATGTTATAGTGTATCTGCGGAATATAGTATTTGTGCCAAATCGTAGTATTTATACCAAATCACAGTATTTGTGCTAAAACATAGTATTTCTGCCATATTGTGGCATTTGTGCAAGAACATTGAACTGTTATGTTATAGTATTACTACTAAGTCATAGTATTTCTGCGTTGTTATAGTATTTGTACTAAAACGTAGTATCTCTGCCAAGTCATAGAATTACTGCAATTTCATAGTTTTTTTTAGGAAATCTGTTATGTTATAGTATTACTACTAAGTCATAGTATTTCTGCCAAATCATAGTATTTGTGCCAAAGCATCGTATTTGTATGGAGTCATAGTATTTCAATCAAATCTCAGTAGTTGTTGTTAAAACGCAGTATTATTGCCAAATCATAGTATTTGTACCCAATCTTAGTATTTCTGCTAAATCATAGCATTTGTTCCAAATCATGGTATTTGTGCAGAAAACTTGGTTTGTCTGCAAAACCATAGTATATCTCTTATGTTATAGTATTACTACTAAGGCATAGTATTTCTGCCAATCATAGTATTTGTACTAAATCATAGTACTTGTGCCAAATCATAGTATTTGTTGCACATCATAGTATTGGAACCCAAACATAGTATTTGTCCCAAAGCATCGTATTTGTATGGAGTAATAGTATTTCTTCAAAATCATAGTATTTCAATCAAATCTCAGTAGTTGTGTTAAAATGCAGTATTATTGCCAAATCATAGTATTTGTACCCAATCATAGTATTTTTGCCAAATTGTGGTATTTGTGCCCAATTAATAATTCTGTTATGTTATAGTATTACTACTAAGTCGTAGAATATCTGTTATGTTATAGTGTATCTGCGGAATATAGTATGTGTGCCAAATCGTAGTATTTATACCAAATCACAGTATTTATGCTAAAACATAGTATTTCTGCCATATTGTGGTATTTGTGCAAGAACATTGAACTGTTATGTTATAGTATTACTACTAAGTCATAGTATTTCTGCCAAATCATAGTATTTGTGTGAATTTGTATACTGTAATATCACTGTAGTATGTAGTGGCTAAGTAGGGGGTGTTTACAGTGTAAATAGGTCATCTCTTGTGTTGGAGTGCCCTCTTGTGGCGCCTTTTTGTGTAGTGCCTTAGTAAACGTGAACCCTGTAAGAAGTGGTATCAGACTGATTTGTAGTGGAGGAATTTGTTGCCAGTGTTCTTAATCATAGAAACCACACCATATCACCTCTCCACATCCTCCTACTGTATGCCATGCCTCCCTGTACCATCCATCTGACCGCCAATAAACTCCACCTGTGGTAATCTAATCCCTGGATGTCAGCCTCTCCTTCTGACCGAGGATAGTTACTATTGCAGCACCACCCAGCATTAAACTGACGTACACCATTCTGTACAATAGTATTTGTGCTAAAAAGTAGTATTTCTGCCAAATCATAGTATTACTGCTATTTCATACTATTTAAGCGAAATTACAGTGTTTCTGCAAAAACATGTTTGAGGGGTGGAAATCTGTCCTCCTCTCATTTTTCAAACTCCGAAAATTAAGCCATTTCTTCTCTCGTCATGTCTCCGCGACGGAGATACAAAGAGCTATGTAAATCGTAGTCAAAGTACACCAAAGTCCGCTGATTCACCCAGTGCAAGAATTATGCTTCTATCCCACCTAGTTTTTGAGTACAAATTTATACACTATCACAGACCGGTAATTCATATTGATAATTTATTACAATTCTGCAAAGTTTTATGATTTTAGCAGCTTTTCTAATATGGACCTCACATTCTTGTTAACAGTCTATGGCAGAAATACATACAAGTACACAGCCTGATGAAGCAGACAGAAGCAGTACCTCTGATTGGTTCAGCATTTTCACCTCTTATCAGCACAAATCTCAGCCTCTTCTGCTGTTTTCATTAGAATTGTAAGCTTTTCCACCTTTTTTCAGTTACGTGAGAACCAGTTTGGCTCAATGAGTAGCTGAAAAATGTCAGCCTCTTCTGCTGTTTTAGCAGGATTTCAGAGTTCAGCTTTTTCACTTGTTTTAAGCACAAATTTCAGTTTCTTTACCTCATTTCACAACAAAGTTCTTCCTCTTCACCTCTTTTCTGCTAATTTGAGCTTCTGCTCCACAGTGCACATTGTCCCTCTCATCATATCTTTGCTTGTGACCAGAACTCATTTGGCTCAGAGGGTAGGGCATCTGCCGTGAGACCCGGTGGCAGAGGTTTGAATCCTACCTGTGACAGTTGCTACACATGTTCCCTGCTTGCATGCGCTCTGCTTTCTTGTGTGTCACTGCTCTCCAGTGTGTCATTACACATACAGCCATCTTCAGCAAGTACTTCTGCTTCTACACCTCTTTTCAGCTCATCTTTTTGCTTCTTTGCCTCTTTTCAGCAGAAATTCTTCTGATTCACCTCTTTTCTGCCAAATGTTTAGCTTTTTCACCTCTTATCAGCACAATTCTAAGCAGCTTCTGCTAATTTCACCACAATTGTCACTCTCTCCACCTCTTCTTTGTGTGAATGAGTTTGGTGCAGTGAGGTGAATTGCCGCCTTTAGACCAGAAGGGCCAGGTTCGAATCCTGCTCAGGGCAATGTTTTTTTTTGGTTTTTTTTTTCAACTTTTTCAGCTTTTTTCAGCAGACATCTTCAGCGTTAAGGCATCCACACAGCATTTTCGCAGGAAATGCAAATTTTTCTAGTTATATGTGTGAAGCACATGTATCCACAGAATCAGTTTCTTCAATTTCAGTGTCTCCTCCACTATGGGCAAAACCACAGAGCTGTCAAAGAACATCAGGGACAAGAATGTAAACCTGAACAAGGGGGAATGGGCTCCAGGTCACCAGCAGGAAGGTTAGTATTGGTGACGACTGCTGGTACGATAATTCTGAAATGGAAGAAATATAAAATGACCATCAATGGCCCTCGGTCTGGAGCTCCATGCAAAATGTTGTAAAAAAGCTGGTGGATCATGTTCATAGCTAGCTACTGTCCAGACCTCAAACGTTTGTGCAGTGAGCTGAATCTTCAAGAAACCTACAGGATTTAGAAAGTTTCCATAAAGAGGAGAAGGCTAGGATCCCTCTTGAGATGTGTGCAAACCCAACAAGGGTTTGGCTTGAACATCAAATACTTGTGTCAATCAATGACATGCAAATCAATCCAAACCAGAGCCTGAATGCCCACTAACAAAGATTCAAAATGCTGCTTAATGAGTGAATTACTTCCTGTGTGAATACAGATTTAATATTCCATTAAGTAACAAGGAATATACATTTTAAAGGGATTTGTTTGTTTGTGGTATGATATGAGCATGTACTTGTGTTATTTTTGTGGTTAAGTGGAGCGATGTTGACAGGTTTCTTTGATTAACTTTAGTAGCATTTCACTAATCACAGCAGTCGACTGACTGAACGTGGACATGCTGATGTGTAACACTGAAATTGTTTTTGTTTCTCCTAAGGCATCTCAGGCTTTTAATCATGAGATTCATAAATGAATGGTTCAGTTCAGCAGCGTACTCAGACCCCAACACCTTAAGTGAGTCTGACACTACAATCCAATCTAATTTTAGAGTCTCTCTGCCAATCCAAAGCTGCAACAGATTCTCTCATTTTGTAAATGACAGGCCTGTGTCATTAAGAGAGAAAACCCCCCACACACACGCATAGACACACGCAAGGCTGTGCCAGACATACATTAGCATCCTACATTTAGCAGCCTAATCTGTCTGTTTGTTTGGCTGAATTACATTTGGCAGAACAATGACCACCTGCATGTCGATTTCTTGTCGTGTCTAATTAACACTGTTTTTTTTTGTTTGTTTGTTTTGCCAATAATTTGGATGATGGAAGCCAGAACTGGATTTTATGTGACTTTTTATATTTATTTGTTGACAAAGTATTAAGTTGTGTTTCCCAGTTTGTTCTTGTCTCCTGAGACCTCTGCACCATCCTGTCAGGATTATCGCCCAGCTGAGTCACTCGAGGTTTGATGAAGTTCCCTTTAAATCTGATGCCTCGTCTCTCTCAGTATCTGTGCTTCTGTTTCAGAGTTGCTTTTTCCAGAGCAGCAAATCAATATCACAACAACATTTGCCCTTGTGTGAGAGTGAATGTGGAGATTTTTTGTTTTCTTAGCACACATAAACAACTTAAATAAAAGAAAGCAATACAGCCAATGTATGATTGACAGTAGTCCATATCTACTAACCCTGGGCAACTGAGTGTGCACTGCTGCTGAGCCTTGAATAACAAAGCCCAGCACTGAAATGTGTGTGTTTAGAATAGAAGAAGAGAATAAAAATGTCCTTTATTGGTCCTCATTGGGGAAGTTCAAGTGTTCCAGAAGCAAAGGGACAGGCAGACGGAGCATGCATATTCACAGAAAAGTAAAGAATACAAAATTAGAAAAATATATATTTTCAGGGTTATGAAAAAAAGAAGGTCGGAACTTCATGAGTGAACAGGAAGTGGTTTGGAGACATGGAAGTGAGAAAAGATGGCAGAGCTGAAGACGTTAAAGACTTAATAGGGAGTAGGGCTGCCACAAACGATTATTTCGATAGTCGACTAGTCACCGATTATTTTTGCGATTAGTCGACTAATCAGATCATGCATCCACTGGACGTAAAACGTACAGCCTATTCCACCAGCAGCAGTTAAAACTAACCAGCTGCCGCCATTGTTGACAACTGTTCTGGGCCGCGCTATGAATTATGGGACACAGCTTCTTCTTCGGGGTTTAACGGCAGCTGGCATCCTTGTACATGCAGTGCTGCCATCTTCTGTTTCAGTCCGTTATTACACTCTTAAATCCTACTACTTATTCCTGCGTCTTTTGTGATCTTACAAAGCTTCAAACGATGCGTCGACTATTAAATTAGTCGTCGACGATTTTGATAGTCGACGTAATCGTGACTGGTCGACTAATCGTGGCAGCCCTAATAGGGAGTGATGAAGATGGATAGGATTAGATATGATTACAT
Organism: Rhamphochromis longiceps; assembly: GCF_057381845.1. NCBI lineage: Eukaryota > Metazoa > Chordata > Actinopteri > Cichliformes > Cichlidae > Rhamphochromis > Rhamphochromis longiceps. The sequence goes on from NC_140562.1 coordinate 15,458,663, forward strand.
CAGAGGGACAACTCAGGCTGAGAGGTTTGGAGACGAAGTCAGAGAGGCAAGGCTGAGATGGTTTGGACATATGCAGACGAAGGAGAGTGGATATGTTGGATAAAGGATGTTAAAGATGGAGCTGCCAGGCAGGAGGAGACAAGGAAGACCGCAGAGAAGGTTCATGGTGGACGTTTATAACAAAGGAGGTCATATGGCAGGTTGGTGTGACTGAGGACGAGTAGGTGACTAGGAAGAGGGTGAGATGGAGGCAGATGATCCACTGAGGTGCTCTAAAAAGATCAGCTGAAAGAAGAAGAAGAACCTGCTGCAGTTCTACAAAATGAAAAGGAGGTGAATTACCATGAAACTTCATAAAATGGTTTTTGTTTTTTTATGCTATATTGCTGAAATCTTTCCTGTTTACTTCACTTGAGTGCACTGAAGAAAACTGGAGGGGTCTATTTTTCTCATACTTGGTTTGTTGGTCATGATTATTAAAGCTATTTAATGATGGCTCATTGAAATGTTGTGTCTTGCTACCTTTGTTTGAATTCTAACAAAAATGCAAGCTGTTGCCTTCTTCCTGCTCTGTGTTGTTGTCCTGTGATCACATGACACATATTAGATTATTCTGTTATTATATGTTACCTTATATATGTAATCAAAGTAGTTGAATTAGAATACTGCTGTAGATCACATTATACCCTTTAATATAGAGTGTGTGAGCTGTATGTAGTTTAGTTCTCATTATACTTTTGAGTTAACAGAACATATTCACATATTAGTTCATTAGATAAATGTGCATCACTCTGTATCCTTGATCTGCTGGGAATGTGTTACACTGTTTTCTTGACGTGCTTAATTGTTGAATCATGAAGAGAAGGTTGTAAGCAGGAGACTCTGTGTCTAAAGACAGGGGAGATAGATAGACCACATTCCACACCCCCACCTTACAGAAAGCAGAGAAACAACTGCCGAGGTCATAACTTAGGCGCTGTAACAGAGAAAAAATGTGATGTTTTGGCTTTTACGACTAGCTGGGGGCCACTAGAGACTATAAAAAGCTGAGCAACCCGTCACCATTTTGAGACATGTGCCTGACCCTCTGGTAGCATCTCTCCCGTCCGGACGTTGTAATGCTCTTATTGTTGAATTGTATGGAAATAAATGATTGTTGATTGAGCATTTATACACCGAGTATTGTCCTTCCTTCAGCCCAAAGATTCAAAGAATTGGGAAAATTCAACAACTTGGTGCCGTGTGACCCGGATCTTTGGTGTGCTGAGGAGGTGCAGATTTGACCTTTGGTGAGATCGTGAGGCGAGGTGAACAGAGGACCGGTCCAAAAATAAAAAGGTAAGCACAGCCTGTTGTATTATAAATACCAAATGTGCATATTGGGCTTTCCAAATTAATCTGTTCACTGAGTCACATGTATTTTCACAGTAAATTTGTCGGTGTCTGGTTTTTGGCGCAAGATACTAACAACATAAGTTGAGGCTGAATTCCAGTGTGTTAAATAAACTGCTTCTACCGAGAAACTAATAAGACACTACGTTGAGCTAGTTGCAGTAAACTGCTTCTACCGAGAAACTAATAAGATACTACGTTGAGCTAGTTGCAGCCACTTTACCTTCCACATTTAATTTTGTCTAATACTGGCTTCTGTAGCAATAATACGTTAGAATTTCTTCTGAAGACGCGGCCATTAGTTCAGTACATTGAAGTCGAGGTTTGAAGTTTGTTTATGGTGTCGGTTACGTCCTGGCTCTTGCCGGCCATGAAATAGAAGTTGATTTAAGGAAAAGCAGATGCTGGCTTCACGGTGCGGTTGAACGCTGGCAACGCGAGAGCGAAACACGTCCGTAGGTTTGGTTTATGATATGGCCGTGTTCCGGTGGTGCGGCCGTGAAGTGCAGTAGTGGTTGGTGCTAATTTTAGTACATTGAACAGAGGTTTGACGGTGGTTTGTGGCGTCAGTCGAGTTTTTTTTTAAGGGCTGCGGTCATAAAACAAAGTAAAATTTTACTTGCCAAGAAGTACATAGAGCAAAACCTGGTTTATGATGTCGGGTATAACTTCGGGGATGCAAGCATCACTTTTATGATGCGACTTTGCCCCGTGGTGGCGGTCATAAGCGCAGAGAAAGGGGTATTTTGGTCTATGGTGCAGTGTGCTTTAAGAAAATCTAATAGTTGAGCTCAGAGGTTTCTGTGTAAAATTCCCGCTGAGGAAAAGTGTTGTGTGTGAGTGTCAAAGCGCGCTCTGGGTGAGAGAGTGTGTGTGAAGCTGCGAGGCGCGCTCTGGGTGCTGTCTTGTGGGTAAAGCGCGCACTGAGTGAGAGTGTGAGTGAGGCGCGCTCTGAGTGTGTTTTCTGTGTGGAGTGTGAAGCGTGAACACAGTGACAGTGACGGTTGATGTGTTTGATTAGGAGGACATTAGAGCAAATACACATTTTAGGATCAAAGGTTGATGCCTAGTGTACCTGTGGAACATTTGCCCTAGGAGTGGCGACCCTCCTGTCCGTGGACGCGTGGCCAGGACCGGCGGCGTCCGGGTGCCGAGGTGGTGACTTGGGGAGGTGAGGGCCCCCGCATAGCTACGGATATAACACTGGAACGGCCGTGTAATCACGGGTTCACATTTATTTCCGGACTAGAACAAGACACATTTTGCGAACAAACGTTGAGTCTAGATTAGTAAAGAAATAAAAAGGTTGAATTCCTCGTTTCAGTGGTTGAAATTGTTGTGTGCCTGTCCCCTGACGAGTGTGAAATTAAAATAAAGAGGGAATTTGGAGCCACATAGAGATAGACGGGCATAATTGGGTGTATTACTCTGTGGTGTAATAAAAATAAAAAGGAGAGATAGTAAGAGGTGTGCAGTGGAGAATTATGGAGGAGTACAGAGAGGAATGTGTTGGGAGACTGGCGTACAGTTTACGCTGTCAAGGTAGGCGTGTTGCCTGCTTATCTGTTTAACAGTGATGAAAATGAAATTAAATAAATCTCTTAGTGTGTTAATACAGGAAGCTGCGGACCTGGACCAACTGCCCCCACAAGCACAGCGGCCGAAGCAAAATTATAGGTAATGGGAACCACACCCAGCACGAATCAGCAGCTGTGAAAAAGACAGCAGCGAGGAGAGAATTAGAGGAGAAATTAAGAGAAGTTTTAACACATAAAATTGGGGCCAACGGACTTGTGGAGGTTGGGAAGGCGTCCGGAGCATCACAACAAAAAGGTGAAACAAAAACACACAAGCAGAGAAATCTGAGAGAAAGGCTCCTTTTAAGGTAACGCCTAGTTTGAGAAAAGATAAAATTAACCTGCTTTTATACAAATGCACATACACGCAATGAAGAAACAGCTTACACTCATGAACACGTGAAGATTTTCCAGCAAGGTTAAAGAAAAATTAACATACTTAAATGATGAAGTCTATACATTACTGACAAAGAAACCCTCTGGGTTGCAGGACAACAATTTAACTAAAAAAAAAAAAAAAAAAGGAACACTGGTCTAACCAACCAGGCAAGACACAACAAATTTAGTGGTTAAAAGATTCAAATTGTGACATGTTTTCTGTTGATTGATTAATAAAAGTGATTACTGAATGAAAGAAAGTTCCTTTTTGGGCTTTTAAACATGATCTTAAGAATTTTAACATATACCGGTGTTGTCCTGTCAACTTGGTGGGTTAGGAGTTGATTATATCGGGAGACAAAAAACAAAAAAAAGGGGAGAGAAGGCTGACACAGGGCCTGGCCCCGTTGTCTCCCCTCTGAATAACACAGCCAACACAACAACATTTTCCTGTTCGTTTGTTTTTGTTTTTTGTTTTGTTTTGTTTTTGTTTTTTCTATACATATTTAATTACAGGCTGCTTTGCCGGCCCTGAAAGCCGAGGCTGACTGGACTCCTGCTCTCCCCCATACGTGACACTGACCAAATGCTGCAACAGCTGGACCCACAACAACGACCTGAGAATGTCAACAGACCTGCAGGAATGTGATCTCATGCAGCCGAGACGGAGAGCACTAAACCTAAGGCCCGTTTCACTACACGGGGGAAAATTCCCAGACTGCGTCAGCTGACAGAGCTGTGACGAGACGCCCGCCAAGCCCGAATGAAAAGTAAGGCCGAGCGAAAGAATGCTGACCTTGATAACTTTGCATTCACACTGTGCAGGACAGTGATGGACCAACACGGATGATCGGGTGGCGAAAAAGGGCGTGACCGAGACAAGAGGAGTAACTGAGGTCAGAAGGCACCTCAGAATGGACAAAAACACAGAAGAAGATGCAGGTTTCACCTGCGGTGAACATCGACACTGGAGAAAGGACTGCCCCAATTGGGGTCAGAACCAGGACGGACTGAATTTTGAGCAGCAGCAGCAGCAATGGTCGCAAACAAACTGAAAAGGAGGGGGGGCAGGACCCCAGGGCACGCTTCAGGCCGTGGTTTACCCAGAACACCAGAACAGGAAAGTGATGAACACACACACACACACACACACACACACACACACACACACACACACACACACACACACACACACACGTCTCCAAACACACAGATTCAGAATGAAGTGAAATACACACATGAACACGTGCACTCGTTGAGTGAGTGAGAAATGACACACACACACACACACACACACACACACACACACACACACACACACACGGGAATGTTGATTCACTGAGAAGTGATGCACACACATACACATGCACACGCTTGTGCAATGAAGAGTGATCCACACTCACACACACATACACGCTGATGCAATGAAGAATGCTTTGCTTATGCGGATATGCAAAATGCTGCACACAAACATCCCAATGCATAATTTTTATGAGGAGCCATTGATTACCATTAAATACTTAGAATGTGTTATATGTCACCTAGAAGGCATTTATGAAGATTTTAGGAATAAGCTCTAAAACGGTTTGGTTATGAAAACAATGTCTGTGCGTGATGTCTGTTTATGGCTCAAGGCCTTGACTGAATTCTTTGCTGTGCTTCACACAGCCCTGATGAGGAACAGTGGCACAGAGTGAAAATGATGAATTAATAGTGTAAGTTTTAGGTCGGAGTACGGCATTTTCTGTGATTGAGTTTTAATTCAAGGAGGAACAAAAGGTGTTACGGCACCTGAGGTTCTCATTCCCACACAATATTGTCCCGGCAGGAAGCAAAATGTTCCTGTGAATTTCTGGTTGATTGTTTGGTTTTGTTTAGCGCTAGCTTGATTTTATCAGTGAGCTTTGGCTTGTGTTCTTTCTCGTAAGCGAGAGAGGGATAGTTTTATGCTTGGACATGTCTGCAACGGGCCCTAGTTTGTGTTATTTTAGTAGTATTTTGTTGGTTATGTCTGTTTTCGTTTTTGTTACAGTGCACTGGAGAAAAAACATCTGAGAGGTGTGATCCACCGGTGGTGATATGTTGATATTTTGTGAGTTCATGATTTAACAATCAGCTCTTTAAACAAGGCCTGAAAGATTGAAATTTAAAGCGCTATAAAATATTATTACTGTAAACAGTTGCAAAGTGTGCTTCTCCATGATTGTAATTGGCTTGGGAGAAATTCACTTATAGGGAACACTGATCTAAAAGGATTGCACCGAGTCAATCCGGCCCAAAAAACAACAAGGAATTGTTTTCCTTTAAAATGATGACGTCATCTTGCTGGTGATGGAGGCTCGAATAGGTTGCGCGGGAGACTCCATTATCAGCAACATCTGGTATGAATGTGTATGGAGGTATGCATGCGAATGGACTGTGATGGACTGACGACTAAAAGTTTTGACTGACTTGATACTGAGACAATGACTGCACCAACTTTAGGATTAGTAAATGCCAATAAACAATTCATAAACAATTCACCCAGCCGACAAGAGAAGGGTGGATGCTTCGCTTTGTTTTGTTTTGTTTTTTCAGGAGCAGGAGGATAAGAGAGACTGGAGGAGGAGACTCTAGCTTCACATAAGTATGAACTGCAGACTTAACACTGTGGTTGCTGATTTTGAGTTACTGATGTTTGCATTAAGAAAACTGTGCTATATTAACTGTGTTTTGATTAAGGTATCATGTTATATTATTGGGAATGCCAAATGCTACAGTGGAGAAGACTTTTGATATCACTCATGACTGGAATATGTTACTATTAACCACAGCAGGCCACTGTAAAAAGTCAATTAAATTTTATAGAGGAAAATCGCCAAAATTGAACAATACCTATGAATGACTGGCCATATTCAGAATAGAGATATGCAATAATAAACATTGGTCCACGTGATTTAGGTTCTCACTTGAAATAGTAAGTTATTAAATGTAGAATATAATCGACAGGGACATTTGATAGGATGTGGTACTGAAAAAGAACAAGAGCAAAGTAAATAAAGAAAATATTGTGTTTAGTTTGGATAAATTCAAATTAAAATGTACCATTACACTCAGAGGATCAATATGAAATAAAACATATGCAAAATTTGTAGGAAGTACATGACTGATAACTGTTCTGTCCTGAGCGTTTGTTTCTAGAGCACCCACTTGACCACACCAACAGTTTCTCGCCACCGAGGAGGGGTACTTGCAAAAAGAATAAAATAAAAATCTGAGTTTAACAAAACATTTTAAATGTAAATATCAAGATTACCTTTCTTTTTCCATGAAATGTGCTTGTGGGCACGCCAGCCATTTTGAAAAGGTGGGCAAAACAATTGGCAAGGCCACACCCCCACACATGTGATATAATTTTAAAGGTACTGTTGCCCTCTCTAAGAAACATCAGGACTTAGAGGAGTGGCAAGTAGAGTATGCGAGCTACAAGCAAAAACTAAAATGTGTACTACAGTGTGCAAAAATGAAATACTGGGTCATCAGGGGGTCATGAGGGACATTTATAAAACTAAAAGTCCCACTAACCTTAAAGTGCACTTGAAAAGCTCACACAAGAAGGTTAATCTAGCTTACCTAGAAGACCTCATCAGGGGGAGCACACTCCCCCTCCTTGAAGAGCTCACTCACTCAACCCGCATCCCCAGAAAACAGCTAACCCCAGATAAGGCAGCGTGATGTATCCCGAGACAACAGGACTGGGACATCTAAATAAAGGTGTGAAACAATCGCCTTCAAAAGCTTATCAATTCACTTCAACCAAAATTAGGACCACACGGTGCGGCAAGAGTTAATAGTTATTAGTCTCAACACCCAAGGATAACCAGAAGAGCATGACTGATATGATGGAACTGGGATTTTGTTACACTTAATTCTTGCAAAACACAAATAAAACTAAATTGAAACTAAGGATTTTCAGAAAATAAAAACTACACTAAACTAGCAAACAATTGGTAAAAACTGATTACAACTGGTAAAAATTGAAAATCTGGAGTCGAAACTAAATAAAAATAACAACTAATGGAAATGGCGAAAAGTTTAAAACCCTGGTGCAGAGATTGGCAAATCTGACCAGGAAACGTTATAAAATGGATGGTCAGGATAGTCAGCGTTAAAGCCACTTTTGACAGTCCATACTAGGATGGCATTGGACATCTTCGGGGCAGAAAAGGGTTGGTGTGACCAAGGTGTGGTTTGGCTTGTTGTATGTACATTTCAAAATGTTACAGCTCTGGATGGACCAGTTACCTGGGCATGGAAGGATGACAGACTTTATTACATGAGGAGAAGGGACATTTTCGGGATCGAAGATCCTCAGGGATGACAAGGCTGGAGCAACGGTACTCGAGAGAAGAATTTCTGATACTTTCTGAGATATGATGTCACCAACCTTCTCTTTTAATTGTCTAGCTCCAATGAATTGACACATGGGAGTGTGTCAAAAAGGGGGAGTTGAGTTTGAACATCAAACAATGGTGATATGAAAATTTCTATGAGTTTATTTTTGTGTTTAATAAATTAGCTATGGTAAAACTTAAGCTTATAATGTGTTAGACTTAGAAAGGGTTCACTAATTTTTGATTTCTTTTACACACACATAGATTATGATTAGAATAGGTCCTGAACATAATATTTTAAACCAAATTTGAATCATTAGAACAACAATGGATAACAATATTAGATTATCAAGGCTAGGGAGAGAGGTGTTTTGGTTTTCTGTCTCTTGCAGAGAAAGGAAGAGACACCAGACGGGGACACGGAGATGTGAGGACCCTTCACAGCAGAGACAGATGTAGGGACAGCCGAGACAGCAACTGGGGTCAAGTGTCATGACGTTTGGGCTCCTGGAGAAGATGGATCCCACAAACACAGCAATAACCATGAAGGGGTTGGCGAAAACCAGGAATACCAGACCAACGAGGTTCAAGAGGCTCTTGGCAAAAAGGGGGACACGCCGGTGACCCCAAAATACACAGATCTTTGTTTGAAATCGGGGCAGAATAATCCCCAGAACTGTGCAATGACTAAAGGGTGGTCTAACCCCGGAGGTCGAAGAAAGAAGCTGAGAATCACCCAACTGGAAGACACTGGTAGCTGCAGCAATAAAAATAAAGGTTAAAAGCTCCTTAGACAGAGGTTCTAGTCTAAGTACATTTGAAAGGTATAAGGGGGCATTAAAATGGGAGTGGAAAACTGGAGCACCAAAATAAAGCTGTGGGAGAATTGGGGAGTGATGGGAGAGTCATCTGTAACTGCTGTTATGGTTGTAAATCTAACTTTGCTTGCATCTGAACTGCGTGAACACAGAGGTCATCCCACATATGGTCCACCCGTTAAAGGGGGACAGAGGGCCTCAGGATCAAGAAAACCTGGACCTTACAACATGCACTCCAGGGTCGCAAGTGATCTCTTTCAGAGATCAAAAGGGGGAATTATTAGATTATTCTGTTATTATATGTTACCTTATATATGTAATCAAAGTAGTTGAATTAGAATACTGCTGTAGATCACATTATACCCTTTAATATAGAGTGTGTGAGCTGTATGTAGTGTAGTTCTCATTATACTTTTGAGTTAACAGAACATATTCACATATTAGTTCATTAGATAAATGTGCATCACTCTGTATCCTTGATCTGCTGGGAATGTGTTACACTGTTTTCTTGACATGCTTAATTGTTGAATCATGAAGAGAAGGTTGTAAGCAGGAGACTCTGTGTCTAAAGACAGGGGAGATAGATAGACCACATTCCACACCCCCACCTTACAGAAAGCAGAGAAACAACTGCCGAGGTCATAACTTAGGCGCTGTAACAGAGAAAAAATGTGATGTTTTGGCTTTTACGACTAGCTGGGGGCCACTAGAGACTATAAAAAGCTGAGCAACCCGTCACCATTTTGAGACATGTGCCTGACCCTCTGGTAGCATCTCTCCCGTCCGGACGTTGTAATGCTCTTATTGTTGAATTGTATGGAAATAAATGATTGTTGATTGAGCATTTATACACCGAGTATTGTCCTTCCTTCAGCCCAAAGATTCAAAGAATTGGGAAAATTCAACACACAGCTGTGCTGAGCAGACACATGTTGAGGTATTTTATGGTTATAAATGAAAATGATGCGTATAGGAATGGAATCCACCGTGGCAACACCACCAGTTTTTTTAAAAAAAGATGAAAAATAGGCCTTTTTTTCTCCTCAGTATGAGTAGCAAAAGAAACAAAGTGATGAGGGAAGGAAGTCCCTGAGAGACTCGGCTCCTTGGCACATAGACAGAGCAATGAATATGCAGGCAGCTCATGTAGTGGGGAAACCAATGTTTCAGTCATGACTCATGACAAATTGCAGCATTTCTTAATGTTAATTTCAAATTTTATTGGTCTTCATAGTTGTTACTGATTACCTATAGACTGTAGATACCCCAACAATGTTTTCAGTTATTGTATTGCACCTTAAATAAACATACCTCAAACATGAACTATGAAAGTGTCTGAATATGTCTTAAATTCCAGGTCCCAGATCCAGGTCCCAGAAGGGGGAAAAGACTGAGCCAACATCACTATCAAACTAGACCTTCACTCCACATTATACAACACATATGTATTTAATTTAACCCCGTAAGACCCAACCCATCAAAAAATAGCCAGAAAATTCAGATTTTTTGGTAATGAGATGTTTATTAACCCTAATAACAAAATCAAAAAAATATCATGTTGTGTTCGATATGTTTTTATTATATGTTTAATATATATATTTTTGTATCGCATTTGATACATTTGATACAACTTGTTGTTAACAACAATGTTATTTTTAGACAAAAAAAGAGTTCTGTCCATAACATTTTGAAATTATGGCAAGTATTGACCATGTTGATGAGATAGAGGTCTCAGAAACTCATGTATCAAATATGATAAAATGGCCATTATAGGGTTAAACTAAAGCTGGACACTTAATAAGTTTCATCATTTGTTAAAGTCATGGTTCTATCTTGCGAACCAAAGCCTTCTTTTTTTATGAAATCATTTTCCTTATGAATTTAATTTTTGGTGCAAACATTTATTCAGTCATTTTACACTCCACTGATTAAAACGGGCACCTTTTCTGAACAGTTTTTGATAGCAGAGGGGCATGCTTCGAAATTTATTACTTATATTTCACGACCTTTCTCTCTCTCTGCTCTTATTTTTGCAGAATATCTGAAGATGTTGATGTCCACTAGGCACCTTTTTTTCTGGGAGTGTGTCTTAAAGGGCAGTTTGTTGTCTCAGTGGCATTTTAAATTATGTTCAGCAAACCAGAGCAAAAAAGTGGTGCTCAAAACAGGAAGGAGTGAAGAGCGCAGAGTAGCTATCCGGTCGTTAAGTGATGACGTGACGAATCCTACTTCCGCGCCTAAAGTAGTCTGCGTTTAATATGGCTTTTGTGTTGTTAACATGTTTAATGTTTTGTATTTTCTTCTATTTAAACAGTCTACTAAAACAGTCAGTGATCACTGTTGACCTCCCTCGGCTTTTATTACCACTAATCATTTATTTAAGCTCAGTTTTTAAAACCTTAGGATGTAACTACAGCCCAGCCCATGCAGCAGTATATGAATGACTAACCTCGTATTGTGGATGGATTATCTCAGTTGTTCTCCTGGCTGAAGTTTGGTCCTTTTACAGCATCCTGCCATGCGATTACATTTGTTCCTGACCACCGAGAACACTCACGTTAACTTTTATCGAGTGGAAAAAAAGTTAGCTTGTTTATATTATGTTAACATAGCTGTGTCGCTAGCGGTCACGTAGCACATCATTATATACCAGCTAGCCAAACTTCAGTAACCCTACAAACGTCACTGCTGTTTAGTTTTCTGTCTTCATTTATGTTGGAAGTGATAACAGAGCTGTACGTTTTAATTTGTTTCCAAAACCCCACAGTCAGGACATGCTATATTGTATTTAGATAGAAGCTAGCGAGCTAACTTCCTGCTAACTTCTAACTCCGTTAATCAGAATCAGAAAGGGTTTTATTGCCAAATGTTGAGCGGGTTTACAACATTAGGAAATTGCTGCGGTGCTTCAGTGCAAACATACTGTTATAAATACTGTTATAAATTAAGCTTAAATATCATAAATTCCGTTTTCATGGATGCCTGGATGTTAAACTCAATTGTTACACCTGGTAGAGCAGAACGCTGATCATTTTATTAAAGATGAAAGACTTTTCAACTCTCAGTAATGCCATAGTGATCGTTTGATATATAGACCTGCAGCGGAGTTTAGGCCCAGACACGGCTACTGACGTCAGACTTAACGACCGGATAACACCTGGACTTAGGATTTGAGCAGTACTGTCAATAACTTTGCTTGCTGCAAGGGCTGAAAGATAGAGAGAGTAGTTTCTGGTTTTGTTAAGCACTGAAACATTGTCACTACTTATCTTCATGTTACTCTGGCAAGGCTAAATCTGTATCTGCCTCAGTGGAAGACGATGTGAGGTCATAAAATAAGTTTAAATAAATGTTTCTCAAAAGATCAAAAGATGTGAGAGAAAGAGAAAGCGAGGCCCTGTGTTTGTTGTGGTACAACATGGGGGTAGGGGTCCAAAAAAGTACCAGCCCCGGGGCCCATCACAGAGTTGTTACACCTGTGTTATTACGGCTGAACGTCTAGTAGCGTCCTTTGAGTCTTGCCAGAACATTCTGTTTATTTCTTGTGAGCTTAATGTGTCACAAGGAACAAACAGGTCAAGAGGACAGCTTAATCCATCCTTGACTTTGAACAGCTTGACTCATGCGTAGCTGTAACACTGAACTCTGCGTCAGCCATGTGATGCGGGCTGTTCTGGAGCTATTCTGACCTAGTAGTCAACAAAATGAATTTCACTTTGATCTGGTGACAAATTAAAGCGACTTCTACACCTCCTTTATTAGGCTGAGTGTCACACAAGAACACACTGAGTAATCCTTAAAATTTAAGTGTATACAATTTAGAGTTTCAGAGCTCTAATGTGCAGCTGTAATGTTAGGAATACACATCAGCACCGCGAGTGCGCGAGTAATATTGTATTAACTTGAGTTATTATAGTTCTTGGCATGCTATGTGCACTTCTGATGAGGAAGTAATAATAGTTTTCTGGTTTTCTACAGCATTTTGCTGTTATATCTTTAAAGTTCTTTATGGTGATTTAATAGTCTAGTGGTTTACACATTTAACAAACGTGCAGTCCTGTTGTCAGATCTGCATTCTGTGTATATATAGTTCTTTGTTTCCTCCAATCTGCCTTATATTTATGCTTCATGTGTTGTCGGATGCCTTGTATTTCTTTTACTCCAGTTTCTGGATTTTTACTTTTATTTCTTACACGGTCCCAGCAGTATCCTTGCTCTCCCTCCTACTTTCTTGATGCTCCCGGGTGGGCGAGTCCATGTTTCCCTGAGTTTGCCCGAGGGCAGCTCTCTCAAAAAGCCCCTGGCTGAGTCTCCTGCCTTATATTTAAGAACCAGCTCATCCACTCTTTCTTTGATAGGCTGTAGAGATACTCAGTAGTGACGTGAAGCTTAAGTTAGGAAATATTGTTTTCTTCTGAATGTGCATTTACTCATCTTGTTGTGTCCTCTCCTTATTTTCCCTCTGTGTGCTCTTGAACTTCTTCGGCTTGTTTGGCTCGTTCACAGACTTTAGATTTTGAGTTTGTTTTTTGGGTGAAACCTGTGAATGATGACAATTTCACACTTGGACTTTGCAAAGCTTGCTTTTTATTAAAATAATTCAGTCTACTGTGTCCTGAATTGCTCTTTCATCACAGTCTTGAAACTGCATCTGTGCAAGCCAATTTGCAACCCATTCCCCACCCCTGTCTCTAACTCTAAGTCTGCTGCCACTGAGGCCTTCTCTGTTCTGTACAGGGGTCTTACTGCTGCCATTCCTGCTTTGTATATACCAGAACAGATGGAAACAATAATCTTCCTCCAAATAAAAAGGATTGCAGAGCACATCTGTGCAGGAAATTCTTCAGCCTGCAACCCTGTAGTCGGACAGATGGACAGATGCGTGCAACCTTATAAAACGTTTTTTTAAGAATTAACTGAAGCAACAGTTTTATTGCTCTAGCAAAGTTTAATTTTCCCCTAATGGCTGTAAAGGTTTATCGATAATTTAGCAGTTGGATGTAGTCTTTGTAAACAAGCTCATCAATGAAAAAAGAGGGAAATTTGGGGCTATGCAATTTGTAAGCTGTTTTTAACAAGAGCCTCGCCATTATGCTTATTATTTCACAGCAGTTGGAGTTTACTATTCCTGTGTCTTTCGTGTGCAGCACATCCCTCCGGCTATGTTGTGTTAAATGGCCCTTCTCTTACTGCCAAAAAAGGGAATATGAGGATGGTGATGAAGGAGGAAAAATAAAGAGAAGCGGGCTATTGTTAGCATGACTTCTAACACTGGTACAGCAATGACGCAAGCAGAAAGGAAGTAACAAGAACAGAAGGTGAGGAAGAGAGGTAGGAAGAGGCAGAAAAAAGTCAAAGAGAAAACATAAACAAGCGAGCGGAGATGGAGAAGAGATCTGAGAGGACCGAACAGGGCAGACAACTGAAAAAAAATAAAAATGAAGCAATGATGAGCTGAAGTGCCTCATTGTGAGTCCTCGGGATGTCTGAAAATGTCGATTCAAACTGAGTGCGTAAGTGCCCATCACATCCTCGTCAGCTTTAGGAATCAGATGACGATTCGCAAGGGAGAGACCTGCCATGAAACTGAGGACCCCGCAATTCTATCTGGGATTTTACATACAAGTATTTTGGCTGTTAAGTATGCGCCTATTTTACGGACACTATGAGAAATATAGCACCATAACAGTTTGGAGGGAAGTGCACAGCATGTTTACTGAAATTGTGTGATGGAGCAAATGGTTGAAAATTAGTGTGTAATTGGTATTTAAGAGAGTACTTTAGGACTGGTGATGGCAAAATATGTTTCCTGATTTATGGAAATCGCTCTCAAACTTTATAAACTTCTGGAGCAGCTTCAGGGCTCCTGGCCATGTATTTTTCACATGTTTCCGGTCTCTGAAAAGCTGTTTGAGGAAAAAAAGAGAATTAATCCAAAATAAATTCTTGTATTTGCTGTTTTGACGATAGACACACTATGCCCTTTCATGTCTACATAATTTCCTTAGGGATTAATAAAGTATTCTGATTCTGATTATTTGATGCCCGTAAAAGCCATGGCCTGTGACTTGCATCAGTTTGAATCCAAATGTATTTACATAGTACCATTTCACAACAGTTGTCTCAATGCATTTTATATTGTAAGGCTAAAGGCCCTAAATTATTAGAGTGAATGAGATGATCCCTTATGAACAATCACTTGGCAACAGTGGGAAGGACGAGCCCCCCTTAAACACTTAAACAGGAAGAGACTTCCAATGGAGTCAGCTCAGGGAGGGATAGCCTTCTAATGTGACTGGATGAGCAGAGAGGAGGAGATAGAAGAGAAAAGAATTAGAGCACAGATGTAAATGGCATGAAATATCAGCCAGTAAATGTTTCAGGAGTGAAAACAGGAGAATAGAGAAGAACAGCCAGTGCATCATGGGAAGTTCTCCCTCAGATCCAGGTCACTTGGTCCAGAAATAATTATAAACTTCAAGGAAAAGGAAAAGGAAAGTTTGAAGCCTGATCTTAAATATAGAGAGGATTTCTGTCTCCTGAACCCAAACTGGCAGCTGGTTTCACAGATGAGGGGCCTGATCAGATGTGCTGCTTGCCAACAGGCAAGACAGGAAACTGCTTGAGCCCCCAAAGGCTGACAAACTTTAAATTACAGTCGTGGCAATATCCAAAGTTTGCATTGGTTTTAGGGAGGGTCCTGAGCTTCCTATGATGGGCTCAGTCACTCATTTCTATTTCAAGTGGTGTGCAAAACTCTGTTTAAACCTACCTAACAACAACAGCGAGAGTCCTTCAGCGAAAATGAACGGGAGGTATTCGGTTTTTTGTACTACTTTTGGAAAAGGACCACAAGTAAACCTTCATGAAGCTCTATACTGGGATAACATGGTACTATAAGGAAATTGTTACATTAGATTTACATTACCGAGCAACATATCCTGAAATGCACTGTCACATAATTACAGGTTAAACACCTAAGGCTACAGTCTCACACATGACCACAAATCCCATGAGGACACAGAGAGTCTTTGTTCTAGTGTTTAAGAGACTTCAGAGTGATTCTACTGCAGAAACAGGTGCAGGTAATGACTGCTCCTCCTCAGTTAGCTGCTGAAGATCAGGCTCTGGCTCCTGGGTGGTGTTTAGAGTCAGTCTGGTCTTCCTGGTCCTGCATTTTACACTTTACTATCACGCTCTTGGTCCTTTTGTGCAACAGAAACCTCAGTTAATAACTCATGAGGTGTATAACTTGTTAAAGATGCACTGGAGTTTTTCACCACTCATAGTATTATGGAGCAATGTGGCTGAGTGTCACCGTACCTTGTTTGTGTTTCAGTTTATAGTTGCAGAAGTTAAAGTTGGAACTTAACAGATGGAGTTAGCAGACAGCAACAAAGCTACTTTAACATAAACATTCACCAAAGTGGTTTAAGGGTAAAAATAATTGTATAAAGAACTTTTTGGGTGCGATTGACAAGTAAAATTAGGGGTATTCATCTTGTTCTGCTATCAGTCATCAGTTGTGCAGCGGAGTGCATTTACATTTATGATGAGACTGTCCCTGAATGGCTCCTTCCATCAACATCTTTGTCATTCATTTGATAAAAGAACAAGTCCTTCTGATAGTTTGAAATGCATTAAGAATTAATCAAGCCTGAGGGGACGAGAGAACACTGAAGAGGGATCCTGGAACTTTTATCTGTGTATTTAACCCCCTCGCCCACCCACACACTTAACCACACACACACTTATCATGTCCCTGTTAGCTGAAGATAGTTTAAACAATCCTCAAACTAAAGTTGTTCTGAGAAGAAGTGCTGCAGTTCTGTGAAATATGTGCACCCATGTGTCTTACAGGTGACCATGCACAAACTCTTTCGCTTCCTTTTTTTCTTTTAAATGAAAGACTAAACGCACGTAGTTTACTATACATGCCCTCCATTAACAGAGAGAGAGAGTGAGAGAGGTAGATGAAAGCAAAGAGAGAGGGGGAGATGAAAGACGCTGTCACAGCATAATGGCATTAAGATTTTCTAAGGTACACGCAACCTAAGCCGAAGACATAAATAGGACGGTTTCAATGCAGTCTGATGCCTTGAGTGTTCTACCACTTCGCCTTCGCTGTGAGGACAAGAGTGTGATTAGCAGCTTGATGTCAAAGGAGTTCATGCTATTCACCACCTCTGTCTTACACACAACTGGAAGCAGCCTTGGGGTAGATTTGATTTTGCTGTGTGCTTCTGTGCGCATGTTTCTGTTTCATGAACTTTTAAAGCTTTTTTGGAGTTCGTTTCTTTATTCAACAAGGTACCCACTGCTTAAACACGAAGTTAGGGTATAAAACTAATGATTCGTGTTACAATAACAAGAATCATTTTCTCAAGTGACAGCTCTCCACAATTGCAAACACATTTTTTGGTCTGTTTTTAAGAGAGAAATAGAAGTGATCTGTAAATATGCAGTTAGTTTTGGTTTAATTAATCTACATTTTAAAATACCTGCCACGACTCAATTTTTTTAATTGAGTTTTTTTCCCACCTCGTTTAAAAAACTGTAAAAATGCTGACTGTAGGCCTGTTCGGTGCGAAAGCAAAACTGATCTACTCAGGGCTATCTGTGCAGACTTCCTGAATTAACCCACAATAATCCTCATGCTTAGAAAGAAAGTAAATTATTAGTTTTGTGAATCAGATGAACTTACCCTTTAACATTGTGGAATTTTGGAATATCAGATGAAGTCTAAGGAGCTTGAAAAGAAAAGCATCTGGACTTCTTTAAGTTTCCTTGAAGACGTTTCACCTCTCGTCTGAGAAGCTTCTTCAGTTCTAAGAGCAATTGGTGGAGACTCCGAGATTTTAAGCCCTGTGGGAGTGACCTCAAGAGGGTCATGGACCCTCTATTGATCCTCTACCTAATCACACAAGACAAAGTGTGAAAACACGTGCGGGTCACAATGAGCCAAGGTTTCGGGAAGAAGCTGAAGAATCTTCTCGGATGAGAGGTGAAACATCTTTAAAGAAACTTAAAGAAATCCAGACGCTTTTCTTTCCAAGCTCTTTAGACTACAATGACCTGGATGACTGAGAACCTTCACAGAAATATCAAATGAACCTGAAGAGTTACAAGAGGTTTAAATCTGTCACTCTGTTTTGAGGTTTTCATTTTCTGCTCTATGCACAGCGTATCTCATGTTCCCTGGAAATCTTCAGCGTAGCTTCATGCATGAAAAACTGCAGAAACCTGTGTCTCAGTTGCAGCAGGAGACTGGCTGCTTTTAACAAAATTACACAATCGATAAGAATGGAGCGATCCCAAAACTAGATGGTGGCATTTTAAATGTTGAATAATGCTAAACTCCAACTATTTCTTCTGATTCCCCTTTTAAAATTCAAACACCCGTTCTAATCTCAGTAGCCACTTCTGGCCGTAGGGTGGCATTTTTATTCTACCGTTTGAAATTCACTGAAAAATAAATACGCGGGGCCTGATGAACAACAAACTCCCACGTCTGAGCAATTAAAATGCTTTTTGCATACCCTTAATATTCTCAGCACCAATCCAATTTTACTTCAGCAGCACTAATACTTGTTAGTGATGTTCTGCTCCCCCTGGAAATATTTTTATTCATCGAACCTTTTTTTTACCCACAGAGGCTAAAAGTGAGAAGTGAGAGGGAAGCATGTGGGAGAAAGAATCACTTAAAAATAAATGATGCTAATAATGTGTGTTGTTAGCTCCAGTAGATGTGTTTTCTTTGTGTACAGGCTGTGCTGCTCTCAGCTTCACTGCTCTTTATGGATTCAGGAATTTAAAAAAGTAATAAGCAGATGAGGGATCACAGCTGATTTCCAACATAGACGGGATCAAGGCAGAATTTGGTGAATGAACCTAAACAGCGTCATCAGCTTAAATTTATGCCAACTTCCTCTATAGACATCAATTTTTCTTTTTTTTTTAAGTCATCAAAGGTGTATGCTGAACGAGTATTTCTCCTTGGAAAAAGAAAAATTCAAAGAAAGTATTAAAAGCTGAACATTACCATGACATTCATGTCTGTGATGAATGTGAATGACGACAACTGTATCAATGGTTCAGGCTGCTGTTATTATAAGGCTTTAGGAGATTTTCGTGGCCCACGTTGGGCCCTTTAGTACCAACTGAGCCTGTTTAAACACCATAGCTTGTATTGTGTCACTACCATGTCCATCCCTTCACTTTAGGACCGCAGTGTACCCATCTTCCTGAACATGAGAGCAACCACACTGAACTCAAACAGCCTCCACAGTCACCAGATTTCAATCCGATAGAACCCCACTGGGATGTGATAGAATGGGAGGTTCTCATCATGGATGTGACAAATATGCAGCAACTGTGTGACGCTATCATGCCATCATGGACCAAAATCTCTGAGGAATGTTTTCCGGAGCTTATTGAATATGTGCCACAAAGAATTTAGGCAGCTCTGATAGTAAAAGTACCAACATGGTACCAGAGCAGTGTACCTAACAAAGTGGACGTCGAATGTAAACCCGGTCCTGGCAAATATTCACTTTTGTGCAAATGACATTAATCGTCCAATAGAGCACATAGCTTCATCTTGCTCAAAGCTTAAACGTATTTTTGACGCTACCTTTACACAACTGAAAAGCTTAACAAAGTTATTTATTTAAAAGCCGTGAATAATTTAGCTGTTGTTACAAATCTGGGCTACTGAGAATTCTTCCTTTTACACAACCTTAGTAATTCTCTACTTTTTTACTTCTTTATTGTTCAGCTCACAAGAAAATAAAATTAAGTAGTTTTTTTGTTTTGTTTTGTATTTTTACTAGGGACTGCCTCCTTACTTTCCTTAACGGTGGGAATTTACTGTATACAGATTCACCTTCTCAGTCTACATTCCTTAACCCTTTAGAGCCGATCGGAGCGGGCACGCTCTGTTATGCGTAACTATTTTTAAATCCCAGTAGCACTGCAACCACGTAAGCTAGCGCAAAAAAATTTTTTGCATATGAAACCGGAGGAGTTGTACTTACATCTGATGCCATCAGCTTGTCCTAGGTCACGGTTTCCTTCCACATAAAGCTTTGCAAAAACTGCATAAAAAGCGCTTGCAGGAACAAAAACATAATATTCCAGAAACACGCTTTACCGATCTGATCAGCTGTTCAAAACACTTCCTACGTTGGAATAGACGTCAGCGCGAACTTTTGCATTTCCGCCATTACCTGCCCGAAACCGAAAGTGACGTCATTTTCGCGGAAATGTAGTCTTTTTTGCGATCAGGGCCTCAGGGCCTATACTGCTCTTTTTAAAAGTTATCTTTGACTTTATGACTTTCTGTGTCGTTTCTGGGATGCTTAGGACTCATATTGCACTGCTGGAAATAGTTTATTTTGATGCATATGCTGCTTTTTTGCAAATTTGCAGTATAATATTTATTTTCGTTTTTCCTGCAGTGTATAAAAATTGGTGTATTTCAAAAATAAAACTATGAAGACACTCAAAATAATTTTCCTGTGGTGGGAAACTATTTTGTGCAACTTTTTTGTATTTACAGTTTTGAGGGATAAGACTCTTAAATTTCTCTAACTAGAAATATATGTCAAAAAATCAAAAACGATTTTCAATTTTTTTGTAGTTTATTGCACTTTTTTGCAATTTATGTAATTACTATGCACTTAATGAATACATATTATTAAAATCTGGGCTATAATGGTTGTATTGATGTATAGCAACTTGAAATGCTCCCAAAAATGGCTCCACAGCATGTAAAAATATAATATAAGCTCTGGCGGACTTGGTTCTATGGTAGGTCTTAAAGGGTTAAAAACAGCTCTATTGTTCAGTACACATGGAGGTTCACGGGCATAATTTTTTTCTTGCACTTTCCGGTCAGTCCATCCTTTTAAGGCTCCAGAAAATGAAGAGCTGTTTTATTCAGTGTTATATTACATTTATATTATATTCACATAAAAGCCATTCTTTGGTTACAGCCAACTTAGTTATGTAAATGCATGAAGCAAAAACGTGTGCAGAGCAATGCCCTTTGCAAAAGTTCATGTTTAATAATACTTCCCAAGATTCACGCTGAATTAGATAAAAAGAGCTTTAATGTATGTGGCTCCTCCTTCCTGAAATCTTTCTCGACTTGATTTAACATTGCAAAACAGACATTAATGGCAACATTATTCAGTGAAGACCTGTCAGAAACTCTCGCAGACAGTCTGTGTATAATACAGTTTGTTCCCACATGACCCGTGAGCACAAAATACAATCAAAGCCATTAGCAAAAACAAAGAAAAGCAGAGACACATGACACTTTACCTCCTGCTGCGTTATTGTCTTATGCAAATGATAGAAGCTGTTGTAACTATGATATCACTTGCATGTAATGGCACGCTCCATAATTTATCCTTCTTAATGATAACCAGTTTTCTCACCCCGGGCTAAATAAATCTCTGGCTGTTGCCTTACGTTGATCAGTCCATTGCTCCTGCCTCCACATGCTTTAAAAAAATAAAAGAACTTATTGTTGCAAATTCAACTCTTGGGTCCCATGTGCTCCAGATGACACGGAGAGGCTTCTACACATGAAAAGAAGGAGAGAGTACAGAGCAGGTCACTTTATCCTAAAAGCAACGACTGACTCTTGCCATGGATTATTATACAATGTTAACTGCAAACTTTAACTTGGGAGCGGTGTGCGTGTTTATACTGCCTGCAGGAGAAAAGGAAGCAATTCCTCCCGGCTGATACATCAGATAAACTGCAGTTTTCATAGGCTGGTCATATCCGTTGTTTCATCCTCCGTGTCCCCAACCAGAGAGTAGGTTTGTGGTGTTTTGCTCCTGTGCTGCCCAGCATAACAGAAAGCAGCTTTGCCCAAAGTAATGATGTCTCTCTTATCAGCTGACATACTATACACTCTATCCCCCGAATGCCTCCTCGGAGGTAGCACGTCTATTTCCACAGGACTGATTCCTAAAGGTAACGGTCCAGCTTTCTCATTTAGAGAGTGTCTCCGTGTTGGCAGGAAGTCTGCTTTTTGTATGGTGTGCTGGAGGCCGTGGAGCTGGCAGGGTAACAAGGAGCTGTCGCACACGCTGGGACTGGACCGACACCAGTCTGAGATGCTGTGGTCGGAGCCCGCTCGGCTGTCTGAACTGTCTCTGACCTTCTGCCCCAGGCCCTGGACTCTCGCCAAGTTCAAGAGCCTCGGTATTGTAACCATGGATGCAGACGCCGCCACTGCAGCAGCGATAGGGCGGCGCTCAGCAGACGACACTTTGCTGTCAGTTATCCCTGCTGCAGGAGGCACCACTGTAACTGAGCTGGAGAATGATGAGGAGTTGAAAAGAGCGGCAACCTTTTGGTAGTATCGTGTCCTTATGACCTTTGCTGAGCGGTACAGGTCTCCGATGAAACAGTAGCAGATCGGATTAAGGCTGGAGTTTGTCAGGCCTAGCCACTGGGCAAACGGTCTTGTCTGCAGGAGCCAAGACGATGGCCTTTGCTCGCAGTCAATCCAAAGGTCGGCCAAGTAGAGCGGCAGCCAGGACACTGCAAATAGAAGCACTAGACACACGACCATCTTGGCAATCTTCTGACGCATCTTAAGGCGTGAGGTGTGAAGAGCTTGGCTTCGGGGATCGAGATCAGCGAAAGTGGATTTCTTTCCTCCCCATAGCCGCCTGCCCGTGAGGAATCCTATGGTGAGGTTAAAGGTCACTGGCAAACAGTAGAGCATCACAAACAGCAGCACGTTGTATCTGCAGAGGAAGTGAAGTGAAGAAGTGAAAACATTAACAATGAGATGGTAATTTCAATCTTTTCTGAAACCCTAAAATACATAGCAGCAGTTTTATGTGCAGTTTATGTGGTGGAATTCTAACATTCACATTTTGTATCGCATTGGCACCCTCCAAATGGAGCTATTGAGAAAGATATATTTTTATTGCAGCAACATTTCAAAGTTATATCTATTGCAGTGCAAGTATAGATGGTAAATGGCCTGTATTTATATAGCGCTTTACTTGGTCCTAAGGACCCCAAAGCGCTTTACACTATACACAGTCATCCACCCATTCACACACTGGTGATGGCAAGCCACATTGGAGCCACAGCCACCCTGGGGCGCACTGACAGAGGCGAGGCTGCCGGACACTGGCGCCACCGGGCCCTCTGACCACCACCAGTAGGCAATGGGTGAAGTGTCTTGCCCAAGGACACAACGACCGAGACTGTCGGAGCCGGGGCTCGAACCGGCAACCTTCCGATTACAAGACAAACGCCCAACTCTTGAGCCACGATCACAATCCTCTGTCAGGAAAACAGAGGATTGTTCTCAAAACTGTTCAACTTATTCCTGTTTTCACAGACGTTGGACAAGGATAAATATTGCAGGATTAAAACCAGCATTATTGTCTTAGAACTGAAAAGTGTTAATGGTATTGTTAGATAATCATCACCGCTGCTAAATGGATTCACAGACAATGAATGTCGCCACAATGGCTACAAAGCTAAAATGAAAGTGGAGAGTAGGGCTGTGCGATATGACCAAAATCTCATATCCCGATATAAGAATTCTATCGTCCGATAACGATATAAATCACAAAAATGTAACATTTTCTGTAAATTCTGGCAGCTCGACTTGCGTGAAGTGTTTCCAGCTGCAGGTCATGTAGCTGGAGTCGAGTGTTTTAACCGATGCATGAAACGATACATTTTTAGACATAAGTTTTCTTTGTGAGTATTCATTACACGGCGTGCTGCGGGGAAAACCCTGTTCTAACATTTGAGTCTAAGGTTTATTTTTTAGCACCTGGCGGCTTTTTTTTTAACTTCTCATCCGTAAATACTCTGCATACTCTTTCACGTGATTCAGTTTATTTTGAAAAGTCTCAACAGGATCTTGAGCTTTATTGTGAAAGGTTTATGTGGAACATAAACAAGCGGACACGCGATGGTTTTACCGTCGTTGTTGCTAATGACAACGCATAAAAACAGGCGCTTGTCCGTCCGTAGTGTGGTTATATTAAGTATAAGAGAAAGAGAGAACTTTAAGAAATTAATATAGCCACTACAGTGACCATCAAAACGATGAAAAAATATTGCTGTAAACGGTTTATTTTGACACCACGAAACAAACAATAGCGTAAAATGAAACATTAGATGTTTTTATATCGTCATCCGATATATATCGTTATATCGAACAGCCCTAGTGGAGAGTGCACACAACAGAAGTCATTTTGAGCTACTCAGCAACCTATGATTAATGGAAACAAAACAAAGAAGAAGAAGAAAAGAAGTTGGACTCTTTCGAGCATGTTGAAATTGTCAATTTGACTCTTCAGACACCTCTGCATGATAAGTGGCTCCCTGCATATAAATATAGGACTCCTGGCAAGGGATAGCAACCTTTAACAACAAGCATGGGTGTAGAAACTGTTTTGCCTCAAATTACAAATTACTCACAAAGCTAGTCTGAACAGCCAATAGGAGCCATCTGTGATGCCTCCTCCAATCTGATGAGCTCAATTAAACATTCATTCCTGGCAGCAGAGCTGGAGGGTTAAAAAACCCCACAAGCGGTGGACATCCAACAAAAGCGTAGCCCAACAGCACTCAGGGCTGAGGGTTTGTGTCAGGAACCTCAGACTGCATTTCCATTTGTGTCGTTCACGGCTGAACTGAACTTAATCTTGTAATACAAACTAGGTCATTGGACTCTGCTACGATCTGCAGGCTGATTACTTACCCCTGTTTGAGACGATGCTGAGGCCACTCCTCCTGACAGACCAAGATGGTGAAAGTCTCAAAGCTGATCTCTCGACGCCGGTTCATCACTGCGATGGGAGCGCACATCATCGAGGACACCGTCCACACCACAGCAACAGTTGCCAAGATCCGGCGGCGGGTGAACATGGTACGAGCTCGGAGCGGCGATCGAACGCTGTAGTAACGGTTGACGCTGATCACCGTCAGCGTTAACACGCTGGCCGAGACCGAGACAGCCTGCGTGAAGGGCACCGCTCGACACAAGAGGTCACCGTACACCCAGGCGGTGTAGATCTGGCTTCCCAAGGTGATGGGCATGCACACGCACACCACAGCCAGGTCGCACACCGCCAAGTTTACTAGGAGACTGCGTGTAGCACTCACGCCAGCTAGCTGCCGACTGCGCCGGCTGGTGAGGACTCGAAGGGACATCAAATTGCCAACGAATCCCAAAATGAATGACAGGCTGTACATTACAGTCAAAGCAATGGTGCTGGGCTCGTGGAGGGTCCAGAGCAGCATGCTCTCCAGGTCTGCCAAATCATTCGAGGAAAAGTTGGTGAAGGATAAATCGAAAGAGGAATATGATGTTTGCCTGATGGCTGAGGAGGAGGTGGTGGACAAGAAAGGGAAGGCGATGAGGGAGGAGTACGGAACAACAGCGGTGGGCAGCTTAGAGGGCAGAGGCTGATGAAGAGAGCCAGTCGGGGGGATGAAGGTGGCGGGCAGATTTAGAGCGCTGTGGAAGCTGTAGCTGTGGTTGAGTTTTTGCTGAGCGCTGTCGTGCTGCAACTGTGTGGTGAAGGTGGGCTCAACTGAGCTCCAGTCCGACAGCTGGTCACGGGAAGGATCCATGCTGTTTCCCAGTGGAAGCAGTAGAGAAATATGGAAATCTCTCAGCTGGATGGCTTACTGGGTGGGTTTACCTTGGTCCATGTTAAAATCCATTCTGACAGACGAAAAAGAACAAGCCAAAAACATACATTATTAAAATCCAAAAAGGAGAGAAATCCTCATCAAAAACGTCACATCAGGTTCCACAGTCTTGCCTTGAGTTCTGCAGGTCCTTCTGAAGCGCGTGGACAAAAATCTCTTTAGAGAGATGAAAACCTTGGTTTCCCATCTTATGCCACATCCTATGAGTCAGCTGGAGTCATGACGCTGTTCAACACTGGTCCCAGTGCAGTTCTTATGTAACGTGTGGTACATTCGTTCCTCGAGGGAGTGGCTGTCTGAACCTGATAATCCACCACCAGACATTAACAGTCTTTTTCACCTTCAAGGAAGGGAAAACTCATACAAACCACCCCCCGTCTGCCTCACGCACTCGTCCTCCTCGCACCTGTAGTCCGTCATAGTGATGCAGTCCCATCTGTTTAGAGAAACCGGGCAGATATCAGAGGCTGTTTTCACCTGTAGCTGTATTAACAGCTACGCAGAACTGGCAACAGCAAATCACACATTCCTGGACAGAAAACCACTGACACGCATTTAATGACCTAAGTAAGTATGTCAATATTTGCTGTCATTTGTTTTTAGTTACAACAACCTCATTAAGAATAAGAAAAAATAATAATGTTAGTTTTTTACTTTCCTAAAGTGCCCCTAGAAAAAAAAAATCATCTAGGCTATGAACAAAGACAGAGTCCACATAACCACGTCACCTAGAAATCAAAGCAACCGCTTCTGTTAAAAGACATACAAAAACCATAAATAGTTAAAAGGTGGAAAAATGAGATAGCAGTTTGTAAAATAATGACAATATAAATACAAAGAGCTGACCCAGAGAGTTTTACTGACTGTGCATATGCGGATCATCTTGATGCTGAAAGCCTGAGGATGTTAAAGAGGCAGCCAGATACTGAAGATCTGCAACACACACACGCGCACGCAAAAAAAAAAAAAAAGACAGTAGCAAAGTTGCTCCTGGATCGCTGACAACTGGTATGTGCGCTGTAAAATCCCTCTTTCAGTCCCAAAGCGACAGCGTGCTTTGTTGTTTGGAGAGCTCTTTGTGTTTCCGTCAGCTTTTCTTTAACACTAACGAGCTCAGATGTCTGCGCTCCTGCAGGCGGGAGCACCGAGCCCATCCGCCACTGCAGGACTGAATATGTGAGAGGAAGGGATAAAGAGTCAGGGAGCGAGCAGCTGCTGCCCGACACACACACACACACACACACACACATACACACGCATACACCGCCTCGTACTCAATCACACTGCACCTATGGCACTTATGAAACCCTATAATCAATCAAAAAGTGTCTCACTTCACTCCACAGGCTCCTGTGTGCTAAAGTGAGGGCACTCTGTGTTTCAGTTACAACCCATAAAATTGACATTTGCCTCTTCTCTTGACACACACAAACAGAGGTAAACTCAATTCTGTCTTCTGATTGATTACAGGAGCCAAATGGCTTAGTGACTTGTAGCTTACAGTTCTGCCATCGCTCTGGCAGCAGCTACGGATTTTGACTGAATGAGTGAAAAAGCTCAGTGTTTAGATCCTATATATATCCGTAATCTGCCCAGCTATAGTAACCACGTTCCCCTGGAAACAAACGGGTTAATGATAAATGGCAGGGTCAGATTTATTGCCTGCTACAGGGATAAAATCAAATACTGGCAAAGCAGATGTTAGCCCAGTTCCCCAGCACCCGTGTTTGAGAATATACATGCAGCAGGCAGAGCTTGTAGCTATATGGATACTGAAAATTATCCTGTGTGTTGGTCACTTCTGATTCAATTAGAAGCGTATTGTATGATCAAAGAAACATCAAATGTTTTTGTTTAAGAACAGCGCCTGAAACTGAAGGAGTTCACGGTTATGTTCAATCAACATAAATGGAGTACTAACCAAAACACAGGATATAGCTACTTGTTTACGGTCTTTTCGTTATTATTCCCTTATTATTACCCAGCTACCTTTCAGAGCATCACTGAAGAAACCAAAACCAATAATTATTGTACATGGAATTCATAAAAAAGAGCAACTCAAAGACACCGCTAAAAGATTAAAGGAAGATGTTCAAAACACATCAGATCTCAGTAAGTCGCCACATCGTTTGATGGAAATGAAAATGATCACCCTACAGAGGGCTGAATTCAAACCACGCTGCTGACTAGTCTATTTAATCCAAATTTCATTGCAACAACTCAAAATAGTACTCAGTAGTTTGTATGGTCCCCGCGTGGTTTTATGCATGCTTGACAACATCGGGGCGTACTCCAAATGACAAGGTGCATGGTGTCCTGGGGGATCTCCTGCCAGATGTGGGCCAGGACATCACTCCCGGAGCTCCTGGATAGTCCAAGGTACAAACAGATTGCAACAGATAGACAAGAACATAATGTCCCAGAGGTGGATTTAGGTGAGGTGAGCATGGGGGCCAGTCAATGGTATCAATTCCTTCATCCTCCAGGAACTGCCTGATAGTTTCACCAAATGAGGCTGTTGCCTAGCCCAGGGGTGGGCAATCTCAGTCCACGAGGGCCGGTGTCCCTGCAGGTTTTAGATCTCACCTTGGGTCAACACACCTGAATCACATGATTAGTTCGTTACCAGGCCTCTGGAGAACTTCAGGACATGTTGAGGAGCTAATTTAGCCATTTAAATCAGCTGTGTTGGTTCGAGGACACATCTGAAACCTGCAGGGACACCGGCCCTCATGAACTGAGATTGCCCACCCCTGGCCTAGCCTGTAGAGGTCTGTGCGTCCCTCCATGGATATGCCTCCCCAGACCATCACTGACGTAGCGCTGGTCATGCTGAACTCATAAAGTCTGTTTCTTAATATTTGGTCAGAAACTGTTACACCTGCTAGAGGTCCTTTTGAAACTCTGGCTGTGCTCAAGCTGTTCCATGTGTCCAGCTGATGGGTTAAGGACCTTCTACAGCCTGTCCAGCTCTCCTAGAGTAACTGCCAACTTCCTGGAATCTCCTCCGTAAGACTGCGCTTGAGACACAACAAACCTTCTGGTAACAACATGTATTGATGTGCCATCCCAGAGGAGTTGGACTATCTGTGCAACCTCTGTAGGGCCCAGGTATCGCCTCATGGTACCAGTTGTGACACTGACACCAAAGCAGCTGAAACTGATTAAAACCCCTTCTGCTACTTAACTCAACACATCAACAACCCAGTGGTGGAATTGACTTGATGCAGTGCTCTGATTAAAATAGTGTTCCTTGAATTTTTTTGAGCAGTATATTTTAACGTCAAGTTTGTTCATAGCCTACTTTGGCTTTGGTGACAGCTTTCGAACTCCGTTCTCTCAACCAGCTTCACGAGCCCATCACCTGGAACCTTTCCAATAACTATGAAAGAAATTTTATAATATAAAAAATATGCTGAGATTTAATTATTAATAATGGATTGGATTTATATAGCGCTTTTCAAGGCGCCCAAAGCACTTTACAGTTCTACTATTCATTCACTCTCACATTCACACACTGGTGGAGGCAAGCTACAGTAGCCACAGCTGCCCTGGGGCAGACTGACAGAAGCAAGGCTGCCATATCGTGCCATCGGCCCCTCTGGCCAACACCAGTAGGCGGTAGGGTGAAGTGTCTTGCCCAAGGACACAATGACCAGGACAGAGAGCCCAGGGATCGAACCGGCGACCTTCCGGTTACAAATGCACTTCCCAACCCCCCTGAGCCACGGTCGCCCACAATTTCATGCTTTTTTCAAATATAGACAGCATAAAAAACATGCTGCTGTGCCATTGCATCACCCGTTGGCTTGCACAGCAGCGATTTGTCAGACATAAGGGAGCCAATCCCAAACATATAGTGTTTTTTATTGTTTGTTTCTCTCTGAGTGGGACAATAAATTATAAACTTAATGTTGTGCTGCATTAAATAAGACTTGAAAGATACCATAAAGTCATCAGAAGAGTGCTTACTGAGGTGATAAATCACGTCAGCAGCAGGGCAACTTTCTGACTTGTCTTACTTTTCTTTTGAAACCAGAGGTTTTGCCCTCTGTTGGCCACCAAGTGCGTCTGCATTTCAGGCCCTATACCAGGGGTCAGCAACCTTTAACACCCAAAGAGCCATTTGGACCCAGTTTCCACGAAAAAGAAAACACTGGGACATCTAAAATGAAGATAACACTGTATATATTGTTTTTTCTACCTTTATGCTTTGTGTGAACAACTAAAGTGTGTTGCTCATGAAATCCATGAAGTGCTACAGAGAAAGTTACATTTTATTTATGTAATGAACACATTTTGAACTCTTAAAGAAATATAATAAAAGGAAAGACACCCAGCTGAACTAAAATGATCCATGTAGCAAAGAAAAACCGTTGAGAGCCGCCAGCCTTATATCGCCTTTGGACTTTTGGAGCCTTGACCTGACTTTTAAAAAAATCAATTGGAAAAAAGCACTATGCTGCTAAAAAAATGAAAAATAAATATTCGCAAAATTCTGCATAAATATTTATTTATTTACTTATATTTATTTTACATGGTAAATGTGTGTGGCGGGGCTTGGTCTGCAGCGCCGCTGCAGGGGAGGCGTACGCACCTGAGCTGCACCCGCAATCACGCCTCGCCGCCTTAAAGTCTGTGCTCTCTTTGCTGTTGTGTTGTCGGGCTGTGAGCTGAAAAGCTACAGCCGGCTGTATGCGCACAGCAACCGTGTGTGAAAAGTGGTCAATAAAGAGATGCCGAAAAGCGTGTTCATGGAAACATCGTCAGGTCTGCCGTGATATGTTTACAATGGGACTTCTGCTCCTGAACCTCTGCGCACAGTGAAGTCACTTTCATCTTTACGCAGGACTGTAAGCTGTCATCTGTGACGCGGGAGCCGTGTTTGTTTTTAACATAGTTCGCGATGGAGCTGCTGACATAATGTGGATCCGAAGATCCGTAATTGGCCTACCTGGGGTTGAAAGTCTCGATAAATGCTGGCATTTCGGCGGGTACACCGGCTTCTGCGAGTGTGACGCTTATTTTGAGCGACGAAAAATAATAAAATATAATTTTATTTTTATATTTCAATATCACAATAATGTTTCAATTTAGAACTACAAGTTTAAAAAGAACTAATACAAAAAAAAATACACGTCAGCTAAATACTTGTAATTTATTTTCCCAAACCACATAGAGCCGCAGTATAAGGACTAAAGAGCCGCACGCGGCTCCGGAGCCGCAGGTTGCCGACTCCTGCTCTATACTGTTTGCTGTGCTTACTGTCTGCAAACAGGGCCATACAGTTGCTCATCATGCAGTCCCTTTGTATACTCAGAGCATTTTATAACATGCAGACCAGTTACATGCTGGTCACAACCGCTGAAGGAAAATTATGCAAATTAATCAAATAGGACAGAATAATTGGAGAGGCTAGTGTTACTGACCCTATCGCACCTTGTCTCCGTTAACACTGATAATCACTGAGCTCAGAGATCTCTGAGGTGACTGCAGCAATGCACAAGACCTGGGAAGAATAGCCTGTCCTGCTAAATAGGAGCTCGCATGAGGAATAAATGTCCATTTTTCTATCTAATTAAATTGGAATGTTATGTTAAAATGCCATGGACCTTGAGCACTTGGCTTCTTCTATTCGGTGAATTAATAATTGCCTGTCACAAAACATTTTTATCAAAGGCTGAAATTCATGCACACACTGCTGTCAGTCGCTCCACAGTGGACTAATTTATTTGGTAACAGGTCGACAGGTTGCATCTCCCGTCCATTTTTAAACATGGAGTTCATGGCTGATGGCAAAATTGCCCCTTCTCACACTTTTAATGTGGGCCAAGCAACACATTTTCTTTGGCGTGTGCGAAGAACAAAGATGATAAATTTAACTTTAAATCCAGGATGATGGCTTTTGACCTCATCTGATGCATTTACCCAGTCCACTATGAAATATCTGATTAAAAGATGAATATTAAATAAAAAGAGTATAGTTTGCATTGAAGAGAAGTCTCGATCTGTGACATTAAAAGAATTTTTCATTCATTCCGTACAATAATGCAAAGAATCCTCCACATCAAACACAGATAAAGAAGAGAAAAGAAAATCTGACTCTGAGATATTGACTGCTGGCATGAAAAGTTGGTGATGAAGTAATGAGTCAGCTCCTGATATTTATTATTTAACTCCATTTTAAAGACTAAATCATTTATGTTCCCTGCAACTCCCACACTCGGTGAGTCTAAGCTTGCAGGTCTGTGACCAAACCAGAGATTTGCTCACAGAACTTGTGAGTAAACCTCCGAAAAAGTTTTCATACATGATTCAAAAAACAAAAAGACATCACATTTATCCATAAAATCTGAAAACTACCAATCAATTTGTTTTCTTTCCTCTCAAATTTGCCCTCTGGCTGATGATTATGCTGACATTAGTATTATTAAGACCAAAAAAAGTACTGCAGTAATACAGCTAATGATGTATAGCAGGGGTTGGCAACCCTAGGCACGCGTGCCACAGTTGACACGCGAAGGGTTAACTGATGGCAGGCCATAGCTGGACTGGCCATCGGGCATACCGGGCATTTGCTCGGTGGCCCGATGATTTTTTTTATTTTTTTTTTGTAACGGTATAAACAATGAAAGGTGTTGGATTGGCAAGATGCTGGCCGGTGTGTAAAAATAACTCAGTTGTTTGGTGGTGGCATCGCGGAGCTTCCACAGATTCAGTAAAATTAACAAGTGGTGGAGGCCAGCACGTGGATGAGGGAGATCGGAGGCAGGACGAGGAGAGACCCAAGGCGGCCGCCGGTCCGAGTGTCAGGTGAACTGAACTTCAGGTAAGAAGTTATGAGCTGCAGTCTATCTGGGTCAGATATAAACCAAGTTTAGGTGGAATTTATTTTCGTTGTGCTGACTTTTTACAGTCAGTTACAATAACTCGTACTGCGTTCTAGCCAGCATGACAGAGTTTCTATACAGCTGGGTGGGTGCTCTGATGTTACTGATGTTGAACTTTATTTAATTCACAAGGTTAGTTAGTAGAGTTGCCAACCGTCCCGTAAAAAGACGGAATCCTCCCGCATTCAGAGAAATTTTAAATGGCACTCGCCATCAGAAAGGTTGCCTACCCCTGACGTATAGCATTAAAATGATGAATTTGATGGGCTTGACCTGCGTCCAGCATCTGTGAGCAGGTTTGGCAGGTATGTGATGTTTAAATGAGCTGCAGTCCTTTTATTAAATGTAGGAGCAGGAAATGAGAGTGTGCTTTTTGTTAAGATAAAAAAATTTCTGTGACCTTGAATGCTCATTGCTGACAAATAAAATCCATGGCGCAGAGTTTGCCAGGTGGGTAATGTGCACTGCACAGAGTGAATGCTGCAGAGGAAGTGCCCGTTTGTGGCTAATCTGAGAATGGGTGTTTGCAGCACCTTGTTTGGGGACTGTTTCTGTTTTTCAGCATGAAAAGGGCAGGGAAAACAAAAGGGCAGCAGTGGCCGCCCACTTCTTCCTGTACACCTATATACATCTGAATCAGTCTGAATCAAATCACAGCATGAGCTGTGCTCAAACGGAGGTGTTTAGTCAGTAATGTTAGATTTGAATGTTTTAGGAAGATTCACTGGCTTTTCTCGTCTTACCGACCGCTCAAAATGCTTCAGACTAGAAGTCACAATTTACCATGCATTCATACAGGTGTTGCACTTTAAGCTCTTCGTTTGCTTCTCATCCACAGCCAATTCAGTATCACTAAATAACCTAGCTTGCATGTTTTGTTTGGACTGTGGGAGAAACTGGAGTGCCCAGAGGAAACCCACGTAAGCACAGGGAGATCGTTCAAACTCTGCACCGAACCACTGAACAGCTGGACCGCCCTGTCATATAGAAAGTGTTTTTCCATTTACTATTTGAGGATTTTTAATATTATTTTCACTTTCTGGAAATGTTTTTGAAACTTCTTTTTCATAATCCAGGAACCACAGTGGGCCTATAAGCAGTACTCCGAAGCCTGTTAGCGAATCTGTTATTTATCACTGCTGACAAAGTCGTGTTTAAAGATAAAATAATAGGTACAATCACTGAATTCACCAGATTTTGTTGATTTTATTGAACATTAATGAATGAATTCGCAGAATATTCTCGATCCCGTTTTCTCCTATTTTGCACACCAGTAATGCAATTAAATGCAAAAACGAGTGAGTTACTTTCACCTGCTCCCTTATTCACAAGGGATCGCCACAGCAGGTAGCTCTGCATGTTTGATTTGGGAGAGTTTTATGCGATTTTTAAATGCCATTTTTGTTAAGGTCCTAACCCTGTTGCAGAGTGAAGGAGGACACACGGAAAGAGTTAACAGTCGTTATTTCAACAAGAATGTTTGAAACAGCCTCAAACTGCATCAAAAGTAGTGAAAGGATGAGCAGCCGTGCCGGCGAAGGAAGTGAGGGAATCCGCTGCATGCCACGCCCCCTGCAAAAAAGCCCATGCAGACTCATAGATGCACGACATAGAGAGAAAGAAAGAAAGAAGGCAAGAGGATGAGAAGCCTGAAGCAGCAGTGGCAGGACGGGGGACCATAGCAATTTTGATTCGCCGCAACTAAATCCCCTTTCACACAGCGTCATTTGGTCAGCTGTGCCATTTAACTTAGCATAATGTGAAATCACCTCAAAATGCAAAAGCACAGCATGCTGTCAGTCAAATCTTCTTAGCGTTTGTCCCACGTAGTCATGGGGTCCACTGTGTTCCACATCTGTCTCCACCTGAAGCGATCAAAGGCGTCTTCTAGCGTGACATTCAAGCTGCGTGTCTTCCCTGAGGCAGCAAAGCCACCGGATTTTAAACATCCCTCTGGCAATGAGTTTTTTGACACAGAGTCCTCATCACTTCTGGCATCATGTGCATACCATTGAAGTTTCATCTTTTCTGTGATTAGTGCCATTTATTTTCATTTTCATTTTCATTTTCTGATATCTTCACTAGCGGCATCGTGCCAGGGTGAGGCCTAGAATCCACGTGTGTTGTTGTTGCTGACCAGCAATTAGGTACATAAAGAGCAGCTGGGAATTCAATGATCTTGTAAATCTTGGACTTTAGGCAAACAGGCATCTGCCCGGGACAGGGGGTCCTAGCGAGCTGATGACCCAAGCCTGTGTATCCAGGAGGGTATTACAGTCGGTGGTGAT
Source organism: Rhamphochromis longiceps (assembly GCF_057381845.1). Classification (NCBI taxonomy): domain Eukaryota; kingdom Metazoa; phylum Chordata; class Actinopteri; order Cichliformes; family Cichlidae; genus Rhamphochromis; species Rhamphochromis longiceps. The sequence goes on from NC_140562.1 coordinate 15,493,095, forward strand.
GATGTCACTGTCTTTAGGTTTAGTTTCTCTATAATCTACAATCCACAACAGGAGATTGACCATTGATTTGTCCATGCAGAGGATGAAAAACAATGGCAAAAGGGATGATCCTTGGTGGACCCAAACACTGATGATAAAAGGCAGCGAGGTCTCCCCTGGGTACTGTACTGATGGTGAGGTAAAGCAGTTGGACTGGACAAGGTCTTCTGGAACGTTGAGTGCCTGAAGAGCAAAGATTAGCTCTTTCAGGATCCAGTTGAAGGCTTTCTCCAAATCAGCTGATAACTTGTGCATTTCATGACATCACCTTTGCCCTTCTAAATGGGCACTGTAGTGCTGGTCATCCAAACCGAAGCACTTCGTCATGACTAATGATTCAGTTGAACTGGCTTGTGAGAATTAAGGCATTATGGCAGCCAGGGAGTTCTCACACCCCAGCTGGGATGCTGTCTGGCCCACATTTCATCTTCTTGACAGCTGGTTTGACTTCTGTTGCACTGATTGGCGGCATGACCCCAGAATAGGGTCAAAGCCATCAACTGGCAGATAAGGAACTCGCCATTGACGATTCTTGAGAAGCACTTACTCCAACGCTGAAAGATAGCAACCAGGTCTCACAGAACACAGTGACCATCGACCTTGATGTGTCTCAATCTGAGTGAATGGACAAAGCACACCATATAACTGGTTGCTGTCATCTAGATAAATGACTACAGAAACAGGCAGCTACAGTATATTCCTCCTTGTCAGACTCAGGAAAAAGTCTGCTTTGATGAAGGACTTCTGGCTTCTTTGTTGCTTTGGTGTGGAGGAATGCCCTGCAGCAGCCCTGCAACTCCTCACAGCACTGAAAATGTACAAACAGGAAAGCAGGCAAACACTGGTCCATCTACTGAGATAAACAGAAGGCCTTGGACTTTTAGGAAAAGCGAGTAGAGAGAGTGAATAAATATCTGAAAATGATTTCACTCGGTCGTATGTTTTACAGCAAATTCTAACTTGCGGGTCAAGCAGTGACTGACAGTCAGGTTAGGGTTGATCTTTTCACATCGGTGTGGGGCCGCACTGACCGGACATGTGATTGACTCTGAGTAACCTTTCTTGGGTGTTTTTGTGAGGATCTGCTGCAGTGAATCCTTTAATTTCTCTTTCATTGAGCTGGTGCTACTTTTCATGCTGGAATAGAGTGCTATGCTTGATGGACTATTGAAAAGCCATGCATGAATCAGCATAGATTTGGAACAGGATCATCCCCCTGCATAGTGTCATCTCTACTATCAGAGGAGAGCAAGTCTCAAAAGAAAAAGTCCATTTTGCAGAGGCAAGTACATGTCCACCACGGGGTGGGGCGGTGGGGGTCGCTCCACTCTTCTAACGCTGCATGTTACAGCTGCACACATTTAGAATGTGTTTGTACAGATATGACAGGAACAAATAAAATGAAATGGTTCGTGTCTGCCAATTTCTACATTGCAGGAATGTGCCAGGATGTACACCTTGTAGATTTTGTCAGCTACCACTGAAAGATAAATACACTCCAGCTTTGGCTGGTTTCTCTGCAATCTCAGTTACATCAACATGAACTGCCTTAAAGGCTCATGAATGTGCTTTCAGTAATTGCCCTGATATGCTGTTTTCTCCAATTCCTTATTCCCCAGAATCTCTACAGTACAGATGGAAAATCCAAAGTTATCATATACTCATAGCGCTCAGATAACCTCATTAATGGAAGATATGGCAGGGTGAAATAAACCCAGTGTTTTTTTTAGGAAGAAGAGCTATTACTGATCAGCGGTATTCCACTACAGCAAGTAAGTGAAATCTGTAAACAGACATCAGTTTAAACATACCCATGAAGTATGTGGGGTATAGTTGGATATAAAACAAATGACAGATCGCTCTTATCATAAACAGAGTTGTGACCGATAAAGATCAGTGTTTGCATACATCCTTTAAATCACTGACACTTTGTGCTATTGGAGAAGCTAGCTTGACAACAAAAGAGACCAGCAGCATTTTTTTGTTGTTGTTGTTTGCACTTGTGCATTGTGGATAAATCTGTGGTGACCACTGAACTGTCGCAAGCTCTTCTTTTAATACTTTTAGATCAAGGTGACAACAGCAATTAGGTTCAGCGTTCATGGTTCATAAAGGTTTGGTAACAAAGGAAGAAAGATCGGAGGAAATCAAGGGAGGTCTCAGCAAGTGTGACTAGCCATCTGATTTGCAAGTCATGATATGTCTATATTTCTTCAGTGGTCCTGGTAAGTCTCCGAATTCTTTGTTTCTCAATAATTGCGAGCATCCCAAACCTGAAGAGAAAACCCCAAACTGCACATGGAACACTGCATAGTTCTTGCAGTCATCACACAATAGCTATAACTTATATCTTACTGTCAAATGAAAACTAGCATTAGTCCAGGCAGTGTACTCACATCCAAGCACTAACAAGGGTTTTGAATGGATGATCCAATCATATTGCATCTCTGATACGGACTTCATAACCGATGCACAGTTTAGGCCTGAACTTTTTGTAGGAATTAGCTTTATAGAGTAGCACATGAGAATATAAATGTCTGATATAATGTCCAATTAAGTGCAAAGTCCAGGTGATGTCCAGCTGTGTCTTTCCTCTTTTCTCCTTGTACGGCAACACCTTCGCCTAAACCAAACAGACCATTTCCAGTAGCTAAAACGGAGTGGGTGCTTCTTGCTGTGCACTACATGTGAGAAATTGCAAATGTGGACGATATTCCAACTTGATTTTTCCAACACAAGTTCAGAAAACAGCTTCTGACCATCACTCTCAGGCCAACAGCATCTGCTGGGATTCAGTGAGAGCTCTGATAATCAGGTGAGCCTACCCAAGACTAACTAAACGCATTTGGGTTTTTGGTTGGTTTTTGGTTGGTTTTTGTTTTTTAAAAAAGGTCACTTCATTGACATTTGTTTCAGTTGCTTAGCTATACATGAAACTCATTGTAAAAATTCACTGGAAAGGGCATTGGTCATTAAAGAGAGTAACAGACCTGAACCACCATGACAAAAGCACAGTCCTTCTAAAGAAAAAGCTCCATTTAATGGTAACTGATTGATCTGTGAGTAAAACAGATGAAACAGCTGCACCAAAAAATGAGATCCTTCAGGGAAAAGGTGAGTTCTGAACAGTAATAGTGACTCGGATTAATGTCCTCACCATGAAAGGGAAAAATCCTGCTGACAGAACTCATCAATCTGAAGGCATCATCCATCAGTGAGACTAAAGCAGTGCTCATTCTCTGCTCAGCTGAAACAAGCTGACTTGATTGCTTTAGTCAATAACAGAAATAGAGTCTCAAGAAAAAAACTGCTTCAGTGTGCAATTTACAGTAATGTGGGTTTCTGGTAGAGATAGATTTTTTTTCACATGCCCTGTGGGGTTACTGAAATAAATACATGATGAGTTGATGACTAAAATGCTGGTACTGTAATTTATTTGGCATATTTTTATTAATTCATATCACGCAGCAATCGCTGTCTGATGGCAAACACACGTTCAAACCCTCGACTGCTCTCCATTATTCACAGGCTTTCCGATCTTACTGTGCGACAAGCTGTCACTCACGGGTGGCTGCTGCTGTAAGCTGTTAAAACTCTTAAGATTAATTTTAGTGGAACAAAAGAAATCAGCCCTTGCTGTCATTTAGCCAGCTTGTTAGCTTGGATGACAACAGGATTAAAGGTTGGAACAGCTTAACAAAGAGAAATACTCGAACCACCTACCCCTGTCTCATAACTGTACAGCTGCTTTAGCGGTGTGTGTGGGCAAGAGTCCATTTTGAACACATTTTGGTCTTTGTGTCCCCAAAAAGGTCACGACTGTCAAAACAACTCTCTGTTGGTCAATTTCCTTAAGTAAAACACAAAAGACACAAAGGATTTGTGTGCATGTCTCACTGTGGCACTTCCACGTTTTTCTTCTTCTTCTTCCGCTTCTCTTCTGTTCTTGCTCTTTGAGACAAAGTCGTGAGAAAGAAAAGAGGGGATTGAATTTACAAGTGTTTGTTTTGTGTTTGTGATTTTTTTTTTTTTTGATGATCACAAACACAAAACAAACATGATGGTCCAGTAGGTCCAGTAGTGGTCCCCAACCTTTTTTGCACCGCGGACTGGTTTAATGTTGGACAATATTTTCACAGACCAGTCTTTAAGGTGTCGCGGACAAATACAACAAAAAAAAAAATGATGCAATTGTGTAACTTTATTAGCAGCGTCCTCCTGAAATGCGCCAACAACATTGAGAGTAACATCCACCTCTCTGCCCCTTAATGCTCTCTGGTCACTATGGTAACGCATAAATATTTCTTTCAAAATAAGACACACAACTACAACACGGGAAAAGACCCAGGGAGACAGAGTTAACGATAAAAACCCTGAAATTTCACACCCGAGCCTCAACTCTCGCGGCCCGGTACCAAACGACTCACGGGCCGGTACCGGTCCGTGGCCCGGGGGTTGGGGACCACTACAGTAGGACATGCCCAAACACCTCGTCTCGTCCAGGTTGCATCCTAGGCAGAGACCTGAACCACCTCAGCTGGCTCCTTTCAATTTGTCACGGCAGCAACTCTGCTCTCCCTCTCCCCTCACTCATGAACAAGACACTGAGATACTTAAACTCATCCGTCCTTTTCCAGCTAGGAAACAATGTTTCAGTCTTGAGGGTGTTAATTTCTCAATCCATTTCACACTTGGCAGCAAACTGCACTGAGATCACCACCTTATGATGCTAACATAAGTGTATAATCTGCAAAAAGCAAAGATAAACTCCTGCTTCCAACAAATTGGAGACCCTCTACCTGGCTATGCCTAAATATTCTGTCCAGACTACAAACACGGTCAGTAACAAAGGACAGAGGTGATGAGTCCAACACCCACGGGGAACGAGAGGGGCAGGGGGCTGCCTTGAAGTGGACCCAGGATTCCCTGGAGAGATTATATCCCTTGGCTGCCTTGGAAACAACTTGATATCCCACAGATGAGCTGGAAGATGTGACTGGGATGAGGATAAGCAGACAAAAATGAATGGATGCATCCTGTAGTGATTGATGTCCAAAACTTGTAAAGCCTGTAATAAGTCTGTATATTTTTCAGTGAGCATCTCAAAAGATGAAGAAGAAGATGATGACATGAGTATCTAAATCTGTGGGAGTGAAAATAAATGTCAAATCAACATGTCATATCTCAGTTTGTGACATCTATCAGAGATTAAGAGTAAGTGTGCCATGATTATGATAACATCCTTCTTCCTGTTCTTTGCATCTGTGACAGGTCGGTATGTCCCAGCCTGAAGATTGGCCTCAAGCTGAGTATCTATGCATGTATCTACCTATTTATCTATGCTGTACTTTCTCTGGGGACAGGAAGAGATTGTCATTAATCACGAGGGCTTCTCTCTGCTGTAACAGTGGGATCCCAGCTGAAGGCACATGAATTATGTTCCACCTTCTCACATGCACTCACACACACATTAATTGAATCTCTGAGTGTTTAACAAACCATCTCGGCTATCTATGTGAGCGCCTGAGGGCAATCAATCTCTTCAGGCACCGCTAACGATCCCTGCACATAAAATTTGAAGCATATTCCCCAATAATGACTCCCCCGTAATGACATTTGCCTCTGCATCCTTCTCCTTTATCCATGACACGTATGCTTGTCCTGTACTAATGACTGCAAACATACAATTAGCTTAAAAGTGATTTCACGAAAAATTGACATCCACACAGCACCGTTTCTCGGATCTGTTTCCTTCCACCCCCCCGTCACTTCCTGAGTTTAATGGGAATAATTTAAGACCATGTTTTCACGACCTTTCTCATTGTTTGACGCCAATATCTGCCAAAGAAAATGGAAAAAGATGATAAACAGGACAGCGTCGCAGCATGTTTCAAACCTGTGTCATCACATTCTTTGCTTGGACACAAATAGCCCTGAACCTGAATTGGATGGGCAGAAGAGAACAGATGGAGGGATTCGAGTTTGGAATAGCTTTGACTTTCACAAATAAATATGACAGAACTGCTGCCCGTCCTTTATTGGAAAACTTTTCACGGACAGGCCTGGAAAATCATGTTTTTATATGACACACCTAATTTACAATGAGCGCTGGCCTGTTGATGCTTGATAATAAAAAATCGATTATAAACACTTTCTCTGAAATACACAGTTACACTGTGGAGCATGAAGTGAATCAGAGCCAAAGTTATGATGAGGTTAGCAAAAGACACATTTAAAGATCTCAAACAACTTGAAGGCCACATTTCATCCTCAGCACGCATTACAGGGTGATTAAAATGTACATTTTTTAATAAAAAAATAGATTTCTTATTATTATCTGTGTAAATACCTGAGCTTTTAGCTACATGACCTGGAATAAAAGATGCAGTTTTCTGCCATGTTAAAGATTAGGTTTATGTAGTTCACCACTTAAATAGTATTTACTGTTGTCATGACAGTACATTGTGGGCTGGATGCAGTACATAAATCATAAGTAATAATAACGGTTGTTCGGCTGGAGTCTCAGGGTCGATTGTTTAGTCATTATGCTGTCATCCCACCAGTGACAATGCCAGTAATTCTTTCGTAAGGAGAAAATGACTGGCCCATTTTTCTTTTTTCTTTTTTTTAGCAGAAGCAGCATCAATAGGAGAGACGGTTCAGGGATGTAGTGAAGGAGGGATGGTTTGACAGAGGAAAATTAGCGATAGGGAAACTAAAAGTGAAGAAAGAGAAGAAAAAGGAAGTAGACGACGGTTTAAAAAAGAAGACAAATAAAAAAAAACCTTGTAGCCCAAAGCTAATGGTGATTACTTGGCACAAAGATGGACCTAGGCTATGGTCCTGAAGACTGAATCCCAAAGTAAACGCCTGATGACTTTATGGGCTCGGTCACTGCATTCATGTCTTCTGTAAGAAACATGAAGGTTTTCTGTACACTTTGGTCCTCATTAGTGTCCAGGAGGATGATAAAGCAGAGTATGCTTAGGGCCAGGTCTGCCTTCTGAGTCATGTCTCTACAGTATTAGCATGCAGCATCCTTTTTTCCTCCTTTTTTTTTCTATAATGTTTGCTTTCAAAGAGCTACGATGGAGAAATGCTCAGTTTGAAGCTTTGAAAACAGGACTTCACAAAACCAGTGGATGACATCATGATGCTCACATCTGTCTCTAACTGACGACTGATCTCGCACATCATCTGTAAACAAAAGCAGATTTTTTTTTTTTTGTTATAAAACTTTTTGCCAAATTTCCTATTTAGTGCACTTTATTTTTATAATTGCACTCACATCTGGTGATCCGCCTCTTAAGTCTGACGTCATTCACCATTTCTGGGTCTGAACTCTTCTTCGGTTAAAAATTAAAAATTAAACAACAGCAGTGTTTCTAGGCTTCCTGGAGTTGGCCTAGCTTCCATATAATCGTGTGCTACCTACAGGGCTATGATTAGGATAATATGAGCACATTAGCAGAGCAAAGACACAGGATGAGCATTGCCTTGTTCCCCTCATTTAACGTTAATGTAAGAATTTTTACAATGAGCAGAGACAAAGTGTTACACAGCAATTTTCTACTGTAGCTAAGAGCTCAAACTACAAACACTCACGTCTAATGGACGCTGCGGGGTCAACTCAGGGTTCTGTATCATTCCCAACGATCCTTCAACATGCAGACCGGAGCAGCCTGGGAAATGATCCACCACCATTCTGATTGGTAGACACACTGAACTCCACAGACCTGTATTATCAGAATCATCAGAATCAGAAACTGTCATTGTCACAGGTACAACGAAATTAAGAATGGTCCCCGATCATTGCATCATCCCTAGCAATATCAAAATATAAATAAAACAATAAAATTCAATAAATAAAATAGATAGAATACTTAAAATACTAATAAGATGTAACAGTAAACATTCACATACATTCCCACATACATGCTTCAGACCGTGCATAGATTAACACAAGAGTGGCGTGATGGACATTTTTTTGTAGTATTCAGATGTGTTATTGCAATTGGATAACAGCTGTGTTTGAGTCTATTAATCCTTGCGCTGATTGCCCTGTACCGTCTGCCTGGGGGCAACAGTTCAAACAGGGAGTGGCCAGGATGTGAGGTGTCTTTTATGATGTTTTGGGCCTTTTTAAAACAGTGGGCGTTGTGTAGAACTTCCAGTGTGGGGAGAGGGCAGCCAGTGATCTTTTGGGCGGTGTTAATGATCCCTTGGAGTGCTTTCCTCTGAGCCCCTGTGCAGCTAGTGTACCAAATGCATATGCAGTAGGTTAGAACACTCTCAATGGTGGCTCTGTAGAAGGACACCAGCAGTCTCTGTGTGATGTTATTCCTCCTGAGAATTTTCAGGAAGTACAGTCTCTGTTGGGCCTTTTTCAGCAGCTCGGAGGTGTTCACACTCCAGGAGTATTATATGTTTTATATGTATAAAGACACATAAGGGGAATCAGTTTACATCCTAAATGAATGGAATGTGGCACAAGAAGAAGAACTGTCTACACCACACACATTTACGAGCCGACAGGCTGGTTGTTCTGCCTTCTGGTGACAGTAAACAACCACAACGTGCAGACGATGCTCTGCAAAACTGTGCGCACAACTAGCGCACAACATTACCTTCAGACTGTGGTGCAAAAATAAAATCTTGATATGATCTGTCTAAGGTGGAACAAGAGATCTTGAGGTAGAAACAACAAATAACTTTTATTGGAATTGAGCAGAGAGCGGCAGGGCACCGTTCATGGAGTCTGTTTCTAATCTGAGCTTTTACATTCACATCAGCAAAAACTAACATATAGAAACACTGTACATTAGGTTAATATCTCAGACACCTGTTAATCACGACACCGTTATCATCTTTTCTGCCCTCTAATAGGATCTTACACAGACGCACCTCAGTCTGTGTTGCTGCTGGCACTCTGTGAAATTAAAATGCAAGCATTTATAGCAGGAACGCTGATAAAGGCCTTTTTTATTCGCATTTTATCTACTGACTTATTTTATTTTTAATGTTCCTTTTTGTTTTCCTTTCTGTCCCTGTCACGTGACGTGACATCCATTGTGTCTCGTTCTCTGCACGTAGGATAACCCCACCCCTCAGGGGGAAAACGATCAGGAACATTTTAGACATCTGAGAACATTTTTCTCAGTATGCTACAGATAGCTGTTACATTGCTGTCTGTGCACTGAGCGGTTACTATTAAATGAGGTGAAACAAACTAATGTTTGGGCAGTCGTAAAGAGTATATCAATCCAACACTCGTTTGTTGCATAACGTCAGCGCCAGATTTACACCGTGCCTCGATGTGCCAACATTTTATATTGTCACATCGTGCTATAATTTTACATTCATAGCCTCATTTTATGCCCCCGTCCTCCTCTTCATCATGAAGCCAATTTCCCGCGGAGACATCATGTAAATTGACGACATCGTATATCGGTAGATGTGTTAGTCCACCTGTGTGTGAGAGAGCGTGTGCCTTACACCCATGTGGGTTACAGAGGAAATGGATGCTTTTGAAATGAAGTGCAGCAAAGAGCCCAGGGCAGCTCCTCACTCCCAACCCTCTGCTTTTCATCATAAATCTTTCATTATTCTTAAGTCACCTTTGTTCTTGCCCCCTCTCCTCGTGTATGGGCTTCCTGAGAGAGAGCGGTACTCTCTGCCTACCTCTGGATTGTCCCAGTTGGATTCAATTTAAAAAAAATATTCACGTTCAAATCCTTTTTTTTTTTCATTCAGAACTGATAAAAAAAAGAGCACTCAGCTGAAAGCATTTGCAAAAAATGAGATAGCATTCAAAAAGCACATAAAGTACTCTCAGGGTCCAGCTCTGTATGCTCACTGGGCATGCTCACTTTGCTCTGTTGGGCAACCAAGCCATCCCTCAATTTAGCATTTTACCATTTTCCCTCCAGAATCACTCTAGATATATCTGCAGCTATACAACTCCTCTCCTCGAGAAAACTTCCACTCCCCGTGATTTATATTTCCCAATCTCCTTCCGCTAGCTTTCCCCTCTCCCCTAGCTCAAAACACAAACACGGGATAGGGTCTGAAGATTTTGACGCAGGTATTCAGGAAATATCGAGTGAAGCACAGCAAGGCAGCTTCAGACTCAGCAGAGCCCGGTGATGGTGTGATTGGGGATTTTTATTTTTATTTATCTGCCCTAACTGTGTGTGAGCAAAACCAGTAGTTTGCTCAAGCAAACTGCTGGAATCTATCAGCAAAATTTAACCAATGGAGCTGTTTTTCGAAGAGACCGTTACAGAGTTTGGAATACTTGAATTACCAGAAACGCTAAAAACTGTCAGAGAAAACAAAAGATCTCATTGGCTGCATAATTTTTAGACCTATAAACCGAGACTCTGCAGCCAATTAGACATGTCGACAGAGACAAAACAATGTGAGAATGGGGGTGAAATATGATCTAAATGACTTTGAATGTGGCATGGTTGAAAGGTAGTCTGAGAAACTGCTGACATTCTGGGATTTTCCAAGCTGCCATGGGTGAATGGCTGGGAACACTTCCGCAGCCTGTTGCGGGGCCATAACAACACAGCAGGTCAATGTTTTTGCTTGAATGTATTCACCCACCTTTAAATATGTTGCTATGTTTAATTTGTAATTTTTGAACTTTGTTATTTGGATTTATTTTGTAATTTAACATACCTTGCTCCATTAATTCATCCTGCTGTTGTGAATCTATCCAGCAGTGGTACAGTGTAGGTAGTTGTCAGAAACTGCTGCATGTAGTTGGGCTAGCAGGGTCAGATTAGAAGTTAATCATGTAAGCAGGGCGTGGAGCAACAATTTAAAGATGTTTTTACATTATAACACTGACAGGAAGAGATAATTAGGACTGCAACCAGACAGTTTTTTAGTTTTTTTGTCAGTTTTGTGTGGAATAAATCAGTTTTTTTAATGTTCACCTCATTCTTTGGTACTGAGTGGCATGGAAGCTCCCTTCTACAAAGCATGAGTGTGAAACTTTACCTCCTGTATATTAGACGTGGTTGAAAAAATGTATTAAAATTGGCCACGGACTACAGATTTTTAAAAGCCTAACCCTCATGTTCATCTGATCAAGGATTACAGTACGGTCCCAATAAATTAAACCATATTCATTCAATGAATGGTTTCTGAATGTGTATGGAATTCATTCATTATGCTTCATTGTTCCCACTTATTTTGGTTCACAGAAAGAGAAAGCAAACACAATTCTGACCATGGCCACCACAGCCTCGGCCTTTCCTGCTGATCCTCCGGGGTCCTCCCACAGTTCAAAGACTGATTTCTGCAGATTCATGTTAAATGAACTGGAAACCACTGTGGCTGTGAATGTGATTATCTACCAAGAGACATTTAATTTTAGGGCAAAATGACAAATTACAATCTTATCTCTGCGTGAAAAACCACTGTCTGTTCATTTACTTGAATGGGGCCAATCCAGTCAGCAAGACACAGCAGCAGCCAGTCAAATACATGCTTCCCTGCTCAATTATTTTGTAACATGAACATTGTGGAAGGCTACCTTGCAATTAGTGCAACAAAACAAAACAAAAAAAAATAACCGTCATTGAAAATACAATTGTGCTTGTCCGGGACTGTGTTTCATTTTCATTTCCAGCTGAAAAAAGGAAAAAAGACAGAAAGAAAGGACGTTAGCTGCTTTAAACCAGAGCTGTTTTCAATCTGAATGAAACAAACTTCAAAAACTTGATTACTGTAATATGAATCATAGTGTACGTGCTTTTATCCTTTTTTCCTCTCTTTCACCTTGCTTTTGAGTTAAGCTGACTTTAGCTTGTGTGTGGGATAGACTGGAATGAGTTTTGACCTTGAGAGCTGCATGAGTGTTAGCTCGTGTGCTACCATGTAAGATAAGAAGAACAGTCAGTGACCGTAGCTGCAGGACGGAGTCACAGCTTTCAGTGGATTTACTCTGTCATAAAAAGGCCAAGAATCTACACCTTCTTTGTTCTATTCAGTGTTTATAAAGAAGTTAGATTTAAAGTGTGCTCAAACTTATAGTCAGCTTGTTTGAAGTTTTTGGTGATCAATCATCCTGTGAGTTTATAGATCTTGGCAGCATGGAGTGTGAAAACAAATCTGTTTCCAGATCTGAGATGTCAGGAAATCCCAGCGGACTTGACTGGCTGCCGTCTTTGTGTTTCTCAGCATTTTGTTATTACAAGCTTTCCAAATACTGTGAAACGTTTTGAGGTTAATGTTTCTTTACTTTTCTTTTTTTATACATTTGGTATGTATTTGGTATGTTAAATTCTACGCGCAATAACTCACAATTACAAAGTGAAAAAGGTTTGCTTGAGAAAATATTACAAATAAAAAAAATACATAACATCTACATACTTACATGCATTCAAAGCCTTTACAATGACACCCAAAACTGAGCTCAGGTGCCTCCTGTTTCCACTGATTATCTGTCAGATGTTTCTATAACGTGACTGGAGTCTACCTGTGATAAATACAACTGACTGGGCTTGATTTGGAAAGACACACACTTGTCTATATAAGGTCCCATAGTTAACTGATCATTTCAGAGCATAGACCAAACCACTGTAGACCTCAGAGACAGGATTGACTGGGACTGAAGGTCCCAGTGAGCACAGTGGGCTCCATCATCTCTCAGTTGATAAAGGCTACGTCCACACTCATGAGTTTTCATTTGAAAACGCATCGCTTCCTCAAGGAAAAACGCAGCGTTTTGAAAACGGAGCTGCCCAGTCGCAGTGTGGACACTCGAAAACGCAGACTTTCTAAAACGATGACGCATTTTAGTCATGTGATGCAGTCATGTGACCAATTAAACAAAGATAGCGGAGGGCATTATACAGCAGTTGTTTTTATTGCTCTCAATTTTGAAAGCCCTAAACAAAATATTATTATCAGTTTGTACATGCTCCTGATAGCTTTCCTTCAAATTCTTTAATTCTCACTTGCTTTTGCGCATGCGCAGGACTGAAACGTAAGTGCTCTGGGCTGTTTCAGTGGGGACGCAGAACTCTGTGAAAACGACTCAAAACGCTAGTGTGGACGCGGAGCGTTTTCAGACGAAAAAGCCGTTTTCAAATCTATCCGGGCTAGTGTGGACGTAGACAGAGTTTGGCACCACAATCACAATCAGAATACTTTATTAATCCCGAAGGAAATTATGGGTTACAGCAGGCAGCACACTGCTGATAGGAAAAAACAATGAAAATACAGTGGGGCAAAAAAGTATTTAGTCAGCCACCGATTGTGCAAGTTCCCCCACCTAAAATGATGACAGAGGTCAGTAATTTGCACCAGAGGTACACTTCAACTGTGAGAGACAGAATGTGAAAAAAAAATCCATGAATCCACATGGTAGGATTTGTAAAGAATTTATTCGTAAATCAGGGTGGAAAATAAGTATTTGGTCAATAACAAAAATACAACTCAATACTTTGTAACATAACCTTTGTTGGCAATAACAGAGGTCAAACGTTTACTATAGGTCTTTACCAGGTTTGCACACACAGTAGCTGGTATTTTGGCCCATTCCTCCATGCAGATCTTCTCGAGAGCAGTGATGTTTTGGGGCTGTCGCCGAGCAACACGGACTTTCAACTCCCGCCACAGATTTTCTATGGGGTTGAGGTCTGGAGACTGGCTAGGCCACTCCAGGACTTTCAAATGCTTCTTACGGAGCCACTCCTTTGTTGCCCGGGCGGTGTGTTTTGGATCATTGTCATGTTGGAAGACCCAGCCTCGTTTCATCTTCAAAGTTCTCACTGATGGAAGGAGGTTTTGGCTCAAAATCTCACGATACATGGCCCCATTCATTCTGTCCTTAACACGGATCAGTCGTCCTGTCCCCTTGGCAGAAAAACAGCCCCATAGCATGATGTTTCCACCCCCATGCTTCACAGTAGGTATGGTGTTCTTGGGATGAAACTCAGTATTCTTCTTCCTCCAAACACGACGAGTTGAGTTTATACCAAAAAGTTCTACTTTGGTTTCATCTGACCACATGACATTCTCCCAATCCTCTGCTGTATCATCCATGTGCTCTCTGGCAAACTTCAGACGGGCCTGGACATGCACTGGCTTCAGCAGCGGAACACGTCTGGCACTGCGGGATTTGATTCCCTGCCGTTGTAGTGTGTTACTGATGGTGACCTTTGTTACTTTGGTCCCAGCTCATTGCAGGTCATTCACCAGGTCCCCCTGTGTGGTTCTGGGATCTTTGCTCACCGTTCTCATGATCATTTTGACCCCACGGGATGAGATCTTGCGTGGAGCCCTAGATCGAGGGAGATTATCAGTGGTCTTGTATGTCTTCCATTTTCTGATAATTGCTCCCACAGTTGATTTTTTTCACACCAAGCTGCTTGCCTATTGTAGATTCACTCTTCCCAGTCTGGTGCAGGTCTACAATACTTTTCCTGGTGTCCTTCGAAAGCTCTTTGGTCTTGGCCATGGCGGAGTTTGGAGTCTGACTGTTTGAGGCTGTGGACAGGTGTCTTTTATACAGATGATGAGTTCAAACAGGTGCCATTCATACAGGTAACGAGTGGGGGACAGAAAAGCTTCTTACAGAAGACGTTACAGGTCTGTGAGAGCCAGAGATTTTCCTTGTTTGAGGTGACCAAATACTTATTTTCCACCCTGATTTACGAATAAATTCTTTACAAATCCTACCATGTGGATTCATGGATTTTTTTTTCACATTCTGTCTCTCACAGTTGAAGTGTACCTCTGGTGCAAATTACTGACCTCTGTCATCATTTTAAGTGGGGGAACTTCCATAATCGGTGGCTGACTAAATACTTTTTTGCCCCACTGTACATAACATGAGGTGAGAGGAGGAGAAATAAACTCCACTCAGACTGAGCTCCTAATGGCAGAACAGTTTGAGAACAGAAAAAATGACTCTTCCTTGAGCTGGCCACCCAGCCAGTCTGAGCTATTGGGGTAGAAGGACTGTAGTTAGGGGGTAATCAAGAACTCGATGGTCAAAGAGTGACTCTGGCCTGAATGCAAGGTGTCATGTCTGGAGGAAACCAGGCACCGCTCATCACCTGGCCAATACCATCCCTACAGTGAAGCATGGTGGGGGCAGCATCATTTTGTGGGGGTGCTTTTTGACAGCAGGAACTGGGAGACAAGTCGAGGTGGACATAGACAGAGACATCCTTGATGATAACCTGCTCCAGATCTTGCTAGATCTCAGACTGGGTCAGAGGTTCAGTTTCTAATAGGAGAACAACCCTAAGCACACAGCCAAGATAGCAAAGAAGTGGCTTCAGGACCACTTTGTGAGTGGCCCAGCTAGAGTCCGGACTTGAACCTGACTGAACATCTCTGGAGAGGTCTGAAAATGTCTGTGCCTCAGTGCTCCCCATCCAACCTGATAGAGCTCGAGAGGTTCTGGAGAGAGGAGTGGGAAAAAAATCCCAAAAATAGGTGTGGCAGGCTTGTAGCATCAGACTCAAGAAGACCTGGGTCTTTAATTGTTACCAAAGGCACCTCAGCAAAATATTGACTGAAGGCTGTGAATACTTTTGTACATGGAAGATTTTTGTTTTGTTTTTTGTTTATAATTTTTTCCTTTTGTCATTACGGGGTATTGTGCGGTTCCATTTTGAAATAAAGCTGCAACTTGACAAAAAACAAAAAACAAACAAATGAAGTGCTGTGAATGCTCCTGTATGCACTCTGCAGAGAACCTGGTGTTTTTGCTCTTTCACCCTTCTGTGAACTCCATCCCTTGTCCTTGTCCGGTACATACCAACAGCGTCATAGGAAGAACACAGGCCTCTTTTATCTGTTGGCTACAGGCTATTAGTCTTTCCACCCTCATTTCACCAGGCAGTTTCTGGAGAAAAAAAAAAGCTGACACAAACAGCCGGGGGGTGTAGTTACAAGAAAAAAGATGGAGGAGAGTAAGGGTGATATGTGGGTAGATGCATCTGCATGGAAGGGGAGGTGATTGAGAATGGTGGTGCAGAACAGACAAACTGTGCAAGCGTAATACCCTGTGGCACCACAAGATTAATTTTTCACTTTAGATTTTCTGGTACATGCTGACACGTCAATGAGTCTCGGTCCATTTCATGGGGATAAGAGTTGCATGATGAGCAGATCACATCAGCTCCCTCCGAGCGTCTGTGAACCATCAATCCCTGGCCTTCGCAGTGACATGCTAAGCTTTGGGCAAAAAGTGGCAGGAGCCTGAGGAGGTGGATCTGTTTGTGTGGATGGTCAGATTAATAATGATAAATGGACAAGTGCCCATTCATACATTTGTTTGTGTGTGCATGTCTGTATGGAAGGCGTGCTTTAAGGTAGTAGTAAGATTAGATTTAAGGTTACACTAAGGCTTGGGGGTAAGTTTAGGCAAGTAAGTCGATGTAATGTCTGTGAAATCCCACATACACAACTCTCTGTGTGTGTGTGTGTGTGTGTGTCTGTGTGTGTGTGTGTGTGTGTGTGTGTGTGTGTGTGTGTGTGTTGAACATGGAGGCTAGAAAAAGGTAAACATGCATTTATATCAAGTACTCAGGGGTGGTGCGCTGCAGAAAGAGGCTACAGCACCATCTTGTGGCGTTCTTCCACGCTTGAATTTGTCCTCACATGTGAGCAGCAGCTCAAAAAAATAATAACAAAATGGAAAAAAAATAAGCTGCCTTGTGTGCTGGAATAGTGCCCGGTTATGTTTTTATGGACACGTTGGAATGGTCCTTTGGGAACTGTAAGTTACACCAGTGGATTAAGTCTAGTTTGGCTAAACGTGGATAGAGATGAATGGGTTTATGCACTGTGGACAATGACAGCGAAGTGAAACCATGCATTTCTCATGGAGGGGTCTGCCTGTAGACCTCCAGGGTTTGGACTATTCTTTTGCGGGCTGCCCAGACACGTCCAGTGTGGAAAGGAAATATTTAAAAAGGTTCTCCCTTGTGGCTGTCCATACAGCAAGTGTGATTTGTTGTATGCGTGTGGTTATAGTCAAGGCTAAAGGCAGGGGGCAGGGAGAAGGGTTAAGTATCTGTGGTAAATTCTCAACCCATTTCTTCATTTGCATAGAGCAAACTGGGCACATAATACCTGCCTCAAAACCATAGAAGGCACCCAGCTGCCATTTCTTCTCAAAGTTGCATTTAGACAACAAAAACAATCGGTTGTATCTCATAAAACATTTTGACTGTTGGGCTTCACACTAGTTAGTTAGCTCATTAAAAGTAAAACTGGAGGCAGATACTTCAGCTATGGAACCAGCTCCCAGTTTAGATTCAAGAGACAGGCCTGGTTTCCCATGATACACTGACTGTTTTTCCTTCACTCACCTGTATCTGTCACTTCATGTATTTGTACACCACTCTGCATTCAGTCATAAGTTATTATTCATCGTTGGTTCTCTACCACAGTGTGTCTTTTGTCCTGTCTCCCTCCCTTCACCCTCAACCAGTCGCGGCAGATTGCCGCCCCTCTCTGAGCCTGGTTCTGTTGAATGTTTCTTCCTGTTAAAAGGAAAGTTTTTCATTCCTGCTGTCACCAAGTGTCTGCTTGCAGGGGGTCATCTGATTGTGGGCGTTTTCTCTCTAATACGGTAGGGTCTTAACCTCACAACATAAAGTGCCTTGAGGCGACTTATGATTCGGCGCTATATAAATAAAACTGACTTCAGTCGAACTGTACTGAACAGTTGTTCAAACAGTTCAGTTTAATGCTGTCACCATTATCAGCACAAGCAGCCTTTAAATTAACCACCAGAAGTGTCCACACACTGAAGGTCTGCTTTGTGGAGGGGTTCAGTTTGGTGGTCCCATCCTGCGACCAGTGTAAAAATAAGAACACCTTTCTCAACTGCTTACTGAAATTGTGATTATAATAATGGCATGCAGGCATAGAATTACTCTATAAGCGGCAGGGGGTTTCAAAGTGCTAAGTCGTGTGTGTAATGCAAATGTGAAAACCTGCTTAAAATGAACTGGAAATTGTCATCTAATTACTTCTAAAAGCAATATACAGACAGGCTCCTGCTGACAACTAGAGGAGTGACAAATTGTGTAAACGCATAACAGGACTACATGACAGACCTAGCATCTAGGAAGTTGTAGGGATATGCAGTTCTATAAGATAAATCAGAATAACTTCATAAGTAAAGGTAAAGTAAATCCATGTGGAGCTGTACAACACATTACACACAACTTTAATTGCTGACCACTTGCCAGCTGGCTCAGCACTGCTGACCTTTGATGGAACAGAAAAGCAGGAAGTCCAGAATAGGTTGGCTGATTTTTCGTATTTTATGATACAGTGGAAATCCTAACACTGCGTATTTACACTGGATCAGTAATCAGAGCTCATCCTTATCTCCAGTTTGAAGGAGTTACCTTGAAAAAAACCTGCTGATCTCTGAGGTTACCACCAATCAAAGCGCTCACAGTGTTTTAAGGGATTGAGGCAGCTTTGCCTACAGGGCCGTGAAGAGCCTGGCACAAACTCCAGATATGGTCAGAGTGTCAGTTAATCAGCTTGTGGATCTGAGTGTAAGCTCAAAGTTATCCTCTGATTGGTTCCCGCTGATTCTTCTTGTCGTGTTTGAGTCATGAGGAGAATTCAACATGTGGAAGGCAATTGAGGGGTGGGGGCTTCGATTGGGTTGCTTTAGGTGGACTTGCTTCAAAGAATTTTAAGGCGGATGTGCAGATGAGTATGCATGTAATGTGCGCACAAAGCAATAGATCAAACACACACAGAATGTTAAAGCTGTGCTAAGAACTCTTCTGCGTGCGTCCCCGGGCTGTTTGCTTATCAGTGTCAGTGGAAAGTGTTGCACTGCGAGGGCAGCATTTTATGCCTCTGTGTGTGAGAAAGAGCTTTTCTTCTCACGCTATGATGACTCACTGGTGACAACAGCCACCCCTGAGATGTCTTTTAATATCAATTATCCTGGATTCTCCTAGAGGAGATACACAAACATACATATTTCCTCGTGACATTTCTCCTTCTCTTATATTCAGCCTAAATGACTGAATGTAACTGCAGTACCCATGAAAAAACGACTTTCCTTTTATTATATCTACAGGGAGTGCAGAATTATTAGGCAAATGAGTATTTTGTCCACATCATCCTCTTCATGCATGTTGTCTTACTCCAAGCTGTATAGGCTCGAAAGCCTACTACCAATTAAGCATATTAGGTGATGTGCATCTCTGTAATGAGAAGGGGTGTGGTCTAATGACATCAACACCCTATATCAGGTGTGGATAATTATTAGGCAACGTCCTTTCCTTTGGCAAAATGGGTCAAAAGAAGGACTTGACAGGCTCAGAAAAGTCAAAAATAGTGAGATATCTTGCAGAGGGATGCAGCAGTCTCAAAATTGCAAAGCTTCTGAAGCTTGATCATTGAACAATCAAGCGTTTCATTCAAAATAGTCAACAGGGTCGCAAGAAGCGTGTGGAAAAACCAAGGCGCAAAATAACTGCCCATGAACTGAGAAAAGTCAAGCGTGCAGCTGCCAAGATGCCACTTGCCACCAGTTTGGCCATATTTCAGAGCTGCAACATCACTGGAGTGCCCAAAAGCACAAGGTGTGCAATACTCAGAGACATGGCCAAGGTAAGAAAGGCTGAAAGACGACCACCACTGAACAAGACACACAAGCTGAAACGTCAAGACTGGGCCAAGAAATATCTCAAGACTGGTTTTTCTAAGGTTTTATGGACTGATGACATGAGAGTGAGTCTTGATGGGCCAGATGGATGCGCCCGTGGCTGGATTGGTAAAGGGCAGAGAGCTCCAGTCCGACTCAGACGCCAGCAAGGTGGAGGTGGAGTACTGGTTTGGGCTGGTATCATCAAAGATGAGCTTGTGGGGCCTTTTCGGGTTGAGGATGGAGTCAAGCTCAACTCCCAGTCCTACTGCCAGTTTCTGGAAGACACCTTCTTCAAGCAGTGGTACAGGAAGAAGTCTGCATCCTTCAAGAAGAACATGATTTTCATGCAGGACAATGCTCCATCACACGCGTCCAAGTACTCCACAGCGTGGCTGGCAAGAAAGGGTATAAAAGAAGAAAAACTAATGACATGGCCACCTTGTTCACCTGATCTGAACCCCATTGAGAACCTGTGGTCCATCATCAAATGTGAGATTTACAAGGAGGGAAAACAGTACACCTCTCTGAACAGTGTGTGGGAGGCTGTGGTTGCTGCTGCACGCAATGTTGATGGTGAACAGATCAAAACACTGACAGAATCCATGGATGGCAGGCTTTTGAGTGTCCTTGCAAAGAAAGGTGGCTATATTGGTGCTGATTTGTTTTTGTTTTTGTTTTTTAATGTCAGAAATGTATATTTGTGAATGTGGAGATGTTATATTGGTTTCACTGGTAAAAATAAATAATTGAAATGGGTATATATTTGTTTTTTGTTCAGTTGCCTAATAATTATGCACAGTAATAGTCACCTGCACACACAGATATCCCCCTAAAATAGCTAAAACTAAAAACAAACTAAAAACTACTTCCAAAAACATTCAGCTTTGATATTAATGAGTTTTTTGGGTTCATTGAGAACATGGTTGTTGTTCAATAATAAAATTATTCCTCAAAAATACAACTTGCCTAATAATTCTGCACTCCCTGTAATAAGAGTTTTATGTAATCACAAATCAATTTAAAATACAGACATTTCTGTGTTTGGTTCTGAATGCAACAGATTTACAAGGGACAAAGTGGAATTTACGTCTGTCAGACTCTCCATTTATAGTCCATTACTGATGCACTCTTTGCAGTGTGAAAGGGTTCCATTAAAAAAATAAAATAGCAGTTTGATCCGTCATGAAGACCAAAGGCCTTTAATGGATTCATGAAGTCATGGATTATAAATCAATAAAAATGTCGCAAGCTACCACTCCACCTTCCACACAAACACTGTTCATTAGTACAACAATGTATAAGAAGAAACACAGTTACCATTAACTAGCTGATTAAGTCATAATCAAGCACTTATTAATATATCAATTAATAATGCATAATTAGATCATGATCTAATTATGCATTGTTCTATGTGGTTCTTATACGGTGAGCCCTTGACTGTAGTCACTGACCATTTTTCTGGTGTCCACACATACACGAGTATTCTGGTAAATGTGATGTTATCTATACGTTTTGGCTGTGTTTTATGTCTGGATACTGTAACTGAGCTTTTGAAAAGGTGATTCTGTAGTAAGGATGTCCAGAAACTCAGTTTCTGCATTTGTTTGTGTATAGGGAAGATTTTTGTCTTGTGTCAAACGTGCGTTTCTTTACCTCCGTCTTTGATGTCTGTCATGGCTACTGAACGGACCCACGCGCAGACAGTTCTTTCAAGGAAACAAAAGGGGATTTATTTACAATAGGGATCACCTTAGTGCAAAATATATGTACAGTGAGTTGGGAGGGGGTCCAGGGCTCCAGGGAGAGAAGGGGGGGGGGAATCCACACACACGCTTCCTCTTCCACTCAGTCACCGCCACCGCTCCTCCGCACACACGCACTCCTCTTCAGCCGCACTCGCTCCAACACTCCACACACTGCCCCACTTGGACAGGTCCGGTGATTCGGTCCAGAATCTACAGACAGAAGGTCAAAGGTTAGTTCCACAACATAAAACACGTGTAAGCGATTCTTCTTTGAATATGCCGCGAGCACGAACTCAGGTGGTTCGACGTTCCAGCGGTGAGCTGCTCTGTGCCACTGCCTTAAATAGCAGCTGGGGAAATCAGCCAGATCAGCCGCAGGTGGACACCATCCACAGGGGTGCGTGGGCCAAGAGTGAGAGCCCGTAATGAGCTCCACCCAGGCAGAGAGGAGGAGGAGAGACAAAAAAACTAAAACTAACAACAACAAAACCTGTAGCCAGCGTGGGCCAACCAGAGAGACACGGGGACCGTGACAATGTCAGACTGTGAACAGACAACAAGGATGGCTGTAGTTACCGTGATGTCACCAGTTGATTTGTAAGTCACGTTTTTGAAGCCTAAAGATCACTTTTGTGTTTTCCGGTGGACCAGTGAAGTTTTTTAGTGTTGCCGTCTTAACATTTTAGAACTAGATGTGACGAGAGGGGAGTAGGTGTGGCTGTGAAACCCCACACTCATTAGCGATGCACTTTGCCGATCACAAGGCATCAGCCAATGAGCATACCCTGGAAAATCCTCCTTTCTGAAATTTTGGCTTGGCTTCCTTTTTCAAACAACAAAGCTACATCCATCTTTTGTCTGTATTATTATTACTAGATTTCTGATAAGCCAACATTTCTATACAGTTAGCGTTACATTGCCCTCCATTGCTCGATAGTGCTTGTGACATTTTTGCACGTGTGTGTGTGTTTTCATACTTTGGCCTTCACATAATTAAGGATACACAAGTCATCAATATATTGGTCTATTTTTCAAAACTGATAAATCCCAGTTAGAAACAATGGGCTAAACACCTATAATTTCTCAAAGGCTTTCTTACGTAGCATCATTAAGTAAGCAGTAACAGTTGTTGTTGAGGGACACTTACATAGGAATCAATACATGCTTAATAATGACTCATAAAGCGTCGGTATACTAGTTTATTAATTTAGGAAAATTCAAATTTCCTTCTTGCAGAAAGTTAGACCAATGCTATTGATTAGTTTGTACACATGCAACACATAACATACATAAATCCATGCAGTCTATGAACTACAGTCAGCAGCGTAGCTAAACAAAGAGAGGGAACCATGGCCTTCCAAAGGCAACAAAAGCACCTGTCACCACTGTTATATTTCCTGGAAGTATAACAGTGATGACATAAAATCCACTGAAAACCTCTGATCCGGCCGAGAAAGAGTGCCAAAGACAATCCCCCATTAAACCTTTTTATTTTTGTGCAGATTAAACAAACACCCTATATGGCCGGGCCAAGTTCTAACAAAAAATTTACCAGGCCAGTGCAAGACAAAAGTATTCCTTTTAGACTTTTCTGCAGATGCTCTTTTGCCCCGTAAACTGCCGTCTCAGGCCTTTATTACACTCTGTGTTCCTGAAATAACCACTGCATAGTGGCGGCAGGCAACAGAAAAAGTGCAGCCCAAGCCTGTTGCTCTTAATGGCAGCATGTAGCATGACTTTAAAATCCATCCTGCCTGTGTGGAGTAAACTACACATTCTTTTCGACTGCTATAGAAACCAGTACAATGACCAGAAGTGCAGAATGGGTGTGTGTGTGCGCTGATGTCTGAGTGTGTGTCTGACGGATGCGTTCCTGACAGTGATGTAATTGGCAGTGTCCGAGTGCAGATTTGCAGGTGTCAGACTGATGTGACACACCTCTGCTGCAGGCTCTTTTTGTACCCCGCTGATAAGATAAGACTCAGTGTCTGTCGCTATCGCATTCACACAAAGAGAGAGGTGTCAGCTCCTTTCTTCCTGACAGATTAATGCGCTGCCATATTGGAAGCGTTTTTATCACTCACACACTTCGCACCCGTAAAGCACAAACACATTCATTTCTGGAAATAACCGAGTGAGGATGACGATAATATTCTCCAAACTAAATGCTTCTAAATTCAGCTGTTTAAAAAAAAATTTTTAAAAGGTTCGTAACTGTGAAAACTTTAATTTCTCTTTATTGAATTCTTTTGTTCCAACCCTCTGATTTCTCCCAATCCATCAGCACCTCAGTTCTAACCCAGCAGGCTACAGCTCTCCACAGAATAATAATGACAAGGACAATAATAAGGGCTATTACACAGAGGTGCGCAACCGAGGGGAATACAGGAAATGGTAATGGATTTGTACCCACAGCAACACACATTGGCCCAAACCTGCACAAGCAGAGCACTATTCATCATTTAAATTTGTTTTTCCCAGTAACAGCAGAGAAATAAGATATTAATGGGGTCCATGTTATGAGCATTCCAGTTAAACAGGATAGGGCTGCAAGCAAGCAAATAATTAAAGGCAGAGGCTGAACTAATGCCAGCTGGTTTGAAAACTGAATCACAAAAGGTTGTGACCAGGCCATATAATCTAAAGCGGCTGACAATGATTAACATTTAAACACTGGAGGGTTCATAATCTGGGAGCAATTTTGCTAATATGGCTTTTATAAAATAGATGCAAAATTTCAAAAATGATCTGACGAATTTGTTTTTCATGTCTGTGCAAAGGGTCAGATTGACGCTAAAGATTTGATAAAAGTTAAGAAATAGAATGCATATATTGACCTTTTCCATTAGTACCTACTTAGGTCGGCCTGACATGGCTCGACACGGTTTTTAGAGTTTTAATTTAGGTGATTTTACCCTGTACCAGGTGCTTTTTAGTACATCCTCGATCTGGGTTCCAAGGTGATCCAAGGTGAAAATATGACATCAAAAGACTGCATGCGACCGACTGGCTAGTCAGTAATGTCAGTCGATGAGTCGTGAGACCATCTCCTTCACCAACGTCAAAACCCCTCAACAAGCAAAAGGACTACACAGAAACAATAGCATAGCATTCGTGTAGCATACAAACAAAGTCACAAGGTGGGTGCTTGGGGTCATTGCTATAACAACCCCACGTACATTAGGTGGTACTCAATTGTAATGGAAAAGTTCGAGCCGAGTTTCCTGAGAATAAAGGTAACTTAAGGGACTTTGAATCTGGCATGGTTGTCAGTCATAGATGGGCTGGTTTGAGTATTTCTGAAACTGCTGATCTACAACCTACAACCATCTCCAGGGATTACAGACAGTGGTCTGACAAAATATCAAGGGAGAGGTAGTACTCTGGGTGGGTTTAGAGGAGAATGGTGGGACTTGAGCTATTAGGAAGCCAATAACCACCCAATACAACCAACGTATGCAGAAGAGAATCTCTGAACATCTCAAATCTCAAATCAAAGTGCCCTCTTTGTCAGCCCAGAACAGTAAACTGAGGCTGCAATTTACACAGGCTCACCAAAGCTGGATTGGAAATTAATTCTACTGCAAATCTTGGATGGTAGAGAGCATGAATCCATCCTTCCTTGGCGTTTATGACGTCTTCCAGCAGGATAACGCTCCATGTCAAAAAGGTCGGATGATTCTTGATCATGGGAATGAGTTCACTGTACTTAAATGGCCTCCGCAGTCACCAGATCTCAGTCCAGCAGAGCACCTCTGGGATGTGGTAGGGAAGAAAATCCAAATCATGTGCAGCCAACAAATCTGCAGAAACTGTTTGATGTTAAAATTTGGACGAAAATCTCTGAGGAATGAGTCCAGGACCTTGTTTAATCTGTGACATGAAGAATGAAGGCAGTTCTGGAGGCAAAAGTGGTTCCAACATGGTACTAGCAAGGTGTATCTAACAAAGCGGCCCGTGAGTATAAGTATCTTGGCAGCATACAGATGTCAGACCTGTCATAATCTAGAATTATGATAGAAAGTTTAGTTTTATGTGATGTCTCTGTTTTACATATTGGGTGATGTTATTTCTGGAGAAAGTTTTTAAAGGATTACATTTTTATAGCATGAAATACTAGACATGTATATGGATTCCACATTGAAAGACACACACACACTCGCTCTCTCACAGGGAGGTCACCCACCAGCTGCCATAAGTGTCATGTGCTGTAAAATGAAAAGTCTCTTTTAGCAAGTAAAATGCAGTTCTCACACACTCAGGGCCAGCAGACAGTTTAACAAGACACACATGTTTAAGATTGAATAACAGCTGTAGATTTATCACTCTGTGTGAGACAAACAGAACCTGATCTGTTGATTTATTTTCCCTTTTCCCGTCATCATCATCTTTTTTTCTTTTTTTGCTCAGTCCAGCATTAAGATGCAACTTGAAATGCAAACAGTACGAAAAAACCAATCGAACTCAGTAAAGCAGTGCTTTGCAATTTGCTCTATTTAGTTTGTTTCTCTGTGCCGATCAAAGAAGGAAAAGCAACGACATTGGCTGTTTTAATATTTTACTTTTATCTGTTTTAAGATCATGTCAGTTTTGCAGATTCAGTTAGAGTTTCTTGACTGTGACACCGTGACGAGGCCGAGGACTGACGGGGAGATCGGAGGCTCCCCTGAATTTGTGCGCAGCCTGAGGAGGGGTTGAGCTTAGAAAATGTGTGTCTGGGCAGACAGTGTACATTTTAGGAGCTGGGTTAAGAGTGAATCACCAGGGGAACATAATCAGCCATTAGATTTCAGGGGATGAAGGGATCATACTGAGGACAGCAGGTGACTGAGGCAAAGGTAACAGGCTGGAGTTGAAGGTGAAGGGAATCAATCTCTTAAAAAGCCCTGCCTAACTGGAGGGCCACTCCAACAGCGATTGTTCACTGTCACAGAATTTAGGATACACAAGTCATCCAGAATCTTTCCATGTACACAAATTAGTGCTGATACTGGGTTTAAATTCACACTTTATTAGGTTCTGTTCAATTGACTGTACAGAGACACTGTGAAGTCTTGCTGAAGTTCAAACCAAGCAATGATGAAGTAAGGAGAGTAAGGAGACTTTTTAAGGTGACATAGGTGCAAAATGGTCTGAGTAGTTCAGAAACTGCTGTTCTACTTGGGTTTCCCACAGAACCATCTCATGGGTTTAGATAGGATGGCCCAAAAACAGGAAGTATCCAGTCCTCTGGGTAAAACTGTATTGCTGATGTCAAAGGTTAGAGGAGATTGGCCAGAGCTGATAGGAATGCAACAGGTAACCAGTCTGAACGCACAGTGCATCAAACCTTGAAGCAGATGTGCTATGACAGCAGAAGACCACACTACAGGCCATTTTAATATCCCGAAGAGTACATTGCAGAGTCGATTTTTATCACTTGTGCAATGAGGAGTCACTGATATTGGCAAAGATCTTGCAATATTTTCTCACTCCCACACAGTGACAATTATCTTTGCTTAGCAAAACAAGAAAAGAAGACTTCCAGTTTCAGTTATTTCATCAGGTCTGCCATGCCAGGGGGGATTTCCAGAGAAACAGAAGAGGATAAAACCATCCAAAAAATCATAATTTGTCATTTTCCAATTTCAAACAAACAAGACATACTGATAAAAAGTGAACTTCAGGGAAAGTGGGAGGTTGATTTCAGACCCATGCTAGCTGTTTTCCTTTGTTACAGTACTTTGGCTTCATATTTAACATAATGTTGTGGTAAGTCTTCTAATGTCGTGATCATTTGCCTCTTACTGTTAATACATGTGAGTCCTGAGAAAGCTGTTGGTAACCAAACATCTCTCTCACTCGCCTCCG
This sequence comes from Rhamphochromis longiceps, assembly GCF_057381845.1. Classification (NCBI taxonomy): domain Eukaryota; kingdom Metazoa; phylum Chordata; class Actinopteri; order Cichliformes; family Cichlidae; genus Rhamphochromis; species Rhamphochromis longiceps. The sequence continues at coordinate 15,520,395 of NC_140562.1, forward strand.
TATTCATGTTTTCTTTTCATTTTCTCTTTGTGTGTGTGTGTGTGTGTGTGTGTGTGTGTGTGTGTGTGTGTGTGTGTGTGTGTGTGTGTGTGTGTGTGTGTGTGTGTGTGTGTGTGTGCGCGCGCGCGCCAGTATCAGGTCAGACTGATTAGACATGTTTTGGCTCTGAGTCAGATTAAACAACAGTTCATTTCCCTCCGTCTTTCCTACATTGTTTGTCTTCTTCAATCTTATTTGTGTCTCTTGCCCTCAGTGTGACATCCACATGCACACTGTGGATTTTATCATCGTGCTGCTCTCTTTGATGTAAGTGAGAATGTGGAGTGCAGCTTGCAGCTCAATCGTGGGAGAGGTGACGACTCGATCTTGTGTCATGTAGTCTGCAGACAAGGTCGTAAGTCTCACTCACTGTGACTGTACCACTGAGTGACTCACCATCTGAGAATGAGGCTGGATGACACGCACGCCTAGCGTCTTTTCCAACTTCTTTATTGACTTTCTCACCCTCCTATTCACCCATTTCCATAATTCCCAAGTCTCTATTAAGGTTTGTTTTTTTCATTATATCACACAGATGGTTCTACTAAACTCCCATTCACTCATTCAGAGATGCACTTCCCCCCGTCACAAAGATGAGAAGAGCAAACCACGGCTGCAGCTTTCACTGCTTTTAACACTTAATTTAACATCACTGCAAAAAAGCTCTTTGTCTATTTTGACAAGATCACAGACATAATGGCCTATAACACTAGTTGTTCTGAGGTAACAGGATATTGAAATGTGGTTCTGGAAAGTTCTTCATACCACTTATACATTACCAACTCACTAAAATGTCTGGATCGCTTGACGAGAGAAAATATGGTAATGTTTTCCCCTCGAGTGGTCAAAAACCTTATTGCCCATTTCAGTATAGTTTGACAGCTTAACCTGGCATAAGTAGGACACAGTCCCAACAACTATTCAAACTCGAAACTTGGCGAGTGGATTGTCGGGGACACGAGCAGGCAAGTTCGAGGGAAATGGCTACAAAAAGACCAACACCATTGTCCAATGACAAAGTGCATACACTTACCATCATCTCAGCGTCTTCCATTGTTGTGTTGTTTGTGTCATATATAAATGATGTCACAGGACTTCAGCCGCGTTCTTATAACAACCCCACACACATTGAGGTGGTACTATAATGGAAAAATAACTGAAACCGAGTTGAGTCGAGTCAAACCTTGTGGGTCGTTGTGGAAATGAGGAATAAGTTAAGAAGTAACCATCAAATGTTTATCCGAGCCAGAACCTGTCATGACTTGTGCTGTGGTAGGCCTCAAATGCAGGACTCAAAACAAAAGGTTTAACTGAAGGAAGCAGCTTTAATAGCTGTGCAAAACTTTTTCTGATACAAGAAAACTTAACCAAAGCTAGAAACTGAAACTGGGAACTAGAACTAGAAACTGAAACTGGGAACTAGGAGGAAACACTTAGCTATGGGAGCAAGAAGGCAAAAGACACACAGCGACATGCAGTAACGATGCGACAATGGACAGAGGACACCACAGGGCTCCAATACACCGGGGACTAACAGAGGTGTGGACTCGAGTCACATGACTCGGACTCGAGTCTGACTTAGATTTGACTTGAAAAAATGTTCTAAGACTTGTGACTTGACTTTTACACCAATGACCTGGGACTTGAATTGGACTTGAACCGGTTTACTTGAAAAGACTTGATATTTCACCCCAAATCTAAAATTTAACACGCATATTATATAGAAAGTGTGCACCATTAATTCAATTCATTCATTCATTTATTCAAACCACACTCCGTCCGTATGTGTGCGGGAGCTGTAGCAAGCCAATCAAATTAACCAGATTTTTTTTAAGAAAAAAAGAAAAACGCTCAAAAATGCTGCAAGGAGTTATTTTTTTCAAGTACATAAACTATGAAGTAGTCAACAAAAAGATGAAATGCAATATGCAAAACATGTAAGTAGAGAATATATATATATATTTTTGTCATGCTATTTTAAAGCCAGTCCTACAAGCGCATCCAAGAATAACATGCAGCTTATCTCAGAATTGTTGGTGAAAATTATTCTTGGAGCTAAATGTAATTGAGCTGCATTTTAAAGAGGTGCAATTTCACAATTTGTGTATATTTTCTAAGATCACTATTTTGTCATGTGTTGAGAAAAACAGAGATTTAAAAATCACATGGTCTAATATTTACATTTAGCATATAACTGCAACATTCTTTTTTTTCGTTGTTTTTTTTTTAAAGACTCGAAAGGACTTGAAATTCAAAGTTTCAGACTTGTGACTTTACTTGGACTTTTACACCAGTGACTTGAGACTCGACTCTGACTTGCCTGACATTACTTGAGACTTGACTTGTGACTTGAGGGTAAAGACTTGAGACTTACTTGAGACTTGCAAAACAATGACTTGGTCCCACCTCTGGGGAGTAACGAGGGAACGGGAAACAGGAGGGAGACACAGCTGGGACTAATTTGACAAATCGAAACAGGGCGTAAGCAAAACCGAAAACACTGAACGCAGGACACGAGACTGTCCAAGGTGATAGCAAAGACAGAGCGAACATGGAGCACAGAGACAAGAGTAGCAAACTGTGACATGGAGACACGACTGACTGGGGAGACACGGGACATAGAGACCAGGAAAGAACAGACAAGAAAACATAACTGATTCGACGTGAAAGTATAACCAGCAACTAACTGAATCAAAGAATATTAATAATCAAAAACAGACCGTGACACTATCCCAATGTTAACTTTAACTCTAACTCCAACTCTTCACCACACAGCTCGGTTTAAAGGGGAATTAGTATCTTTTACAGAATGTAATCACTATGTTACCTTCAATTCACCTGAGACACCTAGCAATAATATAGATTACATGCACATAACATGGTAGCAGTCAAGTTCTGCTTTGATTTTAATTTTCCATCCCCTCTGTTTTCTTGTGTTTAGAGATTTCTCAGAAATGGTTATATCTAAAGTTAGACAAGTAAAAACAAGGATTTAGTAGTCTTGTAGTCTTGAAGCAGCAAGTGTGCTCCACTGCATCTAATAGCTATAATAATCCAATCTCATTGTATGTCCTCACATTTCAGCAAGCTTGTTAAAGTCGCATCTGTCTCTCTTTTACAGCATCTGCTTGTCCTCATTTTACTTTGTGCATGAGACAACCTCAAATACAATGTAATCGACAAATAATGCACAGAGAATGTACACAGAGCACTCGTTAGGGTGACTTCTGTGAATTCCTGTGATCAAAGATTGTGGTTTTCAAATCCCTGCAGGTCACACACTGTCTCCAAATACCCACAGGAGACACTTTTAACCCATAAGCACACACACATGCACAAAATTACACACACACCCTGGGTGTTATGTGCGGTTGTGATATTGTTTAATGGACTCACATGGTCTTAATCAGCTTTTGGCAAATAGCTGCCAAGTCATCTGTGAAGATTTATTCGTGCTTTTATTAATCATATGATCATCACTCGCGTTTTTCTTTCATGGCTCGCAGCCTTGTTATCATCCCAACTATCAACACCAACTTCAGCAAAAACAAATCAAGTAAAACAAAACCATAAAGCTCTACTTATTTAACCCAGCTTTCTCCTGGCTGTAATATCGTGAAACTTTTTTGTCCCCCAAAAAGATAGTTCCTCACACTGTTGACTTAATATATTTATGTCCCCACAACACACATAAACAAACACAAACTCCCTGTAAATAAAATAATAATAAACATGTATGCAAATTGATTTTTCATTGACGTTGAAAACTATCAGTCCTTTTATCCATAACTGAGGGAAGTATTTTAATGAGAAGCACATGACTTTACAATCCTGGTTAAGATGACAGGACCTCTTTTTGTAGCTGGACACACACACACACGTATATACACACATATATATACACACAGCGAGAGCATGCAGAGACACCCACACACATTCTGGAAACTGGATAACATGCAGAAGGAAATGTGGTTTTATTCATTCAGGAAAAGAAACAAAAGGTCTCAGATAGTCTAAAAACACACACATATTTTTCACTGTTAGTGTGATTTTAATTGCATTACACTATGAAAACGGACAGATGATATGAAACACAAGCAATGGCCAGGGAAGTTTTGGCATCAGTACACAGTGCTCGGTATCGCTCCTCTGTGTGGTGATTTGCAGTGGAAAGTACCTACCATGGCACAGAATTAACCATATGGTGGCAGAAACAAACTGAGGTACTGAAGTCAGCGAACAAAAGGGTGAGCATTTCGGGGGGTGGGAACCGGAGATAAAAATAGAATAAAGACAGAAAACAACATGTTGTGATGAGCCAGCTGAAGCCCTGTAAGCTCCATGCAAACTCTTAAAGATCTGTTTCTCATTGTCTTCTCTCCTCGACATTAAACAAACTCTCTCTTTCTAAAAAAGGCAAAACCAACAAACCATCCAATCCTGAATAATAATCCAAGACATATGATGCTCTCCAGGCATTCTGTGTTTTCTGTTACAGCCAAATACACGAGTCCTAACTCATTTGATTGCCTTCCCGAGTTACTGGATGCATCGGCACTCATTCTCAATATGGCCGGGGTAACCTGCTCTGGAGCCCAGTGTGAGAAAGTGCCAATCTACTCTCCAATACCCAGAAACTGGGAAATAACAGTGTTGCAGCATATGTGCATGTTTGTATAGACTATGTATAAAGTTCACAGACTGGTGAACTTTAAATTTCAAAAGTTGAAATTGAATGGGTAAGGGTCTGCCACGACATGTCATCATGACATGAGCTTTCAATTATATCATAAGCTGTATATGAAAGATGGATATCGCTTTAGATTAAGTAAGTAAAATTAATATTTAGAAGGTTTTTTTATTCTTTCAGCTGCTTTTATGTTTATCAGTCTAAGAGCAAAGAATGAAGACAATGATATAACTGACTGATGGCATAAACTATGTAAGTAAGTGCTCTCATATATTAACGCTTATAGAGCAACAAAATTGTTTTAAAATGTTTGCAGCCAATAGGAAAAAATTAAGGCGTAAAGTTACATATACAAGAATCAATACTCAATACTGATGTTTTTCAGGGAAACCCAAAGATTTTGGTTGGTATTACAGAACTTTAAACTCTATGCACAGATGTCTGAGGAATCTTCCAGGAATAATCCCACTACTTCCCAGAGAATGGATTGGTCAGTATGCAGTGATTTCACACATGTTAATCTCTAACCTGGAACCTAACTGGGTTAACTCTGGGTTAACTCAGTAAAGTGGATAAATACACAGAGATGTTAAACCAACAGGACTTTGGTCCCCAGTGGCTACTAACAGTTCACTCAGAACTGGGCCGCATAGACATATTTGGGGCTGCTGTGGCTACTTCTAATTTACTTCTGTTTTATGCTTGACTGGGTATCGCCAAGGCAGCTGGTGGGCAATCATGGAAAACCTGTCTGGTTTTCTTGAATTTCTCACATTTCTAGTGAACTTCCTTATACTGGCTCACTTGTCAACTAATCAGCATTCGACCGACAGACAAATAGGTCATCCCTATCAAGCAACATGCAGTTCGTACTGCATGGTAGCACATTTGTGGTGGGTGAAAAGCCCCTCTTAATGAACTATCCCTCGCTTCCCCTCCAACACCGGACCTATGCCAAAAATACATTACCCATCAGGCAACCTTCTTACAGAAAAGTCCCTCCATCTAACACTAGCTAACAAGTGCTACCTTTAGCTGCTAACTGCCTAGGTTTCCAAAATAAGCCAAACTTTCAACAAGGGGTCCACAAGCCAAATGGTGAAATCTGTCTTTCATGCAGTCTACATACTTATATGCATCATAAAAAAATGCATTCCTTTAAATACTGAGCTACATTACAGGGAGTGCAGAATTATTAGGCAAGTTGTATTTTTGAGGAATAATGTTATTATTGAACAACAACCATGTTCTCAATGAACCCAAAAAACTCATTAATATCAAAGCTGAATGTTTTTGGAAGTAGTTTTTAGTTTGTTTTTAGTTTTAGCTGTTTTAGGGGATATCTGTGTGTGCAGGTGACTATTACTGTGCATAATTATTAGGCAACTTAACAAAAAATAAATATATACCCATTTCAATTATTTATTTTTACCAGTGAAACCAATATAACATCTCCACATTCACAAATATACATTTCTGACATTCAAAAACAAAACAAAAACAAATCAGTGACCAATATAGCCACCTTTCTTTGCAAGGACACTCAAAAGCCTGCCATCCATGGATTCTGTCAGAGTTTTGATCTGTTCACCATCAACATTGCGTGCAGCAGCAACCACAGCCTCCCACACACTGTTCAGAGAGGTGTACTGTTTTCCCTCCTTGTAAATCTCACATTTGATGATGGACCACAGGTTCTCAATGGGGTTCAGATCAGGTGAACAAGGTGGCCATGTCATTAGTTTTTCTTCTTTTATAGCCTTTCTTGCCAGCCACGCTGTGGAGTACTTGGACGCGTGTGATGGAGCATTGTCCTGCATGAAAATCATGTTTTTCTTGAAGGATGCAGACTTCTTCCTGTACCACTGCTTGAAGAAGGTGTCTTCCAGAAACTGGCAGTAGGACTGGGAGTTGAGCTTGACTCCATCCTCAAACCGCAAAGGCCCCACAAGCTCATCTTTGATGATACCAGCCCAAACCAGTACTCCACCTCCACCTTGCTGGCGTCTGAGTCGGACTGGAGCTCTCTGCCCTTTACCAATCCAGCCACGGGCCCATCCATCTGGCCCATCAAGACTCACTCTCATGTCATCAGTCCATAAAACCTTAGAAAAACCAGTCTTGAGATATTTCTTGGCCCAGTCTTGACGTTTCAGCTTGTGTGTCTTGTTCAGTGGTGGTCGTCTTTCAGCCTTTCTTACCTTGGCCATGTCTCTGAGTATTGCACACCTTGTGCTTTTGGGCACTCCAGTGATGTTGCAGCTCTGAAATATGGCCAAACTGGTGGCAAGTGGCATCTTGGCAGCTGCACGCTTGACTTTTCTCAGTTCATGGGCAGTTATTTTGCTCCTTGGTTTTTCCACACGCTTCTTGCGACCCTGTTGACTATTTTGAATGAAACGCTTGATTGTTCGACGATCACGCTTCAGAAGCTTTGCAATTTTGAGACTGCTGCATCCCTCTGCAAGATATCTCACTATTTTTGACTTTTCTGAGCCTGTCAAGTCCTTCTTTTGACCCATTTTGCCAAAGGAAAGGACGTTGCCTAATAATTATGCACACCTGATATAGGGTGTTGATGTCATTAGACCACACCCCTTCTCATTACAGAGATGCACATCACCTAATATGCTTAATTGGTAGTAGGCTTTCGAGCCTATACAGCTTGGAGTAAGACAACATGCATGAAGATGATGATGTGGACAAAATACTCATTTGCCTAATAATTCTGCACTCCCTGTACTTGATTACATATTTGCCGATTTCGTAACACAGTTTAAGTGAATCCATTCTCAACAAGCATCTGACACATAGAGATTGTACTGCTTTTGGTCCTGAGGTGTGCTTCTAAAGTAAGAGTGGTCAGATTATATTACTCTTACGTTCAATGCACTTTGGTGGCTTGACTTATACCAAATAAACATAATAGGTCGCACACCATTGGTTTACACAACAGCAACAACACGTATATTTGCTCTCTGAGGATTACTGTATGTCTGTCTGATGGTTTTATCAGTCAGGATGAAGTGAGGAGCAGCTGAAGCAGTTTAAGAAGCTTCTGCGGACTCACAAATACACACCAAATGAAATACTTCCTGTTTTTTTCAGGGAAGCCCAAACCTTTAATCAATATCACACTGTGAATCAGAATCCCCGGAAACCACGAGTGACGCCATGGCAACCCCAATTCTTCATCCCAAACTGACACCTGGGATACATCTAACCCTACCGCCCACCCCCACTCACAGCCCACCACACGCCAGACTTCTCTCCATTAGATGTGGTCTGAGAGCAATCGTCACTCTGGAAAAAAGGAACGAGGAAAACATCCTCATTGTTTATTCTTATTCCCGCTTCCAATCACCCAATCCCCACTGTTTCTTTTTTTTTTCTCCCCTCTCATAAATAAGCACAATTAGGAAGTCGTCGAACTTATCAATTCAAACTTGGAGATGAAATAGACTTTGAAGGCTCGAGAATGTGTGGGCTTCTTTCTGTTTATGTGTGTGCATAGAGTTTGTAGAGTGAGAGGAAACCGGAGGAAAAGTCCCAAGTTGAGGCTTGGAAAACTGTGACCTGTGACTCTGAATTCTGCAGCGTGTGGATGACAAGTTGAAACAAGAGAGGAGAGAAGGGGCAGAAAGGAAAAGCACAAAAAGAGGGAAGCAGAAGGGGGAGATTTGAGAAAAAGAAATGAAAGAAAAAAGCATTCAGATAGGTGAAGTAAAATAAAAATAATAAAAATAGTAAAAATGTACGTTTTGAAAGATGAGAGACAGACAGGGAGGAACAAAAAGATGCTTTACAGTCTTTGTAAGTGTTTAACATAGAAAATGCACACGGTGCTGCAGAAGACCTTCATTTTTACTTCGACATTGGCAGCACACCGATAAAACATCTTCTGTCAGGACTATAGATATGACTTCTTGAGTCCATTCAACAACCATAGCATGCTCTGGAGACTTCGTGCACACAAACACAGCTTCAGCTCACATGGTGGCTGCACAGATACAGTTTGAGAAAAAGAAATTAAAGCTATCACAAACAGTGTATATGTGTTTCAGATGCTGTGCTCTTAATGATCCCAGTAAACTGCCCTTATCTTTGAAGGGAAGTAATAAACAGGGATTTCATGATGAAGACAGGCAGAAGGGGACACAGAGAGGGGAAAATAATGAGCGGTCTGCTTTTTCTCTTTTCTTCACTGATTCTCTCAATATGTGTCTCTTCAGAGCATCAGCTGTGCTTGTTCTGTATGTTATGCACGGCAGAGAATCTGCTTCTCATATCACCAAAAAGAAAAACACGCAAACACAACTCAGAGAAGTCAGAGATTTGAACTGTTTCTTGTTTATCGTCGCATTATATTGAAGAAAAAAAAACGTAAATCTAGAGCATTTTTGGAGTAATGTGAAACTGTTTTATCTGCTGTTGTCTGTGTAGGATCTCATGTTTTGATTATATTCTGTTGTGGGCACGTGCTTCCTGTTATACTTCTTTGAAGTCTGCCGCCTGGAGCAAACGTACTCAGATTCTCTATATAATTTTGTTACATGAGTTCAAATGTTGCATTTAATGCACTGTAATCTGGTCAAATGAAATGCACTTGATTGGTATGCATTCAGTTTATATCAAGCACATTCTCCTTAACGATTAATTATTTGAATAAATAAAACTTTGATTTTACACATTAAACATTTCAGGTGGGGTTTTTTTTTTTTTTCATTTTTCTCAAAACTTTTGTGGGTGAAGAATCATTTTTTGAAGGTGTTTTCCTCTCATCTAAAAGGCTTCTGCATTTCTAAAAGGTGGTGAGAAGCCCCAGGTGGGGTTGTCACCTTGGAGGTGGTCCTGAGACACGTTCACAATGCAAGTTGTTAGCGGCACATGAGCCCAAGGTGTGAAGTCTTTGTGAGATGTTGCCCCACCCTGCCATCATGCAGGTATTAAGGTGTCGTGGTTTAAGTCGTGAACGGTGGGTTGAATCGACTGGGAGGGGATCTCAGGGATGCATTATAGGTGGCTGATACTTGGTGTTGTAGGCTTGGAGCTCATTAGCTGTTAGAACTAAAGAAACCTTTCAGCTGAGAAGTAAGACATTAAAAAAATGTTTAGTTTGCCTCCATCTCATGAACTTAAAAATGTATCTGCTGTTACTTTGAAAACTTGCGTGGACATGATTCACTACTTGTTGTAGTTACAGTGTTTCTATTACTGAACTACACTTTATTTCTGATCGGTGGCATTAAAACAGAATTTATGGGTGAGCAGAGGGTGGTCGTTGGCTGTCCGCTTCACTCCAGGGCCTGCCTGTCTGCCTGCAGTGAGCTTGTCAGATGAAGGCAGTGTACAAAGTATGTGTTACAACCGGTCTGTGGGCCACTCTTGCCTATGTTATTATTAGTTCATGAGCCAGCTGAGAAGGAGAGCGAAATTATGACATGCAAAAAGCTGAAGTGAAACCGAATGTTGAAAACAAAGAAAAGTATCAATGAAAACTACTGTCTGTGCTTTTCAAGCATTCGTTTTTGATATTTGAAGTTTTGTTTAACAGTTCTCCCATTCCTGGTATCATTTCCAGCTCTATTCCAGCCCACTCATCAACCAATCAACATTCGGCAGACGCATACGTCATCTGCTTCCAGTCAGGATCTTGGAGGACTGCACAGGAATGCGTTTTGCATGGGTAAAAACTCCTCTCACTCCTCTGTCTGAAAGTTGAAGTTCATCCACAAGTCTGACAAGTTTCACTATGGTCATCATCAGATGGTGAGCACAAGGGCCTGTGCAGACATCTGAATGACTGCTTGATGTGTTGCCTCGTCAGTGGAGAATTTACATTACAATGCACCAACTATGCACGCACAGGAATGACTACTCAGCTGGGGGTCTCCAACTCTCTGTGTTCAGAACAGGGTGTAATCAAGGCTTTCAATAAATCCTGTTCTATTATTTTAATGCAGCAACTAGAGTCAACATTTAGAATTTGTATGACATATTTCAACAATGTGTTGAAAGTAAAATCTGGTTTAAAAGAGTCTCCTTCTTAGACCGGACATTTATAGCCTTCATGAAATTCAAATAGGCCTCAGCTGTGCTTTGTGTTGACTGCTAATTAGCCAATGTTGGACTGCACGACTCTAAACTGGTGGCTCTTTCAGACACGTGTTTTTTCCCACCTGAACCTGCCAGCTTCACGTCCAAATAAACACCATGACATCATTTGCATAAAGTCTGGCACAAGTCTAAAGTCCAGGTGGATTACAGAGGCAGAGACCTGAAAGAGAGAGGCTATACAGATCTAGTAGCAGAGGGCACACGAAGACTACTTCGTCAGAGTAGCCTGATTCTGATCTCCTCCACCACCAACAGCAGCATCTCTACAGACCAATAAAACACAGTATTGTTTCTCCCACAGCTCCAAGCCAACACTATACCACCACATTAGATGCCACTTTGATGAACTGTCCAATTTCATTTGTGCCATTTTCCTCTCCATCACTGTCATGGGTATGTCTGAATGAAGCCTTTAGATAAAGAAACAGAAAAGAGATCCGTGTCTTAAAGACAGAATATCATCACTCCAACAGACTGGTGAAGGCAGCGGTATTACGGTTCCCATCTCTGAAAAGGGCTTAAGATGCTTATACAGAACAACCTGCAAAACATCAGCATGTCAGCATAACTGTCTTTGTGGGCATGTAACCCCAATGTAAAAGTATGCCCACGGGCTGTTTCAGACAACAAAAGAAGGGATTCGTACAACATGTCGAACAGATGTGTCGAAAGGCAAAAGCCTTTATATATGATCCAAACCACCACAGTGGAAGGAGGCACGGAAAAAGTTTACATTCATTTAAAGTTCTGTATGTGAAATAAAAGGAGCCAGAGAAGTTTAAACCCAGCCTTTAACACCTTCACACAGCAATCACAGTGAGAAGTGGGTGTGAATGTGGGGTCACTGGTTTCACAAAGTTGCAGAAATGCTTGAAAACAGACGCACTGGTGCACTCGTATCTTGAGTGCATACAACAAGTTGAGCATACTAAACTTTTACTTTGTTTCACACAAGTCTCAGACAAACACACTTTAAGTTACTTTTAGAAAATTGAAACAGTGTGGCTAACAAGCAATGATACCAAGCCCAAAAGAAAACACAGACAAACCAAAGTGACCACAACAAAATTCAGAAAGTCCTTTGAGCAGGAATGTCAAACTCATTTTACATCACGGGCCACTTTGATCTCAAGTCCTGCCGGCAGTTTTTCCACTTGATAAAGTAATACTCCTGCAGTCATGTCAGCGCAGATAAAATTGGACTTCAACTGTAATACATAAATTAGTAAAATCACAGTTCTGGCAGCTTATCGCCCAGATTGTCCTTGAATTATAAAAGAAAACGTCTGTTAATTCACAGAACATTTCCATTCAGTCGTTTATCTGTTACTTAATTAGTTTGGTCTGCTATGAATGGACATAGGCAATATATCAACATATTGATGTATCAGAAGGAAAAGCACATTCACAACCATTCACACAACCTCTGTTCAAAGTTAGAATCGAGTCTGGTTTTCCACTGCAGGCGCAATTCGTTCAGCACGGTGGTCATGTGACTGTAACTGTGCTGATAAAGTCTAACACGTACCCTGTAGTGACAATATTTACCTCATTCAGATCCCAGAGGCCTATTTCAGACTTGTGCATAAAGTTACCAAGGTGAAAAATATAAAAAGTGATTATTATCTAAAATGATAGCAGTGTGTGGGGAGGGGTGGCACCCACAAAACATTTCCATTTGGTTCCCCAAATTTAATGTCACTTTCCTACTTAATCGGCTAAAGGATTTCCTGCTAACATGACGCTTATCATAATAGTATTAAACCACAGGATGCAAGATACTGATCACACATCATAGCACCTACGCAAATCATTCTGAGACATGTCACAAACTAGCATCGTGTGTGACAGAGAGGGAACTTTCTGAGAAAGAGCATTTTTGACCTGTTTGATAAACATTTGTGTTATCACATTTAAAAAAATAACTTAAGTATGGCTCACTAGATGGAACTAGTGCTTGTCTTAAAATGGACTTACCATCACTTGCTTTAAAGCACTTCAACAACAAGCTATAGAAGCAAGATACACACATATGTCATATATGTCAGCTTAATATTTATTCTCTTCTAGCTCTGTTTCCTTTCTAACTTATATAAACATCCAAATTGGACTTCGCATGACTCACTGTGAGATTGTAGAAGCCCATTGGTTTCTACCAGCCACACATGAAAGATCTGGTCATGTGACATATTGGAGGATTTCAAACTTCAGTGTTGTTCGTAAAATCAGGAAGTTTGTTGCCCCTACCTGCTCCTACACATCAGGTCATAACATCAGAACTAACAGTGGTAAGCTGACGAATGTTAAGAATTACACATTTGAAGCCTGTTCTAAAATTTGAGATCGGTGTTGTTTGCGTTGGATTCTAGAACTCTGTGGCACAAAAATAGTGGCACCATCATATGTAAGAGATGGGAAGTCTCTTTTTAGGCATGCACCAGGTGCATCTAGTGAGCCATACTTATTTCTAAAAGATGCCTTATTATAAACAGAACAGTAGTAGTCAATAGGGTTGGATGTTGCAACAACTTTGCATATAAGCAGACGGTGATCCAGTGAGAAATTTAACCAATTTATAGACAGTTTCAACTGAGAAATATATGATTTTATTTGTGTTACGACCTTAAAGCAAGTTTTTTTGTATTAAAATTACATACATTAGTGTTTATTTTTACTGTCATTCCTGTTACTGCTAAAATTCATTTAGCAAATCAATACTTGTTTAGTTTTGACTGAATCATATATGAGAAAAGAAAGAGGAGGTACCACTAGTAGTTACAATCCTTTTTTAACCTACTGTTAAGTATTCAAAGTTTTTATGTCAATTTATTTTGCTTTTTAGTAGATCTACACTTTCCTTTGACTGTTTTCCTTCCACAGGCTGCTGGATATTGACTCAAAAATGTACTTGCTTTTCTTTTGCAGCTGTCCACTTGGCTCTTTTATGGAAGGCACCCCATCCAACACCATATCACAGAATACACACGCTCAGTTGTCAGTGAATGAACTTAAATTAAGTTAAATCTTTGAAGAAAAGTATCAGTTTTTAGCCATATTGGATATTATTACCACTTCTGCTTCTGCTTGTGACTGAACAATGTATTTTTAAATGTTTCCTGTAAAGGGTTAAAGTAGCTTCAAAGATAAGTTAATCAGTTCCTTGGACCACAGAAGTGAACAGAAGTGTGACCACCAAACTCAAAACTTAAATGTTATCTTCCTTTACTAACTTTTTTGGGCCATCTCCGTTGTAACTGAACAAATTCAATCAAATCAATAGTTCATGTCATACAACTGAGATGCCAGCTGAATATAATTATTATCTACAGTGCCTAAAGACAGGATGACAGCATGCAGTGGTCTTTTATCAGTGTCTGAGACAGGCTTCTGTGTTTTGAAAAATGCAACATTACACCAATTTGCTTGAGGGACCAGCACAAACAAACTGCACACTATTAGAGGGGAAACATTCCTCAGATGGTTGGTGGATCTGGCAACCTGTCTGCTTGGCACGTCTTGTGTTCTGTGTGTGAGAGTGCACAGAGTTGGCAGCACTACACACGCTCCTCTGTCACGGTCTCTTTCAACATCTGTCCTCTTGGAGAATGACCCACCAGGCTTCCACACAGAGGAATTCAATACACTCTCCAGAGAGGAGAACTGCCACTTTTATGTCCAACAACTGAAACGGCTGTGCTGATTTATCATGTGTGTTATGCTGCATTTGAAACACCTGCCATATTTCCTTCCAAGCATCACAGGGGAGGTCATTAATTGTGTCCCATTGGAGAACCTCATTTTTTCAGGTGCTGATTTTAATTTAACATTGGTCAGATTAATGAAAACTAGACCGCTGAAACAGATGAGACAGATGCAAAATAAAATGAAATGGCTGAATAAACTTTTATGGATCATCCATACGCAACACAAGGAATGTGTGAATAAGTAATTCGGGCACCGTCCTTTTTGATCATTGGGTTCCAAACCTTGCTTTAACACTCATGGGATATTTTGAGACAGTACTCTTCGCCAAATTAGGACTTATGAATTTCATTTGGAAAATGCATCCTAAAAAAAATCAAAGGAAACTCCAAAGAGCTCTGTTTCTAATAATTAATTATTAAATAATAATAATTATTAAATGTTAAATAAACAACAATCAACAACAACAATCGCCTCACGGCAGACCCTACAATAATACAGACAAAGCCCCAACAATCGGATTACCCCCTACGAGAAAATCGCTTGGAGACAGTGAGAAACTCCCATTTAACAGGGAGAAACCTGTTAATTGGGACTGGTTGGTTCTAGAAGCACAGATGGCTTTGCTTTTGCTAGTTGTCCCTGAGCCTGGTTCTGGTGAAGCTTTCTTTCTGTTAAAAGGGAGTTTTTCCTTTCCACTGCTGCCAAAGCGCTTGATTATAGGGGGTCATATGCTGGCATCTGCCGTGACCTACAGGAGGTGAATGGAAGAAGACAGGACAAAGACATGCTGTGGAAGCGAGCCAGAGATTAATTATAACAAATAGTTAAATAGTGAGCAAAAAGGATCACTGAAGAAGTAACACTCAGTGTATCATGGGAATCCCCCAGCAGCCTAGAACTATTGCAGCATAAGTAGAGACACTGTCTGTCTCTCGAATCCAAATTGGAAGCTGGTTCCACAAAAGAGGGGCCTGAAAGCCGAAGGCTCTGCCTCTCATTCTGCTTTTAAATACTCTAGGAACAATAAGTAAGCCTGCAGTCTGAGAACCTAGAGCTCTAATGACTGATACAATAGTGATACAATACTATAATCAAGATAAGATGGGGCCTGATATTCCTTGTATGTGAGGAGTAGGATTTTATATTAGATTCTGGATTTGGCAGCGACCCAATGAAGAGAAACCAATATAGGAGAAATATGCTCTGTCTTTCTAGTCCCTGTCAGCACTCTTTCAGGGAGTTTTTAGGTCATGTTGATAATAACAAATTACAGTAGTCCAGCATAGAA
Organism: Rhamphochromis longiceps; assembly: GCF_057381845.1. Classification (NCBI taxonomy): domain Eukaryota; kingdom Metazoa; phylum Chordata; class Actinopteri; order Cichliformes; family Cichlidae; genus Rhamphochromis; species Rhamphochromis longiceps. The sequence goes on from NC_140562.1 coordinate 15,536,234, forward strand.
GTAATAAATGCATGAACTAGTTTTTCAGCATCACTCTGAGAAGGATGTTTCTCATTTTGGAGATATTGCACAAATGGAAGAAAGCAGTCCTACATATTTGTTTAATATGCGCATTGAAGCACATATCCTGGTCAAACACGACTCCAAGATTCTCGAAGAGGCCATGTTGCTAGCGAGTCAGCTATGAGCTAAGCTAAGCTTAGCGATTCCCTAAAGACATAAATACTGTGAAAATAATTAGCGGCTGAATCAACAGACTGTTCTTTTGATAAAGCATGTGAAGATTACACTATGAAATAAGAAGTTATATATAAGTTTGAAATTAAATTGGCTAAGCAGATAAGCAACACAAAAACACTGCTTTGTGTAGGAACAGTAAGTGATACTCTGCCCCTCTGCTCAGAAATTGGAGAAATACCAAATAGACTGTAAAAGGACAAGTATGAAATTTAAAATGGAACACAGCAAATGGCCAATAAAATTAAAAAATAAATTTAATGAGCAGGGATATTGTTCCTCTAAATGACTGGGGGGGGGTTACATGAGTTGTTTTTCTTCTGCAGCTGATCACACTGGTTGCATCTTTATTCAAGACAAAGTCCCAAAAGATTTATAGGGAACTTGAGAAAGTTTGTCTTTTAAAGAGACAGTTCACCCCTGTATACACATACGTACAGGCCAATGGAAAACTATGTCTATTGGACGCTGGGGTGAGCTGTCCCTTTAAAGTGTATTCAGCAGCGGACTTTCCCTGCTTCTTTGCTGGATCTCCGCCCACACTAAACGCTCAAATCTGCCACTGGATGCAAACCGGACCTAAAACAGTCCCGCCCACTGGTGGATAACTTCTGTGTTAAACACAGCTGCAAGCCACTCAGTGGGAGGTCATCCACTGAAGGAGACACGCGGGACGGCTGTGATTTGGGTACTACAGTGGAGATGCTGTAATCCGGAGACAAGCGCTCTCAGAAACTTTCTCACTCTAAAAGCGTCTACGATGTGGAAACCTGTGTGGGTATCAAAAGGCCTCCTCGGCTCCGCGGGACCTCGCGCTGCTGCCGCCGCGGTCACCTGTCTGCTGGTGACCGGGATGCTGGTAGTGACTGGCGGACACCCAAACTGCAGAGTCCCGGAGGAGCTTCCAGCCGCGGGTACGAGCGGAAAAGTTTTCTCAGCATATTTCAGCAAACTGACCCGGGAGAGAAGAGCGGTGAGCGGCCCCCCGCGGAGCAGCGATCCAACCGGTCCGGTGGAGCGTCTCTCCCCGGCTGATCTGTTCATAGCGGTAAAAACCACCGGCAGGTATCACCGGCAGAGACTGGAGCTTCTTTTGGACACCTGGATATCCAGGAACATGCCACAGGTAGGTTTGATGGCCCACCTGTTACTCAGAAACGGGCCAGCTTCTCTTCACATCATGACGACAGGATTTGGTTTTAAGCACTTCGGTTTCAGCCCTTCGGTAGTCTGTATACTTGTGTTTCTAGCACCCTTTAGTTTCAGGTCAACTCACTAAAGGCACAATTGGGGAAGGCGTGTCCTAAAGGTTTCATACACCGAAGGCTGCGATTGCCATTTACATCCCCAAGTCTTTGTGTGAGTCCGGGACAGGCTGGACTGGGACAAAATAACATGGCCCTGGAAATGTGGGTCTAGGCGGCCACACAGCACGTGACAATTAAAAGCCAAGTTTTAGTTATTAGTAGTTGCTCATGGTCAAAGTAGCCATTCGTTTTACATGAATCCTTTATATTCGGCCCACTAGGAAAATGCCCCTGTAACCCAGATTATCAGTCCTGCCCTGAACCGCACTCACGGCTCTTTGATGCTCCAGGCAGGGAGCTGTAAAACGGAGATGGGTCCTTCTGTAATGTATGAGATGTAGATCAGAGGGCAAACAGGCTGATCACACTGCTGCTGATGTGCTGACACGATACAGCTACAGGCAGGCCTAATGACATGAGCCAATTCAGATCATTTTTTTCTTTGTCTCTGCGATAACATTAACATGAAAGAGCTGCGCATTTAATCTTATCGATTTTATTTATATAGCATCAAATCACAACAACAGCTGCCTCGCCTTACTTTGTAAGGTAACTATCTTACAGTAATAGAGAGAAAACAGAACAAACACCAACAGTGAGATGATCCCCTATAAGCAAGTACTTTGGCGACCTTGGGAAGGAAAAACTCATTTTTAACAGGAAGAAACCTCCACATTCTGCCTTGGTGGTCGGGGCTTAAGGGGAGGAAGACAACTTACTTTGCAGATTTTTTTTTTTTTTTTTTTTTAAGTCTTTTGAGATGAATTATTTCAAATTATCATCAGGATTCAACATGAAACTGTGCTTGCAGCTGAATTTTAACCTCAAGCTACCCAAACAAGATGTTTTTGTCTCTTGTGCTATAAATGTTTTCACTCAGACTGTGTGCACAAGACTAATCATCAACTAATCATTTTCATGTTCTGAAAAAAATAAGTCTTCAGATTTTTTTTGTAATTGTGTCTATTTAAAAAAAAAAAAATGAAAACGACTACAAAATATTTTTCAACTTTCTCCCAAATGAGTCATTAATGAATTGGCCGATCACTACAGTTTCCTTTCTAAACGTTAGTCCTGTGATGAGGATTTAGAAGTGCTGGAGTTTTAGGGAGAGGCTGGTACAGGAGGAGTTTCAGTGCCTCACAGATAAATATTTAAGATCAAACAGGACGAGCAGACAGCTTTTTGGTCTGAGGTGCGGTGGTGAGTGAGTCAAGGATGAATCCCTTGCTATAAAACACATGGGCCAGCGGTTGAGTGCACCCAGCAGCTTCAAAGCTCGTAATCAAAGGCAGACGTGACTGCGGATCGTGCGATCATCCATTTAAACCTCAGTGTTTGAGGGGATGAAGCTCATTCGAGTTCAGTGCTACACCCAGACTGTTGACATGTAAATACAGTTTATGTGGAAATTGGCGTGTGCGTATGGGGCATAATCGTGCATTAGCTCTCACAGTCAGGTGTTTGTAACCCTACCTGTTTCCCAGACACACCTCTGTACTGTAACATTGCTGAGTAATGGAAACACGCACAGTCAGAGACCTTCACAAACGCACACATACCCTGGGAACTCGAAGGATTTCTCATGGGAAGTTACAAACGTGTCTGATCACGAGGATAAACACGCGCGCACTCCACCACACACACTGACTGGCTTTTGCTGCTTTTTTTTTTTTTTTTTTCTCCCTGGGTTGCCAGCCCAACTCCTGGCAACCTACCCCCACCTCCCAAAAAGCAAAAAAGGTCTACATTTTCTCCTCCTCCCCCCGCGCTGCTGCCTTCTTAGACTGGCTCAGGCGTGCACTGGTTTGTCATAGAACGCACTCTTACGCAGGCGTTCTGATGCAGAAGCTGACTCTGGGGGCTTAAGAGGCTCAGAGTGGGGAAAAAAAGACTGACAGAATCTCACAGCTGGCTGGAGTGTTGTTTTTTTTGGGGTCAGTCACATTTACTCTCTTGATCACGTAGTACTTAAAGCAAAGATTTGTTGATATATTCATGCTGCATGTCAGGAGGGAATAAACTGACTCAAGAACAAGGAAAGAGCCTGGAAACAAAGAGCCTATAAGATGCAAAGACTTGAATTTATTTTGTCAAATGAAAAAAGTGTGCAGTACATGATAGATTTGTGGACTGCGGTAAAGTGAGCCGTCATTTGTGAGCCGCGGTCAAGCCAGCCGCCTCCTATCTGCCGCATAAATTTCCTTGCGCTTTTACACCAGTCTTTACGGTAGCGCCTTTTCGCTTTATATCCTGATTGAAAGCCTAGACTCGCGCACACACGCACGCGCGTGAACAGTCACACGCGCGCGCGCACACAAATTACAATGGAACAGCTCAATACAGCCATCGTGACAGTCTGGTTGCATATTCAAAAATTCATTAAAAATCATTCTTAAAAGTTGATGCCAAGCTTTCAACACAATCCTCTTCTCGGACACCTACTTTACCTCTGGGCCAGATTTACTGTAATATTACTCAGAAATCACAGTAAACTCATATTCAGTGCAATACAGTCAATGCACTACAATTATGTTTATTTCAAAAATTCATTAAAAGTCATCCTGAATAGTTGAGGTCCAACTTTCAACACATCCCCCCTCTGGGACACCTACTGTACCTGTGTGCCAAGTTTCAGCCAGATTTACTGTAGAATTCCTCAGAAATAAAAGGGTACTTGTATCCAATGCAGTCAGCCAATGCACTACAATTGTGTCAATTTTCAAAAATTCCTTAAAAATCATCCTGAGTAGTTGATGTCCAACTTTCAACACATCCCTCCTCTAGGACACCTACTGTACCTGTGTGCCAAGTTTCAGCCAGATTTACTGTAGAATTCCTCAGAAATTAAAGGGTACTTTATTCAATTCAATACAGTCAATACAATAGAATTATGGAAATTTCAAAAATTCATTAAAAATCATCCATAATAGTTGAGGTCCAACTTTCAACACTTTCTTACTCTGGGCGTCCTACTGTACCTCTGGGCCAAGTTACATCTCAATTCACTGTAATCTTTATCAAAAATTGAAAGAACAATTATATGTCAATGCTGGATGTGTGTCCTTTCTAAGTGACACTAAATAACAGAACTCAGGCACATCAGGGAATAATACAAATGGCGTATTTATTAAACAAAAACAACATACAAAATATCTCTAACCCATACTACATAACCTAAAAAGAAACAAAGGGACACTTAGAAGCACAAGGAAACAATACTGAAAGGGCAAGAGACACAGTCCAAACATAATCCACAACTAAAATGCCAAAAGAACAAGTCATCCCACATAGCAGACGGGTCTTGCCTGGATCTGGTGTCAAGCCGGCACTGCTGGCTGACTTCTGGCATGGTAAGATGGCACTGTTTATGTGATGGCATGCCACATTTGGCCTGATTGGGTGAATGTGACATGTTGTATAGAGCACTTTGAGTAATATGGGTGAGTAAAAAAGTGCTGTATAAGAATCAGTCCATTCACTGTCTGAACAGAGTTTCGTCATGTTACTTTTGCACTATTATGTTCCAGCACATGTTGTTATTACATGGCTTACATGGCTAAGGTACACATTAGGCTGACATCTGGGGCCAGAGCTGAAACTGTTCTGGGCCAGCACAGGGCCAGCAGTGTGTCTGCAACTGGCCTTGTGCTGGCTCATGTGTGGGCCACCTCTGGTAAACCAGATCTGGGCCACCATAGGGCCGTCATTCTTTGCGGTACGCAGGCCATGTGTAAGCACATTGTGTGGGACAGATCCAGGCCATACCAATTTTGCTATGTGGGAGGAATTATGTAAAAATAGAAACATCATAAAAATGAAAATGAACATAAAGTAAAATGTACTGAAAAGAACATCAGTATGGCCATCATTATTTGCTTGGAAAGTCTAAAGTTCCATGGCTTTGAACAGCCAAGAGAACGCAATGCCCAGCTTAGAATGACTAAAAGTAACTTCTTTTAACATTCTGTCATTCTGCTTCTATATCAAAAATCCACTAAAAATAGTCATCTGGCAGGTAGCTCCAAGCCCTCCTGGGTTTTAAATGCACCTTAGAACACACATGCATCAACATTACAATGAGCGGGTGGAGGGAGGTTCGGAGTCTTCTCTCACCCCCGTTCTCTGCGACCTGCTGGAGCAGGGGGGCTAGGACTAGGAGGAGGAGTTGGCCGTCCGACTGCGGTCTGGAGTGTGGAGCCTTCCTGCTGCTGCGGAGTCGGGGCGGTCTGCCTCCCCCCACCGCAGGGAAAAGGGAAACACCACCTGGGTCTGGGTGCAGTTCCCCCCTCCAGGGGCGGGGGCACCTAGACCCGGTTTGTAGAGTACGCTTGGGGAGTGTGATCGTGTGTACAACGTCTCTTTATGTCTGTCTCCACGTTGGTTGAGTGTGGAGTAAGTGCATATGAGAGCATGAGGGTGGGAATGGATGTTTGTATCTGTGTGTGCCTGTATGTCTGTGTCTATATGTCAGGTTGGGTGTCAGGCGCCACCTCTCTGGGGACATCTCAGGCCCTCCAAGGTTTGGAGGCCTATCTCCCCCTACCACCACTTCCCCTGCCAGTGGCGGATCCCCTCAGACATCGGTGCGTTGGTGGTTCTTTGTGTCCGGGGATGGGCGTCCAGGTACACACTGGCTCACTCATTGGCGGCCGCTTATCGGGGCCTGGAGCCTGGGGCTCGCTCGGGCCACTTCGGAGGTGGGGTGCCCCCGGCCTCTCGGCCTGGGGCTCGGTCACTCAGGCGCAGCTGGCTGCCGGCGGAGCTCACGGGCGCGTCACTGCAACTCCCCCTGGCTTCTGCTCCGCGGCTGCTGAGTGAGCCCTCATCTGGGACTCTCCTCAGCTCTTTCCAGGACAGTGGCGCAGCTGCCCCTCTGTTGGTCTTCCTTGGTCTCTTGTGTTCTGGGGGCCTCTGGATGTCTGGAGTTTTGATCTCCTCCACACCTGCTTCATGCCCTGGAGGACGGGGCTGTGGCCCCCCCACACCCTCTAGCAGATTATTACATGAAGGAACCTTTTAAAAAAACAAAAAACAAGCGCGTCCATGCTCACAGGTGTACACACGGGTGATCACACCCACAAACTACACCCTTTTTGGCTCCTACCTCAAAGCACACTGTGTTCTGTTGATCTTATGTGCTGCACAATAATGTTTAACATTTAGTATTTACTGTCATATTCCCATATATCATTGTGATGTTGTTTATTCTATTACTCTTGTTCTCTTCTGCTTGCTTTCTTTTTTCTTTCTCAGCAGGTGATCCAGGTGATTGATATACCGTATTTTCACGACCATAAGGCGCACTGTGCTAAAAGGCGCAGTCTCAGTTATGTGTGCCCTTACTGTATTTAACACACACATAAGGCGCACTGGACCATAGGGCGCATACAAGTACCGTATGCGTATTTAAAAATAAAGCGGGAGCAAACGTGAATTCGGTACCTTACTCACATTTCTATTGCCGGTAATCGTCATCATCAACAACACACAAGCATACAAGTGTGCATATTTAAAAATAAAGCAGGAGCAAAACTGAGTTTGGTACTCACATTTTTATTACCAATAATCGTCATCATCAACAACACACAAGCATACAAGTGTGCGTATTTAAAAATAAAGCAGGAGCAAAACAAAGTTTGGTACTCACATTTTTATCATCAATTAAACCCATCGAAGTCCTCATCCTCTGTGTCTGAATTGAACAGCTGCGCTAAATCTCCATCAAACATGCCAGGTTCACTGTCTTCACCGTCAGAGTCACTTTCCGTGCCGTGCGGCTCCTCGGAAACGATGCCGGCTTTTGCGAAAGCTCGAACAACAGTGCCAGCAGACATGTTAGCCCAAGCATCTACAATCCATTGGCAAATTGTGGCGTAACTCGCCCGGCGCTGCCTTCCACTCTTAGTAAAACTGTGGTCTCCACCGGTCATCCATCGCTCCCAGGCCGCTCGCAGCCTTACTTTGAACGGGCGGTTCACACCGATGTCCAGCGGTTGGAGTTCCTTTGTCAGGCCTCCCGGAATGACAGCAAGCTCACAGTTCATTTGCTTCACAAGTTTTTTCACATCGGCTGTGAGATGGGCACGCATAGAGTCACAGATCAACAGCGATGGTGATGCGTGGAAAAAACCACCTGGTCTCCTTACATACACCTCCCTCAGCCAGTCTTTCATCATTTCCTCATCCATCCAGCCCTTTTCATTTGCCTTAATGATGATTTCTGCTGGAAACTTCTCTTTAGGCAAAGTCTTTCGCTTAAAAATCACCATAGGCGGCAGTTTCTGTCCATTAGCATGGCAGCCAAGCACAACAATAAAAGAAGACTTTTCATACCCCGTTGTGCGTATCGCTACCGTGCTGGTCCCCTTCTTCTCCACAGTGTGACTCACCGGGATGTCAAAAGTGAGCGGGACCTCGTCCATGTTTGTGATGTGGCTGGGCTGGATGTTTTTGTCGCCGATGTGTTTGCTGCAGTAGGAGCGGAAGATGGCCAGCTTTTCCTTATAATCCGCTGGAAGTTGCTGCGCTATCGTAGTCCTGGTCCGGATGGAAAAATGGCACCGTTTCATAAAACGAAAGCACCAAGACGGACCTCCTTGGAAATGTTCAATGTTCATCTCTTCAGCTAGTGAAACTGCTTTTAGCCGAATGGTGACCGTCGAAACGCTTCTCCCGCTCGCTCTTTGCTCGATGATCCACCGCTCGAGTCTTTCCTCCAACTCGGGCCACCTCGCCTTATGTCCGCGGAAACTCAGCTGCGTTTTCTTGACCTGCCGGAGCTTGTTTTCCAGCTTCCTCCATTTGCGAACCATCGATTCGTTTATCTTAAATTCTCTCGCCGCTGCTCGATTTCCATGTTCCTCCGCGTAGCTGATGGCCTTCAGTTTAAACTGTGCTTCGTAAGCGTGTCTCTTTGCCATTTTCAGGGTTGTTAAAACAACGATGTCCTGCATAATGCACATACCTGTTCTTTTATACAGGTATGTGCGATTGTCCCGGTATATACGATCAACGCCCACACTTCACCCTTTAACGTTCTCATGGTGTTCTCTACTACGTCCTCCTTACAACACATAGGGCGCACTGCGCTACAGGGCGCGCCGCACTTTTTGAAGAAAATCTAAGACTTTTAAGTGCGCCTTATGGTCGTGAAAATACGGTATGCATTTTTTTTTCTCTGCCTGTTCTGTTGGTTTTTGTCTTTTGCCCTTCTCCCCCGTCCCTCTTCTCAGCTGTTTCTCTTTCCCTCTTTCTTTCTCCCCTTCTTTCCCCCAGTCAAGTCTGTCCCGTATTCAGTAAGTGAAAATAAAATAAACAATAAAAGGTGAATCAAATGGACCATTACGGCAAGGCTGGGATGGTCAGTTTGGTAAAGTAAATCCGTTGGGCATCTTTCTTTGCCTTTAGACAACAATTCTGATGGCAAAAGAGCCAAACGGGACAGGCCAAAAAAAAAAAAAAAAACCTGAAAAAAAAAAAATAGTCATTTGAAAAAAAATATTCGCCACTTTTCATCAGTTTGGGTTCCTCTGTTTATAGCAATTTTTAGAAAAGAACCCAATACCTTTGTCACTATACAGTTGTACAGTGAGATACAGAGCATCTCCTACTCATTGCAAACATGCTGGGAGGGTGGCTCTATCCGCCTTAGTGCAGCTGCTGTACCATACTGTGATGCAGTAAGTTAGTAGGCTCTCAATGGGCGAGTGGTGGAAGGGTGAGCTGTAGTCCACAAAGAGCATTCTGGCGTAGCTCTGCCGCTGTTCTAGGTGACTCAGCACCGAGTGGAGGGTGATGGCATCTTCTGTGAATCTGTTTGCACGGTATGCAAACTGGTGGGTGTCGAATTCTGGGGGGAGGTAATCCTTGGTGTGCTGAAGGACTAGTCTCTCAAAGCATTTCATGATTACCGGTGTGAGGGCCACAGGGCAATAATAGTTCAGGCTGGTGATGGGAGACTTCTTTGGTACTGGGATGATTGTGGCTGATTTTAGACAGGATGGGATGGCTGCTTCATCCAGTGAGAGGTTGAAGATTCTGGTGGAGATGAGGGTGAGCTGGTGGGCACATGGTCTTAGCACTTTACCACTTATTCCGTCTGGACGCCTTCCTGGGGTTCACTGCTAGGAACACTCATCTGACATCGTGCTCCGTTACAGTGAATGGAGCGGTGCAGGAACCAGGTGAGGATGAGGATGGGAGCAGGGCTGAGGCAGATGAATGCTGCTGTTGTGGTGTTTCAAAGCGGGCAAAGAAGCTGTTTATGTCCTCTGCTAGCTGCACACTCAGGTTTTCTGTTTTCACAGTTCTGCCTCTGTGGTTTATGATGTCTATTATTCCATGCCATGTGTTGTTGCTGGACAGGTGGGACCCCTTTTCAGGTCAGCTCGAGCAGACCTGTACAGAGCTCTGTCAACAGACCTACAGGGAGTGCAGAATTATTAGGCAAGTTGTATTTTTGAGGAATCATTTTATTATTGAACAACAACCATGTTCTCAATGAACCCAAAAAACTCATTAATATCAAAGCTGAATGTTTTTGGAAGTAGTTTTTAGTTTGTTTTTAGTTTTAGTTATTTTAGAGGGATATCTGTGTGTGCAGGTGACTATTACTGTGCATAATTATTAGGCAACTTAACAAAAAACAAATATATACCCATTTCAATTATTTATTTTTACCAGTGAAACCAATATAACATCTCCACATTCACAAATATACATCTCAGAATCAGAATCAGAATCGTGTTTATTGGCCAAGTATATGTGCAGACACATACAGGGAATTTGGTTCTGGTAGATGGTGGCTCTCAAGCACAGCAATGTAAATCACACACACACACAAGTGTCTATATATACACATTACACATACATACACAAAGCTATGTAAACCAACTATAAATAACGAATCTAAACTTATATACATAAAATACAGAAATGAATGAGGTGGAATGAATACTACAAAATGTACATAAGGTGCAGTTGCAGTCTGGCAGTGGGAGCAGTGTGACAGGTCAACTGTTAAGAAGGGAGATGGCGAGGGGAAAGAAACTGTTCCTGTGTCGGGTGGTCCTGGTCTGCAGGCTTCTGTACCGTCTGCCAGAGGGCAGCAGATCAAAAAGTCTGTGTGCAGGGTGTGAGGGGTCTGCGATGATTTTCCCTGCCCGTTTCCTGGTTCTTGAGAGGTACAGATCCTGGATGGAGGGCAGGGGGGCGCTGATGATCCTTTCTGCTGCCCGTACAGTCCGCTGCAGTCTGCTCCTGTCCTGTTTAGTGGCTGCTCCATACCAGACTGTGATGGAGGAGCACAGGACAGACTCAATGACCAGTGTAGAACTGGATCAGCAGCTCCTGTGGAAGACTGTACTTCCCCAGTTGTCTCAGGAAGTACATCCTCTGCTGGGTCTTTTTGAGGATGGAGTTGATGTTGGTCTCCCACTTCAGGTCCTGGGAGATGGTTGTACCCAGGAACTTGAAGATCTTCACAGTCGACACAGGGCTGTCTGATATGGTGAGGGGGAGCAGAGTTGAGGGATGTCTCCTGAAGTCCACTGTCATCTCTACAGTCTTAAGAGTGTTCAGCTCCAGATTGTGCTGACTGCACCAGAGTACCAGCCGCTCAACTTCCTGCCGGTATGCAGACTCATCACCATCTTGAATGAGGCCAATGACAGTGGTGTCATCTGCAAACTTTAGGAGTTTGACAGCAGAGTTATTGGAGGTGCAGTCGTTAGTGTAGAGGGAGAACAGTAGTGGTGAGAGGACACATCCTTGAGGGGCACCAATACTGAGGGACCGGGTTTCAGAGGTGATCTCCCCCAGCCTCACTTGTTGCTTTCTGTCTGTCAGGAAGCTGGTGATCCACTGACAGGTAGCTGGTGACACGCTGAGCTGGGAGAGTTTGGAGGAAAGAAGTTCAGGCACAATGGTGTTAAAAGCCGAACTAAAGTCCACAAACAGGACCCTGGCATAAGTTCCCAGGCGGTCAAGGTGTTGCAGGATGTAATGCAGCCCCATGTTCACTGCATCATCCACTGACCTGTTTGCCCGGTAGGCAAACTGCAGAGGGTCCAGCTGGTGGCCTGTAATGTCTTTCAGATGGGCTAACACCAGTAGTTCGAAGGATTTCATGACCACAGACGTCAAGGCGACAGGTCTGTAGTCATTCAGTCCTGTGATGGTGGGTTTCTTGGGAAAAGGGATGATGGTGGAGCGTTTGAAGCAGGAGGGAACTTCACACAGCTCCAAGAATCTGTTGAAGATGCGAGTAAAGATGGGAGCCAGCTGTTCAGCACAGGTTGTGAGGCAGGAGGGTGAGACACCGTCTGGTCCGGGGGCTTTCCTGGGCTTCTGTTTCTGAAATAGTTGGCTCACATCCTCAGTGTGTATTCTGAGTTTCAGGGAGGAGGAAAGGGGGGTGAGAGGTGTGGTGGAGGTTGTTGAGTCTGGATTGGAGAGGGCGGTGGTGGTCGTTGAGTCTTGATTGGGGAGGGTGGTGGTGGTCGTTGGGTCTGGATTGGGGAGGGTGGGGGTGGTCGTTGAGACTGGATTGGGGAGGGGGAGGGTGAAGGGGAGAAAGGTGGAAGGTGTGTTGGGGGTCAATGTCTGAAGCAATGTCTCTGGGGAGGGGAGGGTGAGGCGTGGGAGTCTGTCCGTCTCAAACCTGCAGTAGAAAGTGTTTAACTCGTTGGCCAGGTCTTTGTTTGCTTCAATAGTGGGTGGGGGGCGTCTGTAGCTGGTGATTTCCTGCAGGCCCCTCCACACTGATGCAGGGTCGTTGGCTGAGAGCCTTTTCTGTCTAAAGTACTGGAACGAGCCGCCCTCACGCAGCTCCAGCTATTTCTTGACAATAACAATCTCTATGAGAAGTTCCAGTCTGGTTTTAGAGCTCGGCATAGCACAGAAACCGCCCTTCTGAGAGTTTTTAATGATTTGCTTTTAACTGTTGACTCTGGTTGTGCTGCTGTCTTAGTAACCCTGGACCTGACAGCAGCCTTCGACACTGTTGATCACAACATACTGCTATCCCGCCTTCAACATTGTGTCGGTTTAAAGGGCACTGTCTTAAAGTTTTTCCAGTCCTATTTGAATAATAGGAGTTTTTCTGTTCACCTTGGTGAACTGTCATCTCCCAGAGCTCCTTTAACCTGTGGCGTACCTCAGGGGTCCATACTAGGCCCCCTGTTGTTTATTCTGTACTTGCTCCCTCTGGGCGATGTGCTCCGTAAACATAATGTGTCCTTCCACATCTTTGCCGATGATATTCAGATCTACCTCCCTCTGAGGTTGAACTGCAATGTTTCTTTGCAGCCGCTACTCTCCTGCTTGTCTGACATTAAGACTTGGATGACTCTTAACTTCTTACACCTTAATGAAAGCAAAACTGAAGTCATTGTGTTTGGGCTTCCTAAAGATCCCAACTTCTCTCTTGACTTTTTGGGACCCCTAACCTCCGATTGCACTTCTTCCATTAAGAGTCTTGGTGTTATTTTTGACAATGCTTTTAAACTTGATAAACAAATCAGCTCTGTAGTTAAGGGATCTTTTTATCATTTGCGGATTTTAGCCAAAGTCAAGTCTTACCTTTGCAGGAACGATCTAGAAAGAGTGGTCCATGCTTTTATTACTTCACGGCTAGACTACTGCAATTCCCTCTATGCTGGCCTAGATCGTTCCTGTCTACATCGCCTTCAACTGGTGCAGAACGCTGCCGCTCGCCTGTTGACCGGTTCAAAAAAAAGAGACCACATCACTCCGGTTCTCTGCTCTCTCCACTGGCTCCCAGTTGCCTTTAGGATTGATTTTAAAATCTTATTGCTGGCTTTTAAGGTTTTAAATGGCACTGCACCTTCTTACCTGTCAGAACTCCTTAGAACTTATCGCCCCAGGAGATCTTTGAGGTCAGCCGACCTGATGCTTTTAGATGTTCCCAGGTATAAATTAAAGACAAAGGGAGAGAGGGCGTTTGCTGTGGCTGCACCCAGACTGTGGAACAGTTTACCTCCTCACGTCAGACTCTCCAAAAGCCTAGAAACTTTTAAAACCGCTCTTAAAACTCACCTCTTTTCATTGGCTTTTAGAAAGGTTTAATTTATTTGTTTTATATATTTTTATTTTATTTTTATCAGCGAGGTGTTATTACGAAATTGTGTTCTATTGTATTTTTATCTGTATTTACTGTACAGCACTTTGGTCAGCCTTGGTTGTTTTTAAATGTGCTCTATAAATAAACTTGACTTGACTTGACTTCCAGCTTCTGGGAGTAGATCCTTTTAGCTGCTTTGATCTCCTTGGTCAGTGTGTTCCTGGCTTGCTTGTACAGGACCCTGTCACCACTTCTGTAGGCGTCCTCCTTGGCCTTGCGAAGATGTTGGAGTTTAGGAGTGAACCATGGTTTATTGTTGTTGTATGTGCAAAAGGTCTTTGTTGGCACACACACGTCTTCACAGAAACTGATGTATGATGTCACAGTGTCCGTGAGCTCATCTAGGTTCTCAGATGCAGCTTCAAAAACAGTCCAATCAGTGGAGTCAAAACAGTCCTGCAGTTCCTGCTTTGCTGCGTTAGTCCACTTCTTCACAGTTTTGACTACAGGCTTGGCACGTTTGAGTTTTTGCCTATAAACTGGAATAAGATGGACCATGCAGTGATCAGAATGTCCCAAAGCTGCCAGGGGCACAGAGCGATAGGCATCTTTTAGAGTGGTGTAGCAGTGATCCAGTATGATGTTGTCCCTGGTGGGGCAGTCTATATGCTGTCTGTATTTAGGGAGTTCGTAGTTTAGGTTTGCTCTGTTAAAATCCCCAAGAATAATTGTAAAGGAATCCGGGAATTTCCTCTCCAGGGTAGTAATCTGGTCAGCCAGCTCGCACAGTGCGTTGTTCGCGTTGGCCTGTGAAGGGATGTAAACTCCGACCAGCATGAAGGAAGAAAACTCCCGCGGTGAATAAAAAGGTTTACAGTTGATGAGAAAACTTTCCAAGTGTGGGCTGCAGTGTTTCTGTAACACTGTGACATCAGTACACCAACCTTCATTAATGTAGAAGCAGACTCCACCACCCTTTGTTTTCCCTGAGAGCTCTGTTTCGCGGTCCGCCCGGTGAAGTTGGAAGCCCGGCAGATTTAAGACAGCGTCTGGGACTCGCTCACTGAGCCAGGTTTCAGTGAAGCAGAGGGCAGCAGAGCGTGCAAAGTCCTTGTTAGTCCGGTTTAAGAGCAGTAATTCGTCGACTTTGTTTGGAAGAGAGCGGAGATTCGCGAGGTGAATGGAGGGGAGTGCCGTGCGGAATCCTCGCCGACATTCAAAAACAAAACAACAACAAATCAGCGACCAATATAGCCACCTTTCTTTGCAAGGACACTCAAAAGCCTGCCATCCATGGATTCTGTCAGTGTTTTGATCTGTTCACCATCAACATTGCGTGCAGCAGCAACCACAGCCTCCCAGACACTGTTCAGAGAGGTGTACTGTTTTCCCTCCTTGTAAATCTCACATTTGATGATGGACCACAGGTTCTCAATGGGGTTCAGATCAGGTGAACAAGGAGGCCATGTCATTAGTTTTTCTTCTTTTATACCCTTTCTTGCCAGCCACGCTGTGGAGTACTTGGACGCGTGTGATGGAGCATTGTCCTGCATGAAAATCATGTTTTTCTTGAAGGATGCAGACTTCTTCCTGTACCACTGCTTGAAGAAGGTGTCTTCCAGAAACTGGCAGTAGGACTGGGAGTTGAGCTTGACTCCATCCTCAACCCGAAAAGGCCCCACAAGCTCATCTTTGATGATACCAGCCCAAACCAGTACTCCACCTCCACCTTGCTGGCGTCTGAGTCAGACTGGAGCTATCTGCCCTTTACCAATCCAGCCACGGGCCCATCCATCTGGCCCATCAAGACTCACTCTCATTTCATCAGTCCATAAAACCTTAGAAAAATCAGTCTTGAGATATTTCTTGGCCCAGTCTTGACGTTTCAGCTTGTGTGTCTTGTTCAGTGGTGGTCGTCTTTCAGCCTTTCTTGCACTGAACATAAGTTCCCTGCAATTTCTGAAGAATATTACAGTAAATCTGGCTGAAACTTGGCCCAGACGTACAGCAGGTTTCCCGGAGGAGGGATGTGTTGAAAGTTGGACCTCAACTACTCAGGATGATTTTTAATGAATTTTTGAAAAATGACATAATTCTATTGTACTGACTGTATTAGATTGAATAAATGTTTCCATTAATTTCTGAGGAAATCTACAGTAAATCTGGATGAAACTTGGCACACAGGTACAGTAGGTGTCCCAGAGGGGGGATGTGTTGAAAGTTGGACATCAACTACTCAGGATGATTTTTAATGAATTTCTGACATTTCCATAATTGTATTGACTGTATCGGGCCGCTACATTGTAATTTGTGCGCGCGCGGGTATAGTCTTTCAATCGGCACATAAAGCGAAAAGGCGCTACCGTAAAGACTGGTGTAAAAGCGCAAGGAAATTTATGCGGCGGATAGGAGGCGGCTGGCTTGACCGCGGCTCACAAATGACGGCTCACTTTACCGCGGTATTTGTGGAGGGTACACAACGCAGTGCTATGATGGGTTTTGCTATTTAGTGTCCTAGGAAGTCCTTTGCATTCAGTTTGTGGCTGGAGGTTGCAGCAGACTTTGGACATCTGCCCTGCTGCCAGGTCTGGACCGCAGCATCCTCTCGCATCAAGTATTCATCTGTCCGCTGGCAGAGCAAGAAACTTCTTGGCAACTTTTGTGGAGAAGTTCTGTAGACTTCAAGGAAAGCTGTAGCACTAACAGCATTTAAATGATCTTTAGCTGCTAAATGATTTCGCTGCAGCTCTTTGTCCTCTTACCATCGAAATGCAGTAGAATCTTTTTGTTCTATGTAGGAGTTTTGGGGACTTCAGATGTTAAGTTTCTAACGCCTCACTCGAACATAGACAATAAAGTCATAAACGAACCATGAAGAATTCTCTTTATGAACAACAATGAAAGGAAAACGGAGAGACAGATTAAATCCACTCAATCGGAGATTCCTGAAACAAACTGTCTGCCAAGTACAGTGATGACCTTATGTATTAGATACTTGCACTTGCCACACTTGTTTACCCTAAATTTGATATTGAGAAATTGGGTGATTTTCATGGACTTCCATTCAATAGAGTCGCCCCCTGCTGGCCATGAGAAAGAATGTCCCTTTTCAGACCCACAGTCTGTATTTAGCTTTAACATATTAGCACAACAAGCTAGGTGTTAGCGTTTAGCTCTATACGCCCTTTTTCTTTTTGGGGGGTTTCAGTTTTTTTCATCAGTTGGCTCTTTAACACTTTAACTGCTTTTATGCTGGACTGAGCTGACAGGATGTAAAATCATCAGATACCTTGTGTAAACGGCCGGCTGCATCATCCTACAATGGGGGAACTAATGATGTGATCCCCTGCTGAATTTGTAAGTTTGCTCACTTACAAATTCAGCATGGGATCACATCATTACTTCTACCCCTGAACATTTGCGGGGACTAAATATGACAACTCTTTACCCCCCCCCCCCCCAGGACCTATAAACGGGTTCAGAATTACTCCCAACAGTGGGCACATTATACCTGCGATTTTTTTCATTTCAAACACATTGTCCTGGAACAAAAAAAGCCAAAACAACAGACTATTTAGAGACTTGTATGTTTGTTTTTTTTTTTTTTTACTTCCGGTGGAGGGTTACGAGGTCTGCACAGCTTCCTGAGTGCACAGTGACCCTCAACCCTGTCACTCACCACATTAACGCTCACACAGACGCGCAGCGAGGGGGTCGAAGCCAGCTGCTGCGCTGCTGATAGACGGGAGGCTTACCTTTGGCCTGGCGCTCAGTCAGCACAGCGTCGGTGCTGCTTACTGCTGCTTCGTGGAAACGGGATGAGTCTCACCTGAAATCACAAATGTGATCTGTGAAATGCTGATGCAGTCATCACCTGCGTGGTTGCTGTTTTTCTTTCTGTGCTACTCGGGAAAGATTACTGAAATAATATGACCGCCGTCGTGTTTTGTTTGTTTTTTTCTTTGTTCCACAGACATACGTGTTCACTGATGGGGAGGATGAGAAGCTGAGGAAAAGAATAGGTGAGACACACACACACATATGCGCACACGCACACAAACACACACAGCAGTTTTGCTGAGTAGCTGCAGTCTTATCTACAGTGTGCGAGGCAGGAAATCAGGGACCAGGCTGCTGACTGGGCAGTAATGTTTCCACAAAGTGCAGGAAGTCACTTCAGTTTAATCAACAGGCCTTTCCTCCTCTTACTCATGGAATTGTTCATCTTTCAATCAGTTATTCTTCTCATTGTATTGCACAGTGCAGAAATGTGTAATTGGGGTGTTTTTATAAGGGTGTTTTGAAGCAGTCAGGATATAATGAAATCCAATACTTAAACAGCTCCACTGCTTAAGTCGAGGCTGCCTCGATCATTGATTTCTGCTTCTTATTGATCATCAGGAGCTCACCTGATCAACACCAACTGCTCGCAGGCACACAATCGTCAGGCGCTGTCCTGTAAAATGTCTCTGGAGTATGACGCTTTTATCAGCTCTGGGAAGAAGTAAGGCGCAACCCACACCACACTGCACCACACACCCACATACACAGTTTACTAACCCACAGCATTGTTATGTCGCAGGTGGTTCTGTCACGTTGATGATGATAACTACCTGAACACAGGCTCCCTGCTGAAACTCTTGTCTCAGTACAGCCACACACAGGACGTTTACATTGGGCGGCCCAGCCTGGAGCGACCGATAGAGGCCACGGAGAGGCCCGGCACTGACGAAATGGTAATTTGGCATGATTTCGTAGAACAGTTTTACCTTAAAATTGAAATATTGAATGTTTTAGGTTTGTAACTATGCAGGCTTGCGCCTTTTTGTTCCTTCTTCTCTCTCATGTTTTCTTTCTTTCTACTCCTGGCTCTCTTTGACGTCACAGACGGACGGGAGTACGGTGGCCCCGAGAGGTCAAACAGACTGTAACATAAGAAAACACCAGCAAATAGAAAAAATGCTGCAAAAGCGCACTAAACACAACAGGAGCTGAATGAAAAGAAGTAGAAAAAAACGATCTCGCAGTAACGTGATGGAACAGCTGCGGAAGTGACAGAAACCAAAACATGGGAAGGGTCACACTGAGACACGCTTAAGGTGGAGGATACATCAGTGTTTTCAGGGAGAAAAAGATACTGTGTGTGGGGTTATTTTTTATTTTTTTTAATTGCATGATTCATATAATCGTGTCAATATGTTTGTAATTAGCCAGATACTGTTAGCTTGTCACTTCCCCAGCTGTTCTCATGTTATCGTCTCCCCAAAAACACTTCAGTTGTGTTCTGTGGGGGTTTGTTAGCGTTTATCTTGCCTATTTGCTGCTGTTGTAAGTGTTTGACTGATCAGGGCCACCGTACAGCAGCCCCTTCCACTAGCTGTTTGAGAGGGGCAACCAATAAGAATAAAGCTGGTTTAAAGTTAGTTGGAAGGCAGCGACAACAGCTTGTTTCAGACACTGGGACACGCAAAGCTACTCTAGAATAAAAACATGAAGCTGAAACAATTATCACACAATGGTCCTAAGATTGTTTATCGACATTCAGAAATTTGCAAAAGTGGAAAATGAATAAATTAATAAGAGAGGAAGTGGACAGTCCATTTATATTCATGCTGTGTGTGTGTGTGTAGAAGCAAGTGCGTTTCTGGTTTGCCACCGGAGGAGCAGGGTTCTGTCTGAGCCGTGGCCTCTCCCTGAAGATGAAACCTTGGGCAAGGTATGCCCTCACTTAAGATGAATTTGTTTTTTTGTTTTTTTTAAATTAATTAATTTTTTTGGCACCGTTTCAGCCTCAGGTCTCATCTACTGATTCTTTCCTTCTCTGTTCTAGCGATGGCACTTTCATGACCACAGCTGAGCACATCCGCCTCCCTGATGACTGCACGGTTGGTTACATCGTGGAGGCGCTGCTCGGCGTGAGCCTCATCCGCTCAGGGCTGTTTCACTCCCACCTGGAGAATCTGGGACTGGTGTCAGACATACACAACCAGGTACACACGTCCACACAAAGACTCATTGTGACGCCAAAGAAACGAAAAGGGCAGATGAGGAGACATCTTGCACAAAGACCAATCACAGTTTTAAAGAGCGTGATTAAGATCTGCATCAGAATTTGAGGATCTCTCCCTTTTGCTCAGTTTCACAAACTTTGCCTTGGTGGCTTTTGCTCACAGACAAACTAACAAGCCTCATATATGTCGCCCTCCCATCAGGTCACTCTCAGCTATGGCACAGTGGACAACAGCAGGAACACTGTTAACGTGAAAGGCCCGTTTACTATAGAAGAAGATCCCACCAGGTAAATTTTCTGTGTCAACGTGTGACCGTATGTTGTCAAAAACATTCGCTTGTCTGCCTTCTCACACACGTACATGAGGGATTATTATGTCAGCACATCATATTAACAGCGTCAACCCTTCTGGGAAAACTTTCCGCAAAGCATAAGAGTGCGTTTATGGGAATCTTTGATCATTCTTCCAGAATCTCATTTGTGAGGTCAGATCCTGATGTTGGATGAGGCCTGGCTCGCATCCATTTTATCCCAGAAGTGTTTTATCAGGTTAAGGTCAGAACTCTGTGCAGGCCAGTCAAGTCCTTCCACACCAACCTCACTCATCCACATCTCGTTTTGTATACTGGTGCGCAGTCATGTTAGGGGTCATCCCCAAACGGTTCCCACAAAGTTGGGAGCACAAAATTATCCAAAAATCTCTTGGTATGTTGAAGCATTAAGAGTTCCTTTCACTGGAAAGGCTTGGCCAAGCCCAACTCCAATCCCCCTCTACCATACTTTACACTTGGCCCTGGAAGTGATTGACAACGGCGTTGGTAGTTTAGTTTGTTTCCTTATGTAATGTTGAGCACAGGACACAACGGTGTAATTGTTTGATCTCTAAAATAGTCAGTAAAAAATCAAAAGGTCACCTTCACTGTGATTATTTACAGTTCAAGGACCGTAGCACATCCAAGCAAAGCAAAACAAAAGGCTGGAGAACACGCTTCCTCACATTAAGGGGATTCCTTCCCTTCTTTCCCCCCTCCCTTGGCTCTTTGGCCAGTAATTATATTGTTGTGTATTGAATTGAGGTAATTCTCTTTATTTATCTACTTTGTTAGCAGGTGCTGATGGCAGTGTGCCTAGATGGTGGGAGGTAATGAGATAAGCTCGCTGTGAGCCACTGGCGGCTAATGGAGGGGAATAGAAAATCAGTAAAGCCTGCAATAGTTTATTTTATTCTTTATTTTTTTCATTTATTTTTTTAAATCTATTCATCGTAATCCCACAGCTGCTTTGGCAGTCTGCTTTCAAATATAGTTTTCATACATGTGTAGTAAGCTTTATGTAAGCACTTGTGGTGCATGTTTTACTACAAGTTTCCTGGCTTTGTCCTCTGTCTGTCTGTGTGCGTGCGTGTGTGACTGATTGTATCCACGGCCTTATTTTGAAATCCCCAGTTGGCAGCTTCCAGGCATTGTCGCACTCATTTCCCCCCTCTCTCTCAGATTTAGGTCTGTCCATTGTCTGCTGTACCCAGACACTCCTTGGTGCCCCGGCCCCTGGCGACTTTAACACCCATCTAGAGACAAAAGAGGGAGGAAGGGATGGACCGATGGGGGAGAAAACGTAAATATCTGCCGAGTCCCGCCGCTCCCGACTCCGGAGAATGTCTCGAGGCAGTTGGGAGATTTGTGTTTGCCTCTCTACAACTCAACTAGAAGACAGGCTTTTTAGGACACTTGAACTCTGACCCAGTGTGTAAAAGTCACGTGTCTTTTACGTGGAAAACTGATGGAGATTGACTTTTTTTTTTTCTTTTTTTTTTTTTTTTGCCAAGCTGTGCTAACTGACGGCTTATTGTGCCTTCATACTCGCAATGCTGACCCCGACAGTATGAATTTTATTTATCTGACTCTGCAGTAATGCAAAAGGCCTTCAAAATGTCAAAGTCAAAGATGCTTTTCTCCTTCAAGCAGGGCTTTTTAAAGTCTGTATGTTGGTCTGACTACATGGATTTATAACACATTTTATGATCATAAGATCGCATTCATCCTCTGAGAACAGGGAATGCCAACGCCAGCTTACTCATAGCAAACTCTCAGCTATTTTAGTTTCAAGTTTATCAGGCCTGGAGCGACGATTCAGGCACGCACCTCAAGGCCTGAACTTTTGCCGACATAACCCAGGGAAGCTGCAGTCAGATCGGCTGATCCTTAGCATGCCGGTTCACGAACACGAGAGTCTGCGTGATGTGTGATTGCGCCTGTGGAAGAATGCCGAGCAGGTATTAGTCTATTGAAGTCACGATGAGTCATGCCTTCTGCACGCTCTGAGGCGGATTTTCTCCTGCTGCGTGCTACACGAGAAAGGGCAAATTTGCCCTATGTGTCGATCTGATTTCACCAGTGTTATCTGGAGTTTGTGTGCAAGATATGACACAGTCTGAAAGTAGAGAGATGCTCAGTACCAGTAGCGCCGCTCCATTAGGACTTTTATAGAATTGGCCCCACTTGGATCTAAACTGCTGCATAGTGTAGCCTGTCCTGCTTTCCTTTGAGCATCCTCTCTCTTCTTTCAAGAGATTTTTTTTACAGCAGAGAATGTATATCACTGCATTTCCCCATCATGAAGGAAAAAAAAAAAAACCACGTGTCCATAGTGTTAAACAATGTGGGGGTTTTTTTTTTGTTTTGTTTTTTTAACATCAGTGTTCAATATAAACCCCATTCTTGGGTGTATATATTTTAGAACTTCACGTTTTTCTCTTATTTTTGCTGTTTGCAGTTTGTCATTTGATTAAAAGACTAAAAGGAACAGTCTGACATTTTGGGGAAATGACTTTCTTCTCTTGTTTGTGCCTGGCTACTCTGTCATATGATGTAATGTCAGTCTTCTCATTTAATTCTCCAAGAAAACAATCAGATTCCCCAAAATGTCAAACTGTCCTTTACAAAAACTTCTTTGTAAAGGTTGTTATTGATGCAAATGGAAGGAACATGACTGCACTGCTTCGAAAATGTTTTTGTTTTTGAGCATTGACTCATGTTGAGTCGTCTTGATGTCTTTCTGTGTGTTGAAGGAAGTTTGTGCAATTAAAAGTCCACCCCCGCCCCTCCCCACGTGAATGTGTATATATAATAACTGTTGCTCCTGAAGCAGAAAGGCTCTCTCCAGTATCTGGACTGTATGGTTATAATTAAAGTGTTTTATCAATCAGCTGTTTGTTCTCTTTACTCAATTGCTTATTGGCGAATTCTCCAATCACAAACAAGTTGGAGTGATAAAAATTGCACATGCAAATACACTCACACTTCTTACATGAAAAGAAATCTGCCGTTTGTTTGAAGAAGTCTATGAAGAAAAATGCACTTTGACCTTTCACCTTTTTTTACTTGTTCATGAATCTATGGGTTTCTGTCTGGCGGGACTTCTCCTCCGCACTCATAACCCTCTGACATTTCCCTCACACATTCACACTAACAGTCCTCTTATCTGATCAAGCCACGCAGAAGGGCCTGCAAGAGATAAAGGCAGAACCCAAAGATTAGCTGTGTGTGTGTGTGTGTGTGTGTGTGTGTGTGTGTGCTCTCTCCCGCTGTGAACCCACCGGTGTCAGGCTGTGTTAACCATGAGGAAAACTTAGCCAGTGAATAAAAATCACTTTGGGCTTTCACACTCATCTGAGTGGACAGCGACACCTGCTGGCTGTATGTGTAACTGCGCTGCATTTCAAGGTCAGACGTCTTTTTATCCGCCTAACACTGTAGGTTTTAGCTCCACCATCAAGCCTGTGAGATCCAAAATTTGTCTTTCTCAAGATTAAATTTTAAACAACGCAATTACAAATTAAATTGCGCTGATTATTAAGTAATCATTCCCCTTATTTAATCCAGAATCCAGAATCCAGACATTATTGCAAAATAAAAAGTAAGCCGAAAGTTTTGTCCTCTCATGAATTTTGTCTAAAGCATTAAACGTGCGGCCTGTTTGGTATGTCTAAACTGTACATGGCATATTTTATTATGGATGGTAGATTCTCAGTGCCACTTCTCTCAAAACACTGAACTTGTAAATGTAGCAATGATATTGTTAGTCTCTGCTTCCTGCTCAAAGTAATCTGCATCGTCTGGAGTCTCATGAATGCATGAATCGTGCTTGCTGCTACTTCTGCGCACAAGTCTGAAAACGCTCTATCAACCACTAGGTGGAGAAGTGGCCATGACAGTCCTCTTATTGAGGCGTAAACTTGCTGTTTATTAATATACTAGGCTAAATGTATCTTATACTATTCTCCTAGGTTTCATTAATCATCAGTAAAAACTGCTGCTCTTAATCTGTAAGAATCTAGAGGTCATAGAGCGACCAAACAAATCATTCGCCATGCAAATGTAGCTCTATAGAGATTCAAGCTTCACATCAGCTGCACTCATTATTGTAATATCTACACTGTCAAGATTAATGGAAGTAGCTCTCTCTGTTCATTGACATCGGTCCAGTCGCTTTTATTTTCCTCTTGATGTGATTTGTACTGGTATTCATTTTGATGGTGCAGGAGAAGATGCTGGTAAATAGCATCACATCAATAATGAAATGATGGAGTCTGCCAAATTAAATGGCTGTAAAAACCAATATTTCAGTGTCACTGAAGAGATTCCAGCACTTTTAAAACATTTGCAATATCAGCTTACAGTAAAGACGCTCATCCGCCACTTTATTAGATAAACTTGTTCAGCTGGTCGTCAGTGCGAACGTCTAATCAGTCAAGGAAATGACAGCAAATCAATCCATTAAGGCACTAAGATTGTTCAAACTTGGGATGGGGAAGAAAGGTGATTTAAGTGACTTTGAATGTAGCAGATGGACTGCTTTGAGAATTTCAGAAACTGATGATCGACTTGAATTTTCCCAAACCACCATCTGTAGGATTTATTAAGAATGGTCCTAAAGAGAGAAAATATTCAGTGAGTGATATTTCTCTGGGTGGAAACGCCTTGTTAATGCCAGAGGGCAGAGGAGAATGGCTAAAGCTTTGAGCTGATAATAGCAACAGTAACGCAAATAACCAGGTATGCAGAAGAGCATCTCTGCATCGGCAGAAGACCACACCACTCCTGTCAGATAAGAACAGGAAGTTGAGACATTTAGTGTGAAAAAAACATGAAAGCAACCCACGTCACAAAGCTCACATGATCTCAAAATGGTTTCTCGCACATAACGACAAGTTCACTGCACTCAAATGGCCTCTGCAGTCAGCAGTCTCAGTCCAGTAGAGCAGCTTTACGATGTGGTGGAACAGATTTCCATCCTGGATGTGCAGCAGAGAAATTTGCAGCAACTGTGTAATGTTGTCATGTCAATGTTTGCAGCACCTTGTTAAATCTGTGTTAAACCTGGTAAAACCTTCAGGGAACAGGGTGATAAGAAAAAAAAAAACAGACGCAACGGTCTTCATCAGTACGTTAAAGTTGCTTTAATTTCTTTTTTTAAAACATTTATTCCAGGCTGAATGATATCATTACCACAGTTTTGACATGTATATCATTAATATCTTAGTTAAACCATCAGAAAATAAAAACAGCCATAGAAAACATTGTTTGTCTGTCACATCTGAACAGTCGTGCATTTGAAGTCCTGTAATTACCACACGGAGAAGCGCCCACTCGTTACTGACTCTTACTGGGCTCTTCCCACCCGTCACGACATACTGTACCAGAGCAGCCAAATCACAGACAGCACTGGCACAGAACTTCAAACGCAGCACTGCGTCAGGTGCGCGGACGACACTGTAATAGTCTTATTAAAACAGTTGCAAGACAGAGAGTCATTCACCATTAATAAGAGAGGAAAAACGCTGCTCTTGCCTTTATTATCCTACAAAACAGCTAGCTATTATTTTATCTTTAAAGTCTGATTTTTACAAGACAGCGAAACACTTAAAAAAAGAAAAAAGAAGAAGAAGAAGACATGTCGTGATATGAAGAGTGCTGTAAGAGTTTAAAAACATTATGAAAGGCCATTAATCAGTGACTAGTCCCACAGATCTTAACACTGTTTGCATCCATGGTGCAATAAAACATTGTAAAAGTACTAGACCATAGGTAGCATTGTTACCATAACATGGACGTTTCCTTCCTAGTAAAATCACACATGTAAGATTGTCTCGCTAATACGAGAAGTGGTCATCGATTAATAAGACAGTATTAAAATGCTGTACAGGATTGGGTGGTGCAACAGCGTACGGGAGTTCAGGGTGGTCGACTACAGAATTGGGGGTTTCTCTTTAATTCGGTTACTACCTACTACATCACCCATAATGCACGGGGTTATCAGCATGGTGGAGGGGGACGTGCTGCTACTATCGCTCTAGATATGAATGTAAACAGGATAAAAGTAGGGAAAGATGGGCTTTAAAGAATACTGCAGTATGTATGGAAGGTGTGTGTCAGTAAAGCACAAAGTGTGTATGTGTGTGTCCGTTAACGTGTGTGCAACGTCAGTATAGGAATGACTCGGGCTAGATAGGCCAGCCTTTGCTTGCTTTGCCAGTCACTTAATCACTACTCACACAGAGTAACAGTGACATAGAGCAACGGCCAATCACGTCGCAGTGATGTCACACACACGCGGGTTCACGACTACTGTGTTTGGATTTTTTTATATACTGTACACAGAGTGGGAGGGGAAAAAGCCACTGGCAGTGACCCAGGCAGTGAGTTTTACTTCTCCATCTCACAAAGTCACCTTGAAGAGAATTTGTGCTTGTGGGTAGAAAAAGAAAGAAAGAAAATAAAAGATTCAATATCTGCGCTAAAAGGTTAAATCTGAGGTCACCAAAATAAAAGCACAGGAAGAAACAGAATACTACAGTTGGTCACAGTATCACAGCATCAATGTCAGCTTATGATAAAAACAAACTTTGATGTAACATCTTTTTCAGTCAGGAATGGAGTTTTTCTGGCTTCGGGACACAATTTACATTTAGTAATCACGGAAAGCCGCTCTGCTTTTCTTTAACAAATCCCTGAATTTAAAAAAAAAGAAAAGGAAAAAAAGCATTAAAAGTAACAAAAACATTTCTGTCCCTCCTCAGTCCGGATCCTCGACCGCTTTACATAGCACCTGGCAAATGTGTAGTTGCAACTATCGGTCCACTCCTTCCCTTTTCCAAATGTCTCTCCTCTTTCCCTTATCGTTGACAGACGGAGGGAAAAGATTCCGTGTGAGGTTTCTTTTTTCCCCGTCCTTTCTCGAGATATCTGGAGGCAGTAGGAAATGAGGGCAGAATCAGGCATCCCTCATTGAATTATTCAGTTTTTTGGCACAGATTTGAGCCTCCGTATGTCCGTTGTCTCAGACTCCGTTTTCCCAAAGTTCAAAAGCAGTCATTTCACAACAGGGTTACTGGCTCGTAACTGAAACGTATGCGCACGTTAACAAGTATGGAAAAGACACGCGGGCACACTTTTTTTTCTTTCTTTTTTTGAGCTTACAATTCAAGTCTTAGACGACAATGTTAAGCTAAAGAGAGAATGGGGATCTGGTGGTACAGTTCATCTAAGCATGGCTTTCTGATTCACTGGCTTATTATTTACACAAATGAGTGTTTGGTTAGACTATCTTCCTACTTGTGTGTGCATGTGTGTGTGTGTTTGTATGAGAGATACAGCAAACATTTCCATGATAAACACACAGCACACCACGTTACCAGTAAAGGATTGAACAGTCTACTTTTCATGAACTCAGAATAAAGCACATGGTCACTATTTACAGCTCTGTACAGTGTGTGTGTGTGTGTGTGTGTGTTTGTGTGCTTGCCTGTGTGTGAGTGTGTCAGGGGCGGTTGAGCAGTGAGAGCAGCGTGGATGCCTTCACTGGACAGCAGTGGACAGATGCAAGTTGGGAGGAAGAAACTATGGCTTCGCAGCAGTGGTGGATCAAGCAGCTTGGGCGTGTGTATGTATGTGTGTGTCCATAAAGAAGAGAAGCAGAAGCATTGATCTTCTACGATGTGCTCTTCTGCCTTTTCAGTTATGTTGGTTTTATGTAGGAAAGAAGTAGAAGTTGAGCTTTAAAAGTGCAGTCATGTGCTGTGGTATCTGGTTGATGAGTTCTGCTGATGAACCGGTCAGTGTTGGTTAAATTCAGTGGACCTGGAAAAAGAACTGGGAAAAAAAGCACCCAGCTCTGGTGCTGTGGGCCGTGTTGGATCTTGCTGTTGGCTGTGAGAACTGGATTCAGGCAGTGTTGTGGCTGAAGTGCTTTCTTAGTGGACTGAGGACTGTGGTCTAGCAGCGGGGTGAGGCCGGCTAGCGGGATCCAGTTGGTCGTTAGGAACGGAGCGTCGGTTCTGGTCTGGTCGGTTGGTCGCCAGGTATTTCGCTCTCATACTGGAGGTGTACTGAAGAGACAGGGGATACAAAAAAAGAAGAGAAGAAGAAGCAGAAAGGGACGAGAGTGGGAAATGACGAGAAAGGAGAAGAGGATGAAAAGAAGACAAGGAAACGACGGACAAACAAAGATTAATGCTTGTAGATAGATCGATATGAAAGGCAAACACAAACACACATGTACAGCTGAAATACTGTGACCAGTCATTTGGACAGCCGGGGTTTGATTACAACAGTTATTCATTGTGTAACAGCTGATTAGGTCAGGATGATGTTATTGTAAATTAGCAGATGTGGTTCATTCGTAGTTAGTTGCTCTACTTCTGATGTAGTAGGTTAGCCTGGTATGAGTTAGTGGTCTCTCGGGAGCACCGAGGTAGTTACAGTCGGAGGTCTGCGGTTTCCACATCGCTGCAGAAGACAGAAGAGCAGCTGTGCACAGGACGGCGGCCCAGCCATCGGCCCTGTCTTAAGAGTGGCGAGCGGCAGGCCGTTTTGCTGGCTGCTACGTTTCAACAGTGGAGGTGGGGGAATAAGTGCTCCTGTGGCTGTGCAATGGTGAAGGGTGAGGGGGAAACACAGGACACATACACCTCGACCAGAAGATGCACACATAGACACGGTGTGGGAACAAGGGAGGGAAGGAGGAGCGGGAACTTTTAAGAGGCTTGGGCTCAAGTTTTGCTAGAATTGCAATATAAGCTATATGAGCTCTGACCCGCAAGGGTTCGGGGTCAGGTTGCACCGAGCGAGGAATGCAACCCGAGCCCTGAAGTAATAACACCAGATTTGTTCAATAAATGCTGTCACTCCACAGTATTGTAATGTAGAAGTGTACAGGTGATACTGCATGGAACGAAATCCACAACTACAGGCCCAGCAGCACTTTTTTAAAAGCCATAACAGTCAGCATTTCATTTCTTACAAAAAAACAAAGTTCGAGGTTGAAAAAAAAAGTCTTTGAGGTGAAAAAAAAAATCTATGTGGTCTGCACATCACCCAGCGCCAACCAGACGTTTTACATCAGAAATAGAAGACAACTTTAGCCAAACATGACCCGGCAGTTGCGCTTATCGAAACAGTCTGCCTCCTTCTTTTGATGCAAGTGCAGATCTTACTATAACGACAGGCTTCTTTTTCAAGCTTCCAGTTTTCCCAGGCTGCCAAAATGACCTACATGAAGGCGATCTGTGATCACGGTCTAGCGTGAGCACGGAGGACACTTGCAGTGTTTTAGGGATTTGGGGTGGGTGGGTGGCGCTACCTTCCAATATCCACACATAGCGCACTATGAAACATCTGAAATAGTGAATAATTTACACCGTTCTTTGCTTGTTACGCTTAAATGAATAATATGCCAACTGTGTGGGATTTGAAATGTGTCCCAGCAGCACTGTGGCTATTGGAAGATAGCTGTGGGAGAATGTGTTCTAGAAAGTGTGCACTTACAGAGGGTGGAGGGGACTCCCTGCCAATCAGGGGGGTGTTCTCACACCGAGGGTTCTGAAAGTTTGCGTTCTGGCTCCTGCATTATAGAATAAGAGGTTACTGCATGTCGTCACCCTGCCGCTGAGCTCATGATGTGCGGATCTGCTCATCGCTGAAACACAATGACTCTGACATATGGCCTCTGAAAAATTACCTCAATAATTATTGCCAACGTAGGACGTAAGCTTGGTACTACAGGGGCTTAAAACACCTCGGCCACAGTCTAACATAATTAACATACTTTCAGAACAAAGGCAAAATATTGAATCTCACAATGGGACTCAGTGAAATAGGACTGTTATCATCATGGATAGCCACCGGAGATTAGCCTCAGGCCCACATTTAAAAGAACTCTGCAGCAATCGTTTTTTCAGGCCAACATTTCAACTATTAAAGGATTCAACAAGATATTTTTTAACTTAATAACAGTCTGTAAATGTCCTGTGCAAGCAAAATTTATTAGGGAGCTAAATGCTGAGGAGGCTGTTTATTCTATTACTGCAAGCGGACACTGTGGGTACAGAAACCAACAACCCCGGCATGGATAAGCTGCACTTTTTTTCTATTTAGCTCAATATAATCAAAGCCAGCCAGCGCTCATGCGACACTCAGTTTTTAGGGTTTTTTAGTGTACTGTGGTTTAATAATGATGGATTTGCATGCTTTGTTCATCTAACTGTAAACATATGATTTGCATTACTGCCAAACCAGCTCCTAAACCTTGTAACTATGTTATGAAACTTATTTTCCAGGATTGATGACAATCTGGAGCTTGTCATATTCAACAGATTCAACTACCATATGAGACTGTGTACCTATGCAATGACAGCTTAGCTATGGCAAAAAGGAAAGTAATGACTGGATGAGACTTCCCATCTAACTTTCAGGAAAAGCTCAAACCAAACCCTGTGGTATGCTTTGGAATATAGACTCATACAGGGTTGGTGAATGTGGTCCTTCGATGGTCCAAAAACCTCAAATTAGCACATGTCTTACTTTCTGGTTTCTTTGTGGCTTGAAAACCATCATTCTTCCCTTTGCAGCAAACACTGCATTGTGTTTATTAATTGTGGAGAGATATATGCTTACTTATCTTCTCTACTTCCTATTATGAACAAGCAATTCAGTCCTGTGGCAACAGCAAGCATGATGCAACTATTAACTTAAACTATGCGAGTGCAAAGCTGAATTTTTTTTATACAGCAAGCAGCTGTTTTTCTTTTAGCATCTCAAAGATGATAAGTACTAACTCACTGAGTAACAAATATCGCTGACAGTGTGTTGCAGTCGACATGCAAGCCATACATATTTTAAAAAACTATTTAACAGCTTTTCTAACTTATCATTACCACAAGCAGTAAGCACTGCTGCACTTCTAGCCTAGATCACATGGTGTGGGGGAGGGCAAGCATCAGCTACCTATTGGCAGGCAGTGTATGATCCTGCTAGCCTCTAGCTAGCGGTGGGTGCTAACTCACATGTATTCAGTGACGGGGGCATTGCTGACAGTGTGGGCTGTAGCGGGCAGGCTAGCTTCGCTACCGTAGCTGGAGCCACAGCTGTAGAGACTGGGCATGTGAACGCGGTACAGGTTATCGTGCACCCCGCCACGTGAGGCGCCCGACTCGTCCTCTCCGTCTTCCTCATCCATCCTTCAATTGGTCGGGGTAAGGGCCAGGCACGAAAGGGCATGATGAATAAGAAGGGGGGAGGGAGGGAAAGGTACAGGGAGAGGGAGATCCGAGAGAGACAACAGAGTGTAAACAAGTGGTTGAAGAGGAGGTTAGGAGAAGGGGGAAGGTGTACTTGTACTATCAGGAGTTCCCCGATATTAAAATCTGGGTAAGGCTACGCCCTCCGGCCCCAAAGCAGCTGGACAAGAAGAAAAGGAACATTGGGCAGCATTCATCTACTAAACAGACCCACCACAAGTGCAGTGAGGTCCAGAGTGGACACTTTTATTTCCCTTTATTGCTATGTGTTGTTAAGTAATCATCAACTGTAATAAAGTAGCAAACCCTTCTGTATTCCATGTCATTGGTAGAAACATGCATGTCATTTTCTTCATGCAGTCATCCACTGTTGGCTGAGAGAGTTTGCTCCTTTTATTAACAGGTCGCATTGTTCAAACAGTGTCCGATTTCAAGAATGTCCTTTTATATAATTCATGCATCTCTGTGTGCTCCATGAAATTAAAGCAAAAACATCAGGAAAAAAAAGATAATATGGCTGGTTTGGGCAAACCATTTTCAGACAAAAAAACAAAAAAAAATGGTCAAAAATGTAAAACAGCCAGCAACGTAACAAAATGAGGCATCAGATAAGATACGTGCTGATTTGGAAGTTGGATGCAGCTGCAGAAAAGCACTGGATTCTGTTAAGTAAGGTCAGTCACAGTAATGCATGTGTACGTGTAGGCTTTATTATTTATAAGGTTCTTTTTTTCCAGTGATTTTTTTTGCAACTCTATATCAGCTGTCCATATGCTAAGAATATATCATCAGACTGAAAGAGTTTCAATTAAGGTAAAGAGGCAGGAAGCTGTATGATGAATAAATTAGCCTAAGCCCCGTGTTAACAGAGACAATAAGCGACAGGTGTTGTTGCCCCAACTGGCCACCAGATGGAGACGTGTTACTCATTAAACCAAAATGGAGTTTGCGACACAGTCAGTCTTTACAGGCAAGAGACCCAGTGAGCACTTGTTCTGAGAGATTGATTATTTTTCATACCTGTTGGGTCATACACTGCGATTCATGCCGATTTATGCCCGCAAACAGCAAGTGTAAAAGGAAGCAAAAGAAAAAAACTATCATGGCACAGCTGTTTCAATATTCAAATCCTTCACCGGAGTGACACGGTCACTGCGAGCAAAGTCTACCTGTCTCTTTCTCTGATTTTATCGCAGAATTATTTGCTCGTTCGAATATTTGTATGAATGGTAGCGGTGGTTAATCTGACCGTGGGGGTCATATGCATCACCATTCGTTGAAGCCCAAAGCATTTCCAAATCAGGACACAGGGGAGAGGAGGAAGGGAAAGAACATAAGGAGGAAGTGGGGCACGGAAACAAACAAAAAAAAACAAAAAACTGTGGTGATATAAAGTCTAACACGACATTGGTGCTCCAAGTCCAAAGAGGAGAAAAGAAAAATGAGAAGTATGTACAAACATACAAACAATGTTCAGCCAAACGGTTTGCCGGTTTGTCCACCGGCAAACGATAAAATAAACTGTATAGATGCAAAGATGGCAAGAAGATAGTGCAGAGTACAGAGTGATACGACAGTCTGGGAGGCAGGTACACTTAAAAAAGAATGACATGCATGGGCACCGAGTCGATTCTTTATGGGTCTTCCCACTGTTATCGAGTCCACCAGCTGAGATCAGTTAGACAGTTACAGTAAGATGTTAACGAGCTAGTGATGTGTCAGTCATTAGTTAACTGAAGAGATGGATTTAAGGATGTAAAGGCTTGTGTGTGTGTGTGTGTGTGTGTGTGTGTGTGTGTGTGTGTGTGTGTGTGTGTGTGTGTGTGTGTGTGTGTGTGTGTGTGTGTGTGTGAATGAGAGAATGTGAGGGTGGGTGTGTGTTACCTCTTGCCAGGCCAGGTGTGCGGCACACTGCACACAATAGAGGAGAACATCAGAGCAGTGACAAAGGAGAAGAGAACCAGGTAGATGAGACCCTCCACGCCATCATAACACAAGCCAGTCAGTGCTTGGATGTAGTCCTACGAGGAGAGGTGAGTAGAGGAGAGCTTTGGCCCTAAAGTAGTCCTTTAATGAATCAATTCCTTATTTACAGTCACACAAAGGAAAAAAAAATAAAGCTACTGTGCATGTTTTCACCACACGAGGAGAGGAGAGAAGTCGCAGGGGATTTCTACTTCACCATAACCTCTGAAAGCCTGCGTCATGATCTGGTGTGCATCTCAACAGAAATGTAACTGCACAGCGTAAAACGGTGTCAGCCGTGCCGTAGAGTCACTGCACACGTCTACTTTAAGCTTCAATTACGGACGTTATCTTTACCACAACACACCCTGTAACTCACCATGTGCAGGCTGCGACAGTCGACGAGAGCAGTCAGCTGGTGCAGGCCCACCTCGGTGGAATTCAGCACAGACTGGATTTGCTCGAGATTCCCCTGCACACGCAGAGCGAAGGTTACACATGTATGCTCAAATATACTGTAAATATCTGCTCTTATGTACATCTAGACACACAGACACACCTTGGTGCTGGCAAAGTCACGTGCTGCTGATCTCAGTAACTCTGCCACATCATCCTGCATCTCCACCAATGCTTTGTGGCTCCCCGACAGCCTCTGCAAAAAACAAAAAAACAAAGCAAAACAGCCTCGTGAAAGGAAGAAATTGCAGAAAACTGTGTTCCAACGATGCAATAGCAATGACAAAGACCTCACCTGCTGAAAGGGGTTAATCTGTCCAGAGCTGCAGGTCAGGTAATACTGCAGGATATCTGCGAACATGCCAGTAAATACAGATCACTATGACGATGGGAACGTTTGGACTGCACAGTTTCATTTAAAAACCTCACGTGTAAAATAATATCCAGTATGACTGTATTGAGCCATGATTGCAATTCCACTCAGGCATAATTCAGTGTGTGTGTGTTAAAGAGGCAACATCTGTGCGCTACAGCAAACAGACAAAGCGGAAACAACTGACAGACAAACAGAAGTCATTAGATGAGTGAAAGGAGGCGAGCGAGGGAGAGAAATGGAGACAAAGAAACGGAGCAACTGAGAAGTAAAGAGGGATATAACAGGATGGAAAGAGAGAACAAATGCAATTAAATGAAAAACGAAATGTAGTCAGGTTGGGGTTTTTTTCTGAATCTGAGACAAGCAAGGGCAGAGCGAGCAGGGAGTACAGGGTTGCTGATGCATTGCAGTGAGCACAGAGAGAGAGTGAGAGCTTTTAGATACCAGAGTGCCAATCAAACACAATCCTGCTGGATACACACACACACAAACACACACACTTGTTTCTTTAAATAGCACCAACATGTCAGGGTGAGATTCAACTGTCAGTGAGGAAAATGGACTCTGTTTGAGACATTTCAGCTCACACTTTTTGTCAATATGCAGCATTTGCATATAAAGGGTCGTACCCTACATCCCTTTACCATAAAATGTTCAGGATTTATAATTAACAGAGAATTTCTAAACATGACAATCCCTTCTCCAGGACTTCTGGATCCAAAAGTGTCGCACCCTTTCTTTAAATTCTGATATTTTATTTGGTGAAAACCAAAACAAAATGTGGGATGCTTTTGTCTTCAAGCAGCATAAATAACTGTAAATATTCTTTTATCCAGAGATTCCCAAATGGTAGGCCACAGACCCCTGGTGGGGCTGTGAAGAAACTGCAAGCAGACAGGAAAAATTTGCATATGATAAACAAATGGGAAAAATTATAATATAAACTATAATTATGTGTGATATATAAATAATATAAATTTGAAAAAAGAAATATCACTATTTGCACAAAGCCACCAGATTTTAATTTTTTTTTTGGGGGGGGGGGGGGGGGGGGGGAAATCTGACATATTTTAATTGTTAACTTCCCTTAGACTTCATTAATGATGTAAAAACCATAATGGAGATGTGGCTATCGCATACTGCAACTAAAAGTGTTAAATGAGAATCAGCTTCAACAAGTAAATCGTTAGAAGATAAAAACGAGTAAATGAAAACACAGAAACACTTCATGAGCTCGTCTTATGACCACAGTTGTGGTTTAAGGTTTGGACTGCACACAGATTTACAGACTTTGAAATAGATGGCAGTGGTCTGCAAGACTGGAAAAGGCTGTTTTAGCCCTGTAGCACTTCATGCCTATCTTACCAGCACCGTTTAGACACACTACAGCCAATGTCAATACAGGTGGATTATGGATCAGTCACACAACAACAGAAATAGGATAATAACCTCCTTGCCTTATGATTGCTTTTAATTTACTTTTTTTTCTTTAGTTTTTTCCTGCCACAGGTCAAGCATGCGACATCCTAAGTGTCTCAG
The DNA here is from genome assembly GCF_057381845.1 of Rhamphochromis longiceps. Taxonomy (NCBI): domain Eukaryota; kingdom Metazoa; phylum Chordata; class Actinopteri; order Cichliformes; family Cichlidae; genus Rhamphochromis; species Rhamphochromis longiceps. Next base: position 15,571,784 of record NC_140562.1, read on the forward strand.
CACTACTTTCAACCACAATGGGTCTCGACAGGTCGTGTGTCTCCAAAGAATTGTGACCCAACTTGGACTGACTGCAATCCCTCTCAGACAGATTGGCAAAGCTGTGAAATTAATATAATTCATAAACACAGACACGCTCACAGTCTGAGTCAGTCTGCGCCAATGAGTGTAACTCGTGTGTGATTATCTCTGTCCAACAGAAGATTCGACTGCACTGGTTGTATTTCTATATAAAAGCAAAGTTACAGACAACCTGTCATTTTTCAGTTAATTCACTGTCCTGAAGAAACTACATCACATCTATGAGGTTCTGGCTGGACTCTGACTGTAAGTAAATTTCTGTGCATGTAGACAACAACAGATATCCAATTAGCGTCGATATATATCAGTTAATTGCTGTTATCAGATTTGACCTCATTTCCAACTTGATTCCATCCAGTCGCAACCTGATGGCACATAGGTTAACAGCACTTCTTGCTGTTTCATCCACCAAAGTTGCTTTACAGAGGGCAACTGACTGCAAGTGGTCACAGACCTGGTCCCCATCTTAAAAGCCATCATTTCAAAGCCAACAACACCGCAATACAATTTGTTAAATTCATTTTATGATTATGTGAAAGAAGCACAAAAGGTTTTGAAAAAAGGCCAATGATTTATTTTCTCGTCTCCATACCTTGGTTAATGACATCGTTTTCCTTGGTCACCCTGGTGATGTAGGTATCGGGGGAGACGCAGAAGTCGCTGGCTGACTGTGGGGGGCGAGTGCACATGACACATCAGGCTACAGTAACGTGCTGAACAAACTCACTCGAGCAGTGGGTAAAGATTACATCACTGCAGAGCCGGAGAGCTCAGCAGTGTTGCCATGGTTACACTTACAGCAGCGACAGCCAGCTCCAGGCCCAGCGATCCCCAGCTGATGATCAAAGTCAGAACACCCAGCAGACACACTCTGAAGAACAACCCCCCCCCAAAAAAAATATCTTTTTAAAGCAAGATTCAGCTTACCAACACGTTATACAGGAGGCAGTCTCAGCACACACAGAGGCAGGACACAATTTGATCTGTCCAATAAGAGCAGGCTTTGGTGTGTGATGTAAGGTAGCATACCCAATAAGAGTGCCTCTAGAGTTGCGTATCAGTCCAAACAGCACCAGAAGACAAATGAGAACATCAAAGAGCAACAGGCCAAGGTACCCCAACCACCTGTAAATAAAAATAATTATCACAGTGTTTCATACAAACATACAACACCAAGTCAAACAGATACATATGCAATGCAAAGGAAAAGCTAATTAAAGCTTTACTAGAAGACTCGACACGTAACAGCATCACAATCTGTTTTTTTTATCAACCACTTTTTCTGTCATTGCCCCAAAAACAACAAAGCAGGTTAACATGAACAGAAAAAGAGGGATGAAAGCCATTCACAGTTAAAGAATGAGATCAGAGTACCCATTCATTCACAAACTACTGCAAAGGATACAATCTCCACATAATCCATGAATAGCTTTTAAGAGCTCCTTTTAGCATGTATCTCAGCCTCTCCGTTTAAAGGTGCATCATGACATTGTTGATCCAATGTGTCTGTCAGAGGAAGCGAGTAGCCTTCATTCTGGTTAGAACTAGAACTGGTTATTTTGCCTTTTCTTGCTAACATTTGTTGAATTCTGCTGTTGTGCACCTAAAATATTTAAATTCTTATTTGATTTGATTGAGGATATGACCAGAACACATGGTCCATCATCTGTGGTTTTAATAGTTAACCTTACAGTATAACACTTTGTGTATGAGAGAATGTAAGAGTAGTCTTGAGTCTGAGTAAGAAACAAAATCCATGCTGGTCAGTAGTTACCTGTAAAAGTCAAAGGCCTCCGTTTTACGGGCCAAGTCCTCCAGGGAGATCTCAGTATTGGACCAGAAGGGAACATCAACCATCAGCCTCACCAGCTCATCCAGCTGTCCCTGGAGCTTCTGGACGATGGACACATAATCTGTCTGATCCTGGAAGGCTGTCTCTAACTGGACCAAGTTCTCCTCCACAGTCTGGTTTAAGGCTAGGGCGCTGTCTGAAACCTAGAAAGAAAAAACTGTCATTAGGAAGGTTTTCCATAAATAAATAAATAAATTTTTTGCAATCAGTGGACAACTCACCAGTTTCTCCACTCCAGACACGGTGCGGTTGGCATGACGGAAGGAGTACGCTAAACGCGCGGCTCCATCACTCGACTCTCCGTTTCCATAGAATCCTACGGCTATGCCAGCGCTAGGAGGCAGAAAACAAGACATCCCACATGTAAACACAGCACATAATTTAACCTTTAAATTCATATCATACAGAACTACCCACTGACAGTTGAACTGCTGAGTGCAGTTGCTCTTTCAACCAGCAACAGGCGACATTGAGCACTTTGGCTTTTCGGCTTTGGTGTCACCCTAAAGCCTCGGGCAAGCACAGGACTACCAGAAATGATTCACACACACTCACACACACACACACACGGAGCCCAAACAATAATTGGGTCACCAGACCGCAAATAATATGATCCTTCTGCAGCTCTGCACCCACGTTCACACATTACATATGCTGCGATATCTGGGGTTACTGGCCCCCAACTTTCCTTTATTTCAAGCCCACGTCCTCCTTAACCATGTTCACGCTACGACTAACCCGTCGCCCGCCCAACACCACCACCGTTACAGAAATCTTCTCCACTCTGTGTTTTGTCACTCCTGACCCCTTTTCCCCGACATCCCCCCTCCTCACCATGCTTTTATAGCCTCACTCAGCCTGTAAAAGCTCCTGCCCTCCCCTTGTATGCATGTGCCCGACTGTATGCTTTTGTATTGATGATGCTGTCTGCACAATAACACCAGACAGATTTGTAGAGAGAAATTTATGGCCCTTATTACAGCAATTCATTCTAGCCCATTAGATTTTGAGTAGCCCCTCTTACAACAGGGTCTGCGCTGTGTGTGTGTCTGCGTGTGTGTTTCAGAGCTTTATGACATACATGACATAAAACCGCAAACACAGAAGAAAAACAGAGTGGTGATAAAAAACAAGCACAGTAGCCCTTTAATGTGCTTTGTGCGTTGATGTAGCCACTGTCTACTTCATCAGTTATCATTTCCCCACCCATCCCTGCCTCCCATCATCTCACTCCATCCTCCATGTGATCTCAGCTTAAACAGTCAACCACCTCCCTCAGCTCCTGTTTACACATCCTCTTCTTCTCACCCAACACCCATTCTGTCCCTTAGTTCCCTTTTATCCCTCCTTTCCTCTCTCCATGAGTTTTATCTCCCTGGTTTTAATACCAGCTGCTCCTATCAGGAGATTGCATAAGCTTAGGATATGAAACAGACAGAGATCCTCCTTTAAGGCAAAAGTTGAGAAATCAAATAAGAGACAGTAAACACTATCCAGCTTAGTTCTGATAACACAAACAACCTCCAAACGGGAGAATACAAATACGTTACTAGAACATCTTTTTGCCTTTTAGGAACAGCAAGCTGTTCTTAACGAGGTCACCTCAAAGAAACTGCGCTCTGTTTAGTTTCTGCTTCAGTCCACTTTCAACTGAAATGAACTGACTTCATGAGCTAAAAATGCTTTGTTCTACCTAAATGAGCACACTTAAGTGCAGTCAGACGGAGCTCAGCAGATAAGAAAGTAAACGCTGAATACAACGCTGGGTTATGATCACTTCCAGTGCAAACAGATTCACTGCAGTCCAAAATAAATGCATTCAGTTAGCAGACAGCATTCTGATGATTAAAACCGCTACTAACAAAGCAGCTGATGACTATTAAGACTATTCTGGGGGATTCACCAATCCAATTCGTGCTGGCCAGGCCTCCTTTCTGGCTCTAATTTCATACATTATCCGCAATAATGTCATCAAAAACATTTTGATTAATCAAAATTGATACAAAGTGTATGATACATACAGGGTGAGTGTCATAGTGCCCGTGGTTTTTATTACCGTAGTTTTACTGTTTTCTCCCTCTGTGTGAGTCCCAAAGATTCTGTCACCTTGTTCAGCGTTGCTGTCTTCATGTCTCGTCATTAGTTATTTGCCTCTACCATTTTTACTTTGAAGGTTAGTTTTCTCGTGTGCCTTGTTTTGGTTTTACTTCCTGCTTTTGTTTCCCTCCTTCGAGACGGTCCGCTGTTCACTGTTTTCACCTGCATCTAGACACCGATCAATGTGTGTCGGCTCGTCTGTTTGTTCCCTGTTGTTCTCCCGTTTGTTCCCTTGCTCCTTGTTCTTTTGGTGCTTCTTTATGGATTCTTGTTTACCTTTTCAGACTGGACTCTGGACTGGGTTTGATCTGACAGTAAATGCTCATTTTCTATTGCTTTCCCTGCCTCCCTCTGTGTTCTGCTTTTGGATATTCTCACTAATATTATATGAGAAAATGAGACACATGGCTGACTTTTTTTTTTCAGCAACAGCCATTTGAGCTATGCATATTTTTTGATCCAATGATCTCTCTATGTAATTGTTTTGATCATTCTACTAGATTCAAATTTCACAGGAATCCAGCCATTTACATTGATCCACAGTTCAGCAGTTCATGTTACCTTACCTGTTCTCTATGTGTTTTTGAATATGCATTTTACAATCAGTTACTCAGATACAGTGTTCAGTTCATTCTTGGCAGCCAGTTTGTTATTTGAGAAAATAACTAATAATCAAATATGTTGATCTTTTTGTTTTTTGGCTGATCTTTTCACAACAACAGCAAAAAAAAACCTAAAGCAAGCTACAGAGTCTCCTGTATAAACACACTACAGCTGCACACAAATGAAGGAAGCCCACATGTAGCTGGAACTGAGCCAAAAATAACACATGATGTCATATTAAATTGTGGACCAACCAAAAAAAAACCCCAAAAAAACAAAACGCATGGAACCGCACGCACACAAAATCACACGCAAATGCGTTCACATATACTCGGATCCATATTCAATAAGAAATATTACAGCTAATCATAACATATGAAAACCTCCAAAACAACGATCTTCAGCTCTGAATCACGCTAATGTGCGTACATGCACACACACACATACACAAAGACAGCTTCCCCGACTGTATAATTCATTTCTCGTCTCTGCATCAAATCTGCTTCTGTCTCCATGGCAACCTTTCTAGGCCAGGAAGAAGGCCGAACAGAGAGAAATAATAAATAAAGGAGGAGGACTAGAGATGTAGAAATGGAAAGAGAGGAAGGAAAAAGTCAGCAGAGGAGAGGCATAAAATTGATGAGAGGGTAACTGAAAGAGGAACAGTCTGTGTGTCTCTAAGCAGGCAGAAATGTGCTCGTCTGTGTCTTTGTGTAAGAGCAGAGCCCACACACACTCCACTATCTGTGGTCAAAATATCCTACCACTGGGTCACTTGGGTTAAAGAACCCAGAGCGTACAAAGCCTTCAGAGTCAGATAAACACAAACACTGAAGTGTCACCACCTGGCTGGCTCCCAAATATGCCACATGGGCTTCATGCATGTGATACAGCAGCTGGAATGGTGACTTGCCACCATTGCCACCTATTCTGCATTTCACTGTCAGCTTCTTACCCTCGGCCTCTTTTTATTTATCTATTGTCCTGTCAGGGCGTGCAGCTGTAATAGACCTGCTAATTCTCTCATCAGGACTAGCTTACCCACCATGAGGCGTACCATTTCAGGCATTAACACTTTCTGGAAAGATTTTATAGCGCTTACAGTGTCATGACGAGTTATCATTGATCTGCACACTTTTGTTATCTTTACTTTATATGTTCTACTTGGCTAGCCCCACATACACACATATGGTTAAATAGATAAACACACTAACATACACATGGCAAAGCAAATAAACACACTCACACACGCATGTTGAAACAGAGCAGTGGAGAGAGGGGAAACGATCACGATCTTAAATAACTACAAAATGCTGCACCTGAGTATAGGCAAGTCACTGTAATATGTAAAGAAACCAGTTTGAGATGATTAATTATCCTGCATCAGAAGATGGGTATACTGTGGTCATAGTATTTAAATGATGATCAGTTGATACTAAGGGGCCCAAAGTGTGCCAAGAAAACAATCTCCCACACCATTACACCAGCAGCAGCCTGAACTGTTAATACAGGGCTTGAGGCCAGCGAGCCTGAGTGAATTGTAGCCTCAGTTTCCTGCTCTTTGCTGACTGTAGTGTCACTTGGTGTGGTTTTCCGCTGCTGTAGACCTTTTGCTTCAAGGATGCTTCAGAAATGCTCTCCTGTATACCTTGGATGCAATGTGTGCTAAGACAAAACTAGTTATTAATGATAACTAATTCAAAAATTATTTACATGTTGACTGCATGTGTTTGTTGTACACATATAATACAAGTAAGAGACAAATAAAAAATCCAAAGTCATTCTGCTCATGCTACTCACTGCTCCAAAGTAATGATGAGAGAAACTTGTTCTGATTGAAGAAAATTAAAACGTTTGCCTTAAGTCATCACTGCTCAGCCTGTTAGTCAAGCACTACAAGCCTGCTATCCCTTTTCAGCTGCACGCTGTACACTAACTGGCTGTATAACGCTTTTCTTAGCAACCCCCTGAGAAAATTTGAGTCCAGGGCTAGAGGGCAACTCTTCCAAGTGAATAGCTAATTATGCTGGCTCAGCCCTATGGGAGCATTCACACTTAAGCACTGCCAAACAAAGGCATCCCTGACTTTTGTTTTGTTTTGTTTCTTTGCAGGATTGATGGTCTAATGCTGCGCTTCATTTACCTCCGAAGTCAGATGTCAAAGCAGGGAATGACATCACTCCCGACTTGACTGCGTTCAAGCCGGAAAAGAAAGGAAAGAAGAGGATTTGTTTTGCTCCTAGCAATGTAGAAGCATCCATCTAGCAATACAGTATAATGTCTGTTTTTCTGCCCTTAAACACAAAGATGGAGCCTGGTTGGGTCTCTGTGTGTGACTTATTTAGTAAGTCACTTATTTAGTAAGTCACAAATACAAAACAGTAGTAGTACAGATGAGAGGTTTTGCAGTTTTTATGTGCACTTCCACCAACATGGATTTTGAAGTAAAGGACTTTCTGAGCTGGAAATCCAACTTGAGGGGGCGTTCCAGTTATAAATTCAGTCTTGGAAGTCAACATTTCCAACTTCTAACTTTAAATAAAGTATTAGCAACACTGGCACTCTTAAGGCAAGCCAACCAAGTTGCTGTGGATACCTTTACATTAACGAGAGCTAGCTAGTGCTGGACCATTTGAATAAACGTGGCTGATATGGTGCTCGACATTCTGAACTTTCATCAACTTTTCAGCATAAGTAAAGTGAAGCAGCAGATCCACAATTCAGTTCAGCAACACACGACATTACTTCATTCAAAGTCAATGAGACACAATCCTCCCTTACTCATCTTACAGACTGTGATGCAAAGGTGGATGTTGCTAAACGCACTCAAGCACAAACAGCTTCATCACATTGTACAGAAGAGTCGATCTCATAGGAATAACGTCTCACCTGCAGACGAGTGTGGCAATGATGACGCACCAAGCGGTGCAGCAGCAGTCAGCGCTAGGCTGCTGGGAGTGCATATGGGAGTGTGAGGACTCATCACTCTTGCGCCGCCGGCAGCAAAGCCAGAAAGAGTAGAAAAGGAGGAAAATAAGGTCCAGGCCCAAACACAGCAACGCCACAGCACCGAGGAGCAACACAGACTGAGGAAAGAGTGAGAGAAAAAACAAAAAACCAATTAGCAAAAACAAGACATTTGTGATTTTTGTACAGTTTGTGTTACACGTTTTCCATTAAACTTTGTCTTGATTCATTCAGATGCATCGTGTTTGAGAGGTTTCCTTTATCACAAGGAAGTGGGCCATTTAGGATGTGGGTTAAGGAAGCAAATTAGCTGATATGAACAGAAACCAGACACACCAACAGACCACATGATTTGCCAGACACATGTGAATGTATTTGCAAAACTGTGTTCCTGTCTCCTGCTACTTGAGGCCCCCAAAATAGTGACTGTTAAATGGGCTTTTGATAGACACCATAAAATTTTTACCTTCTCCTGTATTTGCACACCATCAAGCACATGCACACACACACCTTCACAAGTGAGAGGAAGCGCTGCTGCTGGGGAGCTGTATGCGCCAGAGACCCACCACACAGATCACATACCCTCTAAAAGCTTTGAAGTGTAAAAGAGGGTGGGGGTGATGGGGGTAGACAGAAGGAGAAGTAGGGGGAGTAAATTTGAAACAAAAAAAGACACGCTGGAGAGACGTACAAGGAAGCAGATGTGAAAAATGACTGAAGTGAACTCTAAAAAAGGAAGAAGCCGGTAAAGACAGACACGAGAGCTGTTACAGCAGTTTGGCTGGGACTGATGAAATCTTTTTTTATCTTACACACACGCTGAAATGTTGATTTTTCTTTCCCCTCTGGGACTGTCTGGAAAAGTCATTGTACTGGAGGACCATGAGGGACAATTACACGTTTCTGGAAAACCAAAAATTTCCACCTGCTAGACTACTTAAGGCAGACAAAGGAATTCTGCCACGGAGCTACATGGTGACAAACTGCAACAGTGCAACTCTGGGGACCCTTGATGATAAACACAATGGGACTCCACCTCCACAAACACTTCCTGACTTCCCAAGATTTTAAACTGCTGCTTTTTTGCTACTGACCTCATATTTTTGCTGATTTCCAGACGGCAATGCCCTTACATCTTTAAGCTTATTAAAATATATCAGGAAAAGCAATCTCTGGGACTGTGTCTCTTAACCCAACAGGATTCGTGCAAGGATTAGAAGAGCAAAAAAAAGAACACACACACGAAGAAAAACAGACAATCACTGCAGTTTTAAAGGTCTTCTTCCTTGAGCCTCTTAGAATGGTTCCAATGAAAAAATAATGGAGAAACATGAACATCCTCCTAAGGATTGAACCAGCTATGTGTAAATATGGGTCTAAACGAGTTGCTAAGCACCTATATTCAATACGATGTCAAAACCACTAGGCATGGCACTACTTTTGAAGTAAAGGACTTTCTGAGCTGGAAATCCAACTGAGCTAGACGCCAATGTTAGCATGCTAGCATGAGCACAAAAAACAGTGCTAACCTGTTAGTAAGAGACTGTGCCACGTTTGCGTGTTCAGCATCTTAGTCTAAAATGTTAGAATGAGGGGCCAGCTAAAACTGCAATGTTCTCACTTCTATTTCTACTTTCACTGCCTCTTTAAATTGGACTTTTTCAGTAAGCAGTACAATTCACGCTAGCTACTCACAAAAGCATATAAGTGATAACTTGTCTTTGAAGGCACAAATCTCTTTTCACATTAAGAAAAACTATGCACCCTAATAATGTCAGTGCTTCTTGGTGTGTGAGCTGAGGCACATGTAACAGCACTATAGCACCATACCAACACATAGGGGGCTAGAGCCAATCTAATCAGGTATGGGTTCATTAGAATACTACAGCAAAATTTTTCATACAGTATATGTGTAGTGAAACATGCCAGGCATCATTATTTACTAAACGCATCAGTCTACTGTGTGAGATCCTACAGTTATGGCTGTGACCTGGTGCAATGTTTAAATGTGATGTACCTCATTACAAGATAAGTTACAACTATAGTATATGGACAAAAGTACTGAGCTAGCTATACTTTATACCTACAGGAGCTGCTTAGCATTGAAAATCTAGCCAACGAAGCTCCCGGTGCAGTTTTTTGCTGATGTTAATGCCAGAGGAGGTTTGGAGCTCTGCAGTTATGGAGTCCACAGTGTTGGCGATGTTTACACACTACGTCCCTTGGCCATTGTCTGCCATTTGTGTAGTTTTAAAAGTTGTCTTATTACACTACCACACGCTTATTCCTAAAATAGCTGTGCTGTACAAAACAAACAGGTCTGTCTTAAATTATCCCCTCCAGTAGTTTTATTTTAAAAAATTTAAGTATTTTATTGTGCAAATTCTGACTGTAAGAAAAAATATTCATTAGTGAGGGTCCATCTCAGCAAATGTGCTATTAGCAATGTTGAGCCCTGCTCATCAGAAAGAAGGAGGAGGACAAGGAGAAGAAATCTGGTTATTACCCAGCTATCCCTGACTGTCTCCTCCCAACAGATTAAAGATGATGAGAGAGGAAATGACATGAGTTTCCTGATTCTTAGTCTATGGTATTATGTATAGGTATGTGTGTATGTAAAATCAACAAAGGGATTTAAACTAAATGGAGATACAGATTAACCGTAACAGACTGGCAATGAAACTGCACATATACATTATGATACATGTCACTAGTAGGACACATTCATGGAGAGAAAGTAATATTTTTACATGAATTCCCGGTTTCCCCTTTCATAAGAGTTCAATTTTGGTTGGATTATGTTTTTTTTCAAGTGGCCGAGATCTGATTTCAGAGCAAACTGCTCATGATGCTGTGGTGACTCGCATGCCCAAAAGAACAATGGCAAAGACGTCACATGTCATACAGAAATAAACATGGAGGTCAGAGTTAGTGTTTACATTTTCTACTTCATAAGTTTGTGTGGGAAAATTTGTGAGCAGATGACAAAGAGCACAAAGACGACAGCCAGCTTTTTAATTATGGCATTTCTTGTGGCGTGTGTGGGTGCAGAGTCGGAGCCATGAGTGGTGGCATTGTACCATGAATTGCTTCACAGAGACAATTTTCAGGTTGTCACAGGCTATTTTAACTACATAATAGAATTGTGAATGTAAATTTCAGTTCAGAAACCAGAAAAAATAACTAGACTTCTGCCTGCAGTCTGAAGACAGCCTTCGGCACTGAAACAGTTTCATGCAATGACTAAGCCAAAATGGAAAAGAAAAAAAGAATACTGTACTGGCCTGAATGAATGAGAAGATCATCAGATATCAGGGGACTAGGTAATTCTTTCTGCAGATTTGTTTTTGTGTTTGCAAGTCTTATTTACAGCCTTACTGTTGCTAGGCAGGGAAATATTTTTGGACTGTTTATAGCATGTCTTTCAGGGTTAATACAATTGTTTGGTTAACCCAATTAAACACAGAGCATGAGTGAGACAGCAAGGCTGCGACATGCTTTGCTACAACATTGGAAAGAAACTCACTGTGAACACAGAGAAAATCTCCTGTTCCCATATGATGGGCTGAAAGGTGAAAACCCAAGCCTCCAAACACAGCTTAAACTCATGAAAAACGTAGGCTAGGCCATGCAATCAAACTGCAGGGCTTAAAAATTGGCATTAGTCAAAACAGTATTTAAAAACGAATTAAATGTCATTTTTTCATCAATAAACTCACATTTTCAGAGTGTGCATTTTTGATTTTAAAAAAGCAATTTTCACAGAAAACCTGGGCGTCTGAAAAACAACTAGTAAACAGATCATCAAAAAAGCAAGTAGTTCAAACAAATGCAACTAAAATCAACTACATACAATAAAGCTATCTATAGATAAACTATACTACAGACTATTAAGTCTGTTCATATAAAGAATTACATATACAATCCAATGCAAAAGTCTTAAAACACCATTGAAATTTACCTAAACACGTGTAAATGAAAATTAATAAGATACGCCATATAAGGCATAAACAGAGTTTGTACAATTTTAGTGAGCTTGAAAGTCAATATTTGGAATATTAAACCCCTTTTATTCTTCAGCACAGACGAAACCGTTTTAGGCAAACTTTCTTCTAATTTCTTATTCCAGGCTTCTTGAAGGACATTCAAAGCTCTTCTTTGGATGCTGGCTGCGTTTTGTTCCATAAAGATGATCCTCCTCTAAGGCCAATGCTATCACTGATAGTATTCATGCCCGATAGTTTTTCTATCCAGGTATGCCTTTGTAGCACTGTTTGGGATCATTGTCATGCTGAAAAATAAAGGATTTGCCAATGAGATGCTTTCCAGATGGTATTGCACGGTGGATCAAAATCTGATGATACTTTTCTCTGTTCATAATTCTCCCAAAACAATGACAGTCTCCACCCTGTTTTACAGATGGCTGTAGACACTCACTGTTCTACCTCTTCTGTGCAGACTAACAACACTTTGGACAAAAGCTTTCAAATTTGGATTCGTCACCCCGTAAGTCCCACTGCCACTGATTTTCAGTGCAGTTCTTGTGTAATTTGGCATACCTCAGCTTTCTCTCCCTCTTTCCCCTCCTAAAGAATTACTTCTTCACAGTCACCCTTCCACCGACACCATTTCCGATAAAGCTTTGGAGAACAATAGATGGATCAACTAAAAGGCCAGATGCATTTTACAGGTCCTGTGTCGTGTCGTTGTTTATTTTTTTGTTTCTTAAGGACATGACTTTCAGATACTGTTCATCTGCTTAATACATCTGTTTTGTGTCCTCCACTTGTCCAGTTCACTCAGATCTTTTAAGGAGACACTGCACTGAAATGCTGAGATATGGGAATCATCTCTTTGGTGCATTACTTTTTTATGTATGTCAAAGACCACTAAAAAGTTTCAACAAATTCTGGCACCTTGGAAGCAAACTGTAAAGAGATAAGGGCTGGCTCAGTACTCAGTAGAAAAAAGTGAAAACCCTAACCCATCACAAATTGGGTCTTGGAGATTATCAAACCCCAAAATTACTCAGTGCTTAGTGTGGTTAAGAGACGTAATGAAGTGACAGTTTATGTTTAAGCAGCTAGAAATGAAAGATATCTCACAGTTTGCAGGAAATATGATTTGAATGATCACCTGCCAGTGAAAAGTGCAAATCAGCGAGTCATGACTGTTATGTTTACAAAGCAACAACAACTGACCTAGTACTCATAGAACTCCTCCTGGTGTGCTTGATGGCTGTTAGATTAACTGTCAGGCTAACAAACCATCAGTGCAGATTAGGCGTGGATCAATTAGCCCCTAATAAGCATGGTGAGCCTGGGTGTACATTAGTGTGTGCGTGCGTGCACATCTCCACACTAGAGATCAGCTTGCAGGCTGGAGGAGGGGCTAAACGTTAAACACCCCGGCACACTGATCTACTTTCAATCTGCCCATTTAAGTGTGTGTACATGCACTCCCACAAGTGTGCATGCATGTGTGTGTGTGTTTGAGATGACAGGATCAATCACTTCCACTTCACTGAGTTGTCCTTGCACTCTCCCTGCCTGTGTGTTACTCTGTAATTTGGCCTACTATCCTCTCAACTTCTTTCCTGAGGCATTCACTGACCTCAAGTTCATTCTGTTAATATTCACCTGTGCCACTGGGTCAAAGAGCTACCAAAGCATAAAGGCATGGACAGCGCACACAAAAAACATTCAACGCTAGCATCATCTTTCTAAACTGCTACGAGGAAATGCCTTCTTCAGTGCAAACTGTAGCAAACCATCCAAAATACCAATTACTGACTTACTTTCCACAGCTGGCAATATGAAAGTGTGTGTTATTACAGGTCACATGATTCCTCTGTAATGTTCTGCAGCTGCTTAACTGTGGCTGCGAGCTGACTTTGCGATTCCACCATAACGCAAACAGATGAACACAAATGCAGAACCTCAGGATAAGAGCTCCTATTTCAGCTATCCAGGAAAAAAAACGCAAACGGTTTTCTTCACAAAGCCACAGAGTCAGCATCCCCACTACAGTCAAAGTCATCACAGACCAGTGAGTGAGTGAGACATGGTGTGAGAGGAGAGCTTTTTTCTTTTTTTTTGTGACCAGCTTCAAAAGCTGAATGCAAATGAACCCGAGCCAAATCACATCAGAAAGAAAAACACTGCACAGAAGAATCTCTCTCTATTGTGTGTGTGTGTGTGTGTGTGTGTGTGTGTGTGTGTGTGTGTGTGTGTGTGTGTGTGTGTGTGTGTGTGTGTGTGTGTGTGTGTGTGTGTGTGTGTGTGTGAGAAATGTCGTGGTGCGGTGACGAACACCGTGTGCTGAAAGACACTGTGTAAGACCTTGTTTGTTATGTGTGCGCCCGAGTGTTTATGTGCTTCTCAGCTGGATGAGTAGATGCATGAAAGCCTTTGAGACAGATATACTGAGCCAATCTAAAGACGGGCTTCAGTGAAAGAGTGAAAGAAAGAAAGAGAGCATTCTTCCACAACAGACTCCAGCCCTCCCCTTCACCCTCCCCCCAGTCCAACTCACCCTCCTTCTCCTTGTCCTTCTCAACCTCTATCTCTCCCTCCTCTGCGTCTAGCCAGAATTAACGATTTCACCCTGAATGGAACCCCTACATTCACTCACTCACACGCACACTTGCGAAATAACACACACGAAACCCCCCCAAGGGAGCTGTGTGACCTCATCTCAACGAGCAAGCTCTAAATGCGCTGACACAGAAAGCGAACATACTGTACGTGACATATATGTATGTATGTGTGTGTGTGTGTGTGTGTATATATATATATATATATATATATATATATATATATATATATATATATATATATACAGTGCACGCAACGTCTACAGCTGTACAAACAAACGTATGGTCGTAGCACAAAATCCTCACTGACATAGAAACCGCCTCGTTTGCTAAAATATGTCAGGATGTAATTAGTCTAAAAGGGGGGTCCTTAAAATTCCAGTGGGCAAACACATTGGCACACACATCTACAAAGGCCCTTAGTTAAACACTGAATAGCTCGCAGGAAGTGGCTATTTGGCAATTTGGAAGCACCTCCCATGGCTCATGGAGCCTTCTCTCTCTCCTCTCGGCTCCAATCAGTCCCTTTTTTATGTTTCTCACTCCTCTTCCTCCTCCTCCTCCTCTCTCCCTTCTTCTCTCTACGGTTCTCATCTCCCTCCCCTTGTTCGTGGCTGTGGGTGCCTTCCCACGCTCAGCGCATGAACTTGTACGCCCTCCCTTCTCTCCCCGTAGTGTCAGCAAATGCATTGAGGGATGACTGCGGTGCATGAAATGTGAGATCCTGAGTGATGTGCCTTTGCTTTATATGGCCTAGCGAGGCTGGGTTTACTGCTGCAGAGACCTGGGAGTCACCTTGTTTGAGGATTCTAATGAAATGCAGCAAAACTGGGGCTAATCCCCCCCCCCCTTTCAAGATGAAGCTGCTTTCCAATGCACCGTTCCTGACTCAGTCAGTGTTTAATCCAAGAATGATATCAATTAGTTTTATGCTTTCAAAGAAATCTAATTTGGGATTTTTCCTCATTAGTTTTTTCCAAGTATCAGGTTCATTTTAATCCAATAAAATGCTGAAAATTTGTGGAAAAACGGACCATCGGAGAGCACAAAGTGCTGACTGCATATTTTGTCCAACCAACCCTCGCAAATCAGCAGATATTACACTGATAATGATATACAAGTAGGACAATCACATTGGGATTTCTGCCAGTGATAAATGACTTTACATATTAATAGGTTTTCAAAATTGTCTGTGATTTATTTATGGCCATTGGTTCCTACACTTCTAATGGTGTCTAGAGAGCCAAGAAATCAATTCCTACTCACTACCTCATATTACAGATTGCATATATGTATGAGCTGCAAGCAGTTCATCAAGAGTGATGATACTTTCACAAACCACCACATTTTATCATTGAAAGGTAAAAAAAAAACCCCAATCTGTCCACAGATGATTACACAGACTTAATATGGATTCATGGCCTGTGCTGGTGTCCAACTGGTACCTTTTTTGCTAAACAGAGTGAAGAATTATGGGAATTTAACCAACGTCGATCATGCTATTCATAGGTTGACTGCTAATTGGCTGACTAGTTGGCTTGGAGATTGAGGGGAACAACAGCAGAGTTCTCGATGAACAAGAAGAAGGGCAAAAAAAATGTAAATATAAAAAAATAAAAATCACAAGACCTCAGACAATGGCTTTTTTCATTGTTTTTTCCTGTTTGATCATGACAGGGGTCAAAGCACAAACAATGGGACAAACAGCCCACATTACTGACTGCTCCATGTGTTTTTGGCACTGCCATCAGGTGACAGTACAGTTTCAGCACGTAGACGGGGTCCTGCACAGCTCTGTGTAGCTGCTCCAGCCTACCAACACTGCATCATGCCACGCGCTTTACAAGGTGAAAAAAACACCAGGAGCACTGTTAACAAAGGTTTATAGTTTCAGAGTGTAAAACAGTGTTTACTTACTTCGTTTGATTTTATTTTTTGAAATTATAAGTACCTTCGGTGCTTAGTACTACGCTGTGTTATGTTGGATATTTTATGTGTCAGAATAGGAGTTCTACAGCAAACTAAATTTAATTTGCAAAAAAATAAGTCTTAACTGATTACTAAATTCATTGATTTACAGGTTCTCCACAGTCTGGGACTTACAGTGCAATTCAAATATCCGGATATCTGTTGCAAGACTTCAGTTCAATGAACCAGTCACTGTTTACAAATGTAAATACGTCTTTAAAAAGGCTAATAGAGGCTAAACCACTGTCAGACAAGCACGAGTGGGTTTGAGATTGCATTTCTATTCCCTTATTTACTCTCTACGTGGACTACAAACGTATTTGGCAGAAAATAAATGGAAGACAGAAAGATTCCTTTACCTTCTCGCTTTTCTACAGAGTCAGGCTATTCATATGCAGTATCTATTTATATAGATTCATCTGTCTATGACTGTGGAACAAGAATAGGCTCACAGATTTTATTCTCTCTTTTTTTCTCTCTCACACACACACACACATTCACACAGCGCACTGATCGATGCAGGGAGAGACCCCACAACTCTGGCTGCAGGACGGCTTCAGTCACCACTTGGCCACTCTGCTGTGAAATTACAGTGTGGGCATGTGGCAGGAGGTACGATGATGAGGCAATGCTGCACGATGAAGGAGATGATGAATTTCTGAGTGGGAGGTAATTATTCTCCCGCACTTGTCTTACCTTCTGGTACTCAGAGTCCTCTGGCCTGAAGTCGCTGCTCACTGTCTGAAACTCGATGTTGAAATGAGGCAACCGGTGGAGCAGATTCACCCACCAAGGCGGAGAATAATTCACCACGGCCGCCATCCTGATGCAGCTGCCTGCCGGCTCTCACTTCACTCTTTAGCCCGATTCCTCACAGGGACACTGTAAAAGAAACAGCCAATCACTGCATCTGAGGAGGACACGAAACAACTTTTAATGTCACCAAACGCATTAGATGAAGAGTAAGACGCAGCATTCGCATGTTATCATAAGGCTAATGTGATGACCTAACAGTAATCAATACCCACTAACAGGGCGGGTCAAAAATGCCAATATAATGGATACCCTCTTTATTCATTAGTTATGCATATATTTTCACAATTTATTAATTTCAATAAGAGTATAGCTGCTGAATCTTTCGTGATAATTTCCCATTGGACCAATATAAAACACCCCTGCTGTAAAACACAGGGGTTACAGGTTTCTGTGTGTTTTGTTACAAAGGCAAAAAGACTGCAATATGACATATGACTTTACTATTTGGGAGGTTGCCTTCCTTTACAGTGATGTATGTTTGGCTTATTGCCAGTATCACAATGCATTATAATAACTATATTATACTATATAACAACCGCACAACAATTATCACCGATAACCTATTAAATGTAATTAAAGCCCGACAAGACATTCAGTAAGTGTACATTTCGCCCAAACGTTAAACCTGTACATGAATTATGGCATGACAAGAGCATCCATGACAGCGTCACCCAATTTACGCCCATACTGCAAAAACACAGGCTTCGTGAAATAAATGTGTCTTGAACGGGAGGGGGGGATGGCCGTTGTACTGAATTTACTGTATGGGTACATGTAGGTCAGCCCCTTCGCGGGTACCCTTACACATTCAGCATTCAAGCCTTATTTATCTATCGCAGCGCTCAATAAAATGTTAGCAAACCCAGATTAGCTAGCTCTATCCCGCTTTGTCCATTAAATCTACCGCAGTACCACAGAGTCGTCAAGGCAACGAGAAGGGAGAAAAGGAAGAATTCATTTTGAGGTCTGCGTGCCTGTGGACATCCAAGTCCGTGTGCTGGGGTGGGTAGGAACCGTGTTATGACCTACCTAGTGAAGCCCAAGCGGATGCAGACCCTCGTTTGGTATAGTCTTGGAGGTCCAGACCGGCGTATACTTCACCTATTGTCTTCCCGAATCCGGCGGTAGATTTGAGCACGACAGCCGTGCGCTGTTGCTGCATCAACGCGGCCGGACCGAGCTAGCTGCAACGAGCGAGTCGCTTGTAGTCCCATCCACATTGAAAAGAACGGAATAACGGTCACCGACCCGGTCCGCTCACATTTCACCGAGACGTCCTCCCGTTTCGACTGCCTTCACCCTCCGCAAAAGCGTCACGGCAGATTAGGGGTTAAATTATCTGACCAGCAAACCACTATCTATTTTTTTTAATAATAATACAGTTGCTGTCCTCCCCTGCTCACGGTTCGTGCTCGTCGGCGGTCTTCCCACAGTGACCGCCGGTTCAGCGTTGTGGCTCTTCAATTGGATGGTATTGTTGGAGCGTGAAGCAAACACGGTGCTTTAAAAGCCCTGAAGGACGGGGCTTTGCGGCAGCTCCGCGCGCGTGTGAGCGCGTGTGTTTCTGCAAGCGCGCGCCTGAGTTTGTAGATGTGTATGTGAGAGGGCAAATGCGCAAAAAAGCCTCCCCCTGGTGTTGAAGTGGTGGAAGTACACATTAGACGTTTTATCCTCCACAATGGTGAAGATTATTTTAGAAAGCCTATATGACTACGACACAGGTGGAAAGCAACACAATGGGTCTTTCACTAGAAATTGTTTTAAATGTTTTCCTGGAATATTTCCAAATTTGAAAAAAAAAAATCAGAAAAACAGTCCCAAACAATATTAATGTCTCCTACCAATAATAAATATAAATAAATATGATATCAGAGGTTGAGGGTTGCAGACTCAGGGGATGCACATCTTCAGTGTTGAGGGTGATTTTTTATTACATTATAATAAATACATAGAAATTATATTTTCACTTGTACTTTTAACACTGGGCTAATTTCAAATACATACATTTTGAAATAAAATCCTATATTTCACTGGTTGTTCTCTGTGTTTTCCCCAGAGGCACCCCTTTTGTTCTCAGACTTATTCTCTACATGAGAAGAGATCCATGAACAACATTATGGAGTAATGACACTTAACTCTGTCACTATTCTGAGGAGTTTTAGTAAAGAGTTTCTCTTTTGTTTCAGCTAAAACTCTTGATCATGATACTGTTGGGAGGTTTTTGTACAATCCTCAGTGCCAGAGCAGGTCTGGAGCTGTGCAGTTCTAAAGTCAGCAGAGTGTTGGTGATTTTTTTTCTCACTACACCTCAATCAGCTTTTGTTGTGGTTCCTATTACAGCACAACACTCAGCCATCTCTTTAAAACTACACATTATTCACAAAGGTTTGTAAAGACAGACGGCATGGCTATGTGCTTGATTTTATACACAGTGGAACTGATATTAGCTGACTTCAAACATTAAGAAGTGTATGGACACAAAGGGTGTAACAACAAAAAAAAAATAGGGGGTACATGCTACTTCTCTCAGAAGTGTTTGGGAAAATAAGCACAAAATGTAAGTACAGGTAATAGTTTCTGGGAAGGACCACATGAGACTGGAGATTTTATTAGAAAAACATTTTATTTACTGTATCAGAAATTAAGTTACACTGATCATGTGGAGACAAATGCACTCGATCATTGATTTTATTGACTCATTTGTCTGTTTTAAAGCACAAGTATTATTGGCATTAGACACAGTCCCTGTGTATCCTCCCCTGCTCTCACCGTTTCAGTATTGCAGCAGCCTGATCTATAACTTATTCACAGTTTGGCTCAATAGTGCATCAGTTAAGAGCTTTCCCTCAACCACACCGCAGACTCAGCTATAACGAACTAAGCATGCAAAATATATTAGTGTGCTGACTTTCATGTATTACCAAATAAGGCATGTGCAAATGTGATTTTATGGATTATTACAGCCTGATGAAGCCAGATGAATTTAAAGTGATGCCTGCTAGGTTAGCAGAAATAAATGCATTTATTACTGTAATTTCAATTTGAATTCCCATGCAGCAGGCAAAAAGAAGCAAAAATAAATCTGACTAATTAAACAGAGATATTTGGCTCAAGAATAACACACTCAACAAAAATGGGCTGTTCGTTTTATGTTCTTGTCTGATTAAAGAAAAAAAAAAAAACATCTCATAACCTTACATCAACACTGAGACACGTTCTGAGAATATTCCTGTTATTGGCATTGGCATGGGAGCAGCTCGTGTTACACAGTGAATATTGTCATTGATATTACAAACATTATTGGAACAGCCCAGCTTTTATTTGCAGCTTCAGTAAGAAGTTAAACTTCTTAGTAACTATACTCAGTAACTATACTTAGTGACTACTCAGCTTCTCGATGGGCGTGACGGAGACACGATGATGTCATCAGAATCATCAGAATAGAAAGCGGCGTCTTCATCGATGTCACGAGACTCGCTCTGGGCTGCAGGAGACATACAGCACGCATGTTTATAGGTGTGTGGACGCACTCCTCTATAATTACCTTTAACACTTACATTTAAGAACAAAGGCCATGAAAGAAATAAACACTTGCTGTGACCTCTGTCTGACCTTTTGTGAGTGTCTTCCTGGAGGCAGAGATGTTAGACGCAGGCCGGGTATTTTTCTTTACACCTTCCTCTTCACCATCATCACTGAGAGATGCAGCATCTTATTAACAGAACAGCAAAGAGTAATTAATGCCATTCAGCCACACCCTCAGAGACACATGTACAGATGCTATAGTGCTAACAGCATGCATTTAAATATGGACCAGTTCTGCTCTCGTGGCATTGACTAAACTTTTCAACAAATAAAACCCTGTCTGTAGGAATCTAGAACAGCTCAGCGAGGGAGTTCATGTTGCTCATGATAGGCCTTTCACCACATTATTAAAAACATCAAATGAAGATGGTAAAAAACAGCTTCACTGGAGGCTGTCCTTTACAACTTATAAAATATAACTACAATGTAACCAGTGAAGCATGACACAATACGACACACTGTAAAGCTCCATAAGAAAGCACGTGTTCTCAGATCGAAAAGAAGCTGGAACGATGCAGGTTAAACTCTCTCAGTGAAGCCCACAAGGTATCAAATGCAGAGGCATCCTTGTAAGATTATAGGGGGGAAAATGCTGACATCACTACTTTGCTCTATGCACAAGCATGCTGTGACATGCTCAATACTCTGGGACATGGCGGGGAAAGTAATGGGGGAGTCAGTTAGGGCAGACAGATGTGAAGGCAGGACTCCTGAAACAGAAACAGCTTCGCACAATGTTCTCAGAGAACTCCTAACTTTCTTGCTTAGGAAGGATTGAGGATAATTCACAGAGCGGTTCAGTCACATGGAAAGTTCCATGCTCATTCGATCTGTTCATAATTAATCACTGTCATCATCTGATTTCCTATTTTGGCATTTAACAGGAAAAAATGGTTCTACTTCGGCGCTGAAATGAACTGCATCACAGCATGACACAGTCAAATCCCTGCAATCGTTTGTGTGATGGCTCTGCTGATGGGAAGCTGCGACAGACCTGAGTCATTGCGGATGTTGCGATCGCTTGACGTGAGCGCATTAAATATAATTCTGTAAAGTTTAATTAACATTGAATTACTTGCAGAGAGTTTGGGGGATATTTTTCCAAACTCTTTTTTTCTTCTTGTCATTTGCGCCTCTGTTTAAACAGTTAAGCTCCTAAACAGTCTTTTTTACTCCTAGTAAAGTAGAGGCAGTAGTGGTGTGAAGGTCTGCTGAGTGCCCTCTTAAGTCTTTATTTTATTTGAGGCAGACGGTGCCCTCGCTGGTGCTGAGCAGACAGGGACAATAGAATTACATTACTGCTCCAGCGAAATCCATCAATACTCAAAGCAGTGCCGGGGGGAAGGAATCATAAGTGATTTGGAACCTGAGAGCAGGGAGGTGCATACATCAGTGAATATGAAGTCTGAGCACTGAGCAGTTACAGTGTAGCACGAAGGCACTGAATACATTTGTACAGCGTGTTGGGGTGCATCAACCCCTATCCCTGAACTGAAGATGGATGGAGAGCGAGAGCTGTGACTTTTTTTGGTTTTTTGCTGTGTTCTGATGAATATTTTGATAGTTTGCTGTGGATGTGTTTGCATAGAAACAATTTTTAAAAGATGGCGAGAACCTCACCTTTTTTGCTGGGTGGGTGTGGTAATGCACTTCCTCTTGGTGCCAGCGTGGGAAAATTGTTTTCCATTAAAGAAGGCACAGACCTAACACACAAACGCAAACAAGCAATTGTGGATTTTTTTCTTTGGTTTGACTGTTTGTTTGTTGTTTTGGTTTTTAATTCAGTGCATAAATGAGTCACCTTTCTTGTGCAAGACTACATCGAGCCAGATGTCCCCTGCACGCCGACTGTATCATCGTCAAGGCATCATCATCCAGCGTGTCACCAACGGAGGAAGCTTCATCGCTGAAGTTTGAGGATTTTTCAACCTGGAAACAGCAAAAAAGGGGGAAGAGATAAGAAAGCTTCAGCAGGGACAAAAGCTTACAGCCAACCCACCAGAAAATGTTTTTTAGAGCCACCTAGTGGTTATTTGTGTTAGCTGCAACGCTGACTCTGGCTTATTAAGGACATCATGATCTCTAGTAGGATTGTTGGAAGTACATCAGCACACAAGTAATTTCTGGTTTAATCAATTTTTCCCCTTTTGTTTGGGTTTGAAGGGAAAAAAAGAAAGAAAAACAAAATTACATTTAAGTCCTTCATTGCTGAAAATACTTCACACACCTGCTGATCATTACCCAGCATTAGAAAAACAAAATCAGCACTCGTTATGCTCAAATTAACCTTAACACGAGACATGAGTCTTCAAGTATCCATGAAAAGTAGCATTTATTGTTTTTATTAGTACACTGTTCTCGATGCTTTACAAGTACGGCTTGATATGAGTGCATCGCATGGAAGCGTGTGGGTAAAACCTGATTCAGTGCATCTTCCGGTAGCTCCTTCAGCTGCGAGTCTCTGAAGAGGTGGCCTCTTAAAGCTGACTGCAGCATCACCGTGTCCTTAAAAGAGAATGCAGAGGACGGATATGGACAGAAAGAGAAATCTGGGCCAGTGTCTAGACATTTTTTTTTTTTTACATAACATTTCTATCAGATATTAATAACTTCCTTTGCATAAGCGTGTTACATACCCTGTTTCTGTGCTCCCTCCAGCATATCTGAATGTCTAATGCTGCTTTCTCCATTTCTTCTTTCTCTCCGTCATCTGTGACTGATTCCTCACCTCCCTCTGCCTCCTCTTTGCTCCCCGTGTCCCTCTCCTCTCCCTCTCTCACACCTGTGCTGCCCTGAGTCTCCTCTGCCAATGTGGGAGGAAGAGAGGAAAGCTCAGCCTGTGCAAGTTTACTGTTTTCCTCCTCCAGAGTTTGGATCCGAGTTCGCAACTGTTTCAACTCCTGTCTGGGAAACACAAAACACACGCGTGCAAAGCAGTAAATAAACACAACTTTGCATGAAAAGCAAACTCCACCTGCAAATCATCATAATTATTAGTATTAGTATTATTATTACATATTTATCTATTACTTAAGACTTAAAATGGAATTACACTTGGCTTTTAACTTAAAACTACAATGATCAATTTTATGAACAATGCAAATTGAAGAAAAGTGTGGACACACTGAATCACACCCATGTCAAACACCAAATGCAGGAGTGAAAGTGTACTTATGCTGCCGTCTCTCTTCATCGTGTAGTTTTTTCTGTTCAGCTTTCCACTGTTTTGTCGCTTTCTCAAGTTTTTCTCTTTCAGCCTTCAGCTGTTTCAGTTCATCACTGGAACCACAGACAACACAGATTAAGTATAGAGAACAACAGCTGCTGTTACGGATGTAATAATGTGGTAGGTTCACATCATTCATTTATTAGACTTTTACATTTAGAAGTAGTGTTTTGTTTTTTAACTGAGCAGTCTCAGGCTGCTCGTCACTCACTCTCTACTTGACAGCAACTCTTCAAGTGCCATTTTCTCCTCCTCCAATTGGCTC
This sequence comes from Rhamphochromis longiceps, assembly GCF_057381845.1. NCBI lineage: Eukaryota > Metazoa > Chordata > Actinopteri > Cichliformes > Cichlidae > Rhamphochromis > Rhamphochromis longiceps. Next base: position 15,595,839 of record NC_140562.1, read on the forward strand.
AAGCGTTCCCTCAACTCCGAAACCTCCTCCCTTTCATCAGTGAGCGTTCCCCCGGAGACCACTGCCTCTGTTGCCATGGTAAACGCCAGACTCTCAGTGAGTGTGGTCTGGACTTCCTTATCCAATAGGATGGCGCTCTTTGGTGACTGGGCGTGTCTTTTGCTGTCTTCCAGCCTCTGACAGGAGGAGAGAGTCTGTTAGCTGCGAGCTTAGAAACAGAGGCAGGCAACTGCTCGTGTTTACATGAACAACTGGTTACGGCTTCCTCTCACCTTCTCCACCTCCAACAGCCGTCTCAACAGTCTCTGTTTACTCCACTCTCTGTAATCTGGGACACATCATTACACTATTTTCAGTAACATTACAGCACACAGCAGAAAACTGTAACCACTTTATGACCATCCTCTTGATCTCCAGGATTTTCACTTGTGACCAAAGTGCATTTAGTCTCCTTGTGTGTTTAATTGGAGGCACAGCATTTTGTTTTAGTTGTGGCTTAAAAACTACAACTTTTGAGTCTTCTGGAAGCTGCCTGCATCCATGACCACAAGGACTTTTTGCCCCTTTCGCCCAACAGCACAGATGTAAAGACTAATACCAATTCCTTTGTTTCCTTTGTCTTTGCATTGCACTTAATGTTAGCTGGAATGTAATCAGTAATGGCAACCTACGTAGATCATAAAGAAAAACTGTATTAACCAATTAGGATTTAAAAACAATACAATTGTTTTATAGCAGCGAGCTTTACTAGGAGACAGGAAGGCATGTTTCTAGTACAAGCTCCTTTAACGGGACCCTAAATCAACATATAGAACACACTGGTTCCAGTATCATTGGTTTTTTACTCCTCCCGGTTTTATACATATGTACATACTGTATGTAAAATATACAGCGAGTTGTAGGCGTTTTACACTGATATCTGACTCTTGCTGGTTTTTTCAGCACTATGTTGTGGCGTGTGAGAAAAGACCTTTGGCTCCTCCAGCAGGACTGTCGGTGTTGAGTTCTTCTCTGAGTGCCACGTTCTCTTGTTGAAGCTGCTCCAGGTTCTCAGTCAGACGGTGAACTGTGGAGCTCAAAGCTTTTTGCTGCCTCTGGGAGCATTTGCTCTCGGCTCGACAGCTGCAACAGAGCAGGTAAGGAAGTCTCAATGCCAGAAACATACTCGTTTATTCGTTAACCTTTTATAATGATGACGACGGAGATCCGTGATTCTCCTGAACTCGGCTACACTCAGACACGTGTGTGTCAGTCACCTTTTCTCAGCTGCTTCTAGAAGCATCCTCAGTCTCTGGATCTAAAAGGAAAGGCAAACAGACCCACTTTACTGAACTCCTTTACACACCACCAAACTCACAGTGGGCAAAGTGGGACTGATTTTACCTCCTCAAAGTATGATTTGACTCGAATCTTCAGTTCTTCCAGGTTGGTGGCCCTCAGCTCACTTTGCAGTTTACTGAACAAGCAAAAAAATAAATAAATCACATGAGCATCATTCTGTTTTACACAGAAACCAAACATACAGAGACAAAGTTGGAGGACGGCATTACCTCAGGGCGTTTTCTTTCTCTCTGCACTGCTGCTCCAGCTTTAGGATCCTCTGCCTCAGTCCATTGATAACCTTGACAAAGAGGATCAGCTTTTCTTGTTATAAACACATCCTAAAAATTACATTTATTCCCGGCATGTTCACTAACCCACTGGATATACTCACCACGCTCCCTTCTCTTTTCCTATCTACCAAACTACGCGTATATTCAGATCCCTACAGGAAAAACATTGCACAGTTGGGGTTTTTTCTTTTTCCATCATTTTAGTTTCTTTGACAAAAAAACGACACACGAAAAAATAAAAAACAAATAATTTTCTATTCTTACCTTAGTGGGATCCAACAGTGATTCTATCTGTTTCTCTCTCTTGGCATTGTCTTCCTCCAGGCGTCGTATTTTGGCTTTCATTTGCTGGTTGTCAGATTTCTGCTCATGAAGGCTCTGCAGAGAACAGCACCAGTGACTACTCAAACATATAATAAGTGCATAAGGATTTACATTTTAAAGAAGCCTGACTAAATTAAAGAGGAAGAATTTTTGAGAAGAAGAACAAAAACGAGATGGAAAAGTCACTACACCGATGTGCAGGCATGCATGTCTTGTTTTAACGTGTGATTGTGTTACTCCTTACCTTCTTGAGGTGAATGATCTCATCGTACATGTCCTCCTTCTTCATGAAATCACTTGTAACTAAAGTCAAACCTGCAAATGATGGGAGAAGGTAAATGATTTCACAAAGAAGACAACACATGCTTGGCTTTGTAAGTCGTGAAAAACAACACTGACTGCACTAATATCACATCATACTCCCTTCACAGCCAGTATTTTTCCTTTTTTTAAGCGTCTCCTGTTCAGCACAAAAACCTGACCTTCAGCTCTGTCTCCCTCTTCGCTCCATTTCTAAGTCTGATACACAAACGCGTTCTCTCACCGTTGGAAGCAGAGTGGAGATGTTTGGATTTCCTCGTGCTCAGGGTCTGCATGAGGAGCTCTGGTGTGGCGTCACATTCTGATCTCAGAGTTTGAGACACATCTGAAAAAGAGAAACAGACAGAGGCTACTTGTCAACATGCTTCGGTTTCCTGATTCATTTGGCAGATTTCTATTGTTTTTAATAACGCAGTGTTAGATGCCTGTGCCATGCTTGTTTTTAAGCCTAGATGATGTGCTAATAAACATTAAAAAGAAGTTTGGCTTACACAAACTGTTCCAACACGAGTCAATACTGCATCTGACTCATGCCTTTTCACACTTTTCGAGGACGCGCTGCAGAGCATGAATAATGCATTTAAGTTCAGATATGTGACGAAATCACTGAAAACCTATATTTCCCTTTACCTCCTTGTTTTTGCTGTACAGCCTTCCATAAACTGTTTCATTTCAAGCAAGCAGATAAACCCATTCACTGTTAATGTATTTATGTAGGCACCATTCACAGAGCTTGTTGTGCCTTCATGACACCTACCAAGGCCGTTGCTGAGGGAAGTAAGGCGAGCTGGGCCAGTCTCCCCGGGAGTGTCCAATCTGGTGTCCCCCAGAGAGGCCCTTGGTAGTCTCCAAGCACCCACTGCTGCTCTCCTGTGATTCACATTCAGACTGGTGAGGTATGGAGACCCTACAAATACAAAAGCAAACATAACTTTCAAGGTGGGTTTTCCTACAGAGTCTGAAAATACTACCTACAGTGCAGCCGAACAGGACTCACCTGGAGAAGGAGGAGGCTTGCCAGAAGAGACTTTCTTTTTCGTTTTCTGATAGAGGACAAACACGAAGGGGGCAAAGCAGATGACAGGAGTATTTATGAAACTGGTTTCATGCGGAAGAGCACGTCGAAAGCAAAGGAAATGTCCCAGCCATAAAAACAAAGACATAACAATGTGTTCATGTGGCACAGATTAGATTCACGAGTCCATTTGTTTACCTTTACTGGAACATCAGCAGGGAGCGAGAAGCCATCCTCAACCTAGGAGGCGTAAGACACCCATACTAAGACAGAAATCCCCTCTGATTGAGAAGTCAAAAGTGCTGAAAACAACTGCCATAAACTACCATGGCTTTAAATTATAGAACCTTATAGGCTTTTAATAAGCAATTCCAACAAGAACCACTGTAAAGTCAGTTTTAAGTAAACAGCTGTATCTTTAACCCAGCCAGATCAGAACACTCACCAGCTCCTCGTAGTCTTCATCTGTTTGGACATCACTCGCCTGAAAAGACGTCTTAGCATTGGCACTGAACATCGCTAGTAAATAAATGTTATGTTAGGTTGGAAAACTCGACTTTTTCCACTTCTAATTCGGTCATCTTTTCCCAACTCCCAAATCTCACTTCACGTCGCCTCCTCTCTTGCTAAGAAATACACAGAGGGGGCAACAAAAGAGACGCTAGCTATGCTACAACTGGGAATTTACGTGTTTTGGGACAGCTAACTTTCCTTAATAATAAGCAGTTCATACGGTAACGTGGGCTGTAGAGCATAGCTTCCTTAAAACTGTTAAAATGCTGCTGTCTTTCGGTACAGAGGTTACTGATTTCCCATCGGCGTCGCAGATTGAGTCGTCTAGCAACCAGGCTGCCGTTAACCAGCGATGTCAAATTACCAAGAAAGAATCCGAGCGGTGCCGGAACTGTATGAGGACGTCTTCAAAATAAAAACGTAAACGCGTGACAGGCGAAAGTAAACGTGACGCGTGATGCTTATCTTAATTTAATGGTAGTTTATGAAATAATGTGTTTTAAGTTGGCAAACTACGCTTCGATTTCAAGCGAAGGGCAACGCATTTCTTTAAACAAGAAACTTATTTTGAAAATATTGGCCGGTTGTACCCGTTAGCTCTGTTTACCTTGATAGAGCACAGCCCAGGTAGTGTTTTGCCCGCTGCTCTCGGAGTGGTGCTACAAGGAGGGGCTGAAAGTGGGTTCTTCTTCCCAGAATCATTCAGGTCCGTGGGACACATACAGCCCAATTTGATCCTATCTGGGGTGGACCAAAAAAACCTCCATAATTTACAAAACAGATGATTAACAGATGGAAGTGTGTTAGTTTTTACTTGTGCATTACAGCTTACACCGCTGTAATACATCATAGTGGATATACAAAGGCGCAAAACATTCACGTGCGTTTTAAAACTAAAGAGTAACAATGTTTTTAATCCTTTACGATCTAAAAAACTTGAGATATCCAATATAACATTATTATCGACTTCTATTATCACTTTGCAAAGCCATTCAGTTGCCCAGATATGACCATTCTGAAGTCCAGTTGTTTGAACCCATTCTTGGTTCCATATAGCATGAGTCAAGGGGATGAGGATGTAAAAGTAACCTTTGAGCTCAGTTTGAAAAAGTCAGAAAAACTAATAAGAGGAGTTCAAAGAATAACTGACAGAACCTAATAGTCCTATTGCCTTATAGAAGACACAGGGGTGTTGTCCTAACATCAAACATGTATCAGCCTCTCTGATGCTGAGTAAGTTTGGCTTGTTCAGAATATTTGCCTGAATTGAAAAAAACCTGATCAAATCTTTCTCTTTTGTATGTCCACTGTCAGGAGTTGAGTTTTGTCATTCCTCAAATTCTCCTCTTTGCTGCAAACTCTGCAGCGAGCTGAGTGGCCATGTTCCTGTATCATTTTCTCATACTGTTTACACAGGTGCTGGACCCCCAGTGCCACACAACCAGGCAGACCAGCATATTTTTGTTCAGGGAGAGCAAAGTCATTGTAACCCATTTAATCGTACAGCTGTCCCTTTTTTCTTAGAGAGCTTCACCAGTCTGTATCTTTAGAATAAAACCAGTCACCTATTTTGCTCATATACAGAGAGATGATAATGGTATAATTAAAATTCATTTCAATTTTATTTATGTAACAGAAAAACGCAACAGCAGTCATCGTAAGGCATTTTATATTGAAAGGTAGATACCCTGCAATAATACAAAAAATACAATAACACAATGATACAGAGAAAACAATCAGATGACTCACTTTGAACATGAACGTGGCAACAGTGGTTTCTTCCCCTTTAACAGGAAGAGACCTCCGGCAGAACCAGGCTCAGGGAGGGGCAGATGTCTGCTGAATAACTTGACTTCATCACATAGTTTATAATAAAATAAAGACTTCCCACAAACCATCCACGATGTCTTTTCATTTTGGTCAACACCTACTAAAGCTGGACCCTATCCCCGCTGTCACAGGGCAAAGGGGACATATTCTAGACAAGTATGGTCCAATTTACCATTGGACTGTGGGAGAAAACTAGATTATCAGGGGAAACCATCCAAAGGTCACACAGAAACGACCCCTACCAGTGAGATGAATTCAAACCCAGTGACTTCTTGCTTTGAAGCAAGAGTCCTAACCACTGGACCACCATGATGCCCGGTGTCCTCAAACAATGATCTTAAATATCAAAGTTTCCCTTTGGAGTCTCTCCTTCTCAAGAGAGAATTTCTGTTTTTATCCAGATAAAGGGATGAAAGGAAAACTCCCTGATAGAAAACCTTTCTGCCTGTGAATGATGTAATTGTACCTTTGTAGCACCATCTAGACTGATAGTTGTCAATCATTTTGCTTCTCAGCTGTTGTTTTATGAGATCTTTTAGTCTATTTCATTTTGTCATTTAACTTGATTCAGTGCTTCCGCCAGTAATCAGGCCGGGCTCTGGCTAGTGGAATTGAAATTTAACCCCGGTCATTCATGATTTAATAGGGGCAAGTAGGTTTGGTTCATTTTCTCTTTAAAAAATTAAATAATAATTATAAAATATTGTGTTAATCTTGATTATCGTTTTCTGATATTAACATTTGTTTGATGATCTGACACGTGATTAAATGGGAAGGGGGTGAACGCAGCACTGTAAGCCCCGTGAATGCTTCACGGGGCTTACAGTGCTTCACATTACTTGAGTAGTAAATACTGTATCATTTGAGCAAGCTGAGTTATACTTCATTACACTTTCTCACCACGAGCTATCTAAAATACAGGCAACCAGGCATTATACTTCAAAAGTATACACAACTCAGTGTTCATTACCAAGACTCAAGGACTTTACCGTTAGGTAATGAAAAACATCCAGACTCTCCTTAACTTGATGAATTTGCTTTTTTTTCTTTCCGAGATTCTTGTCCTTGCTGCTTTTCTCCAAAAAGCCAGATGGGGGCGATGTAGTCCCAGCTGTAAGATATCCTCTCCCCCAGATATCCCACCTCCGCACTAACTTTGCAGGCTGTGTCCCAGCACAGGTTTCATGTCCTGCACAACCTCCCGCTTCAAACTATATGCACAAGCTCATATAAAATCCGTACTTTTCATGGTTTGCTTATCCTACATGTTCATTTCATTGGACAATGTTGTTGGTGGGGCAAATCTGGGATTCCTTTCCTCTCTTGCTACCCCTTCTCTTTGTTTTGGGTATATCGTGCTACTCGTTTTAGCGATTTATAACCAATTATCTAATTATTTTATAAGCCATAACTAATGATAAATAAAGATCCAAGCATGGGATGCAAAAGTAGTGCCATCAAAATGCTCATCTTGACCAGATCAATCAATCAACCAATCAAAAACCTCCGTTTGTTTTACAGTTATCAAAGATCAAAAGCTTAAAGTGAAAAGTTGTCAAAGATTTTCCTGATTTTTATCAGGTTACTGACTCAGCAGCACACCAATTTTTCATGCAGCAAATTTGCAAGCCACTAATCTCCCTAAATTAAAACCAAGTAACTGAAAATGTATGCATACAAAGTGAACTGTTCATGAACTATCCCGTCTTTCAACTACATCCTCGAATTACATTAGGAATTAAGGTTTTTAGCTCTGCAGGCAAAGCTGCTGTGAGAAAACTTCACTGGCTTATAGCTATGAGGAAGATAACTTTGCGGTACAAAATCAAAACACCATTACCATAATCAATTATATGTTCAACTACTGGAAAAGAAAAGAAGAAGAAAAGAGAAAAGCTTCATTTAGCTTCTCATGGAGCTTTTTATACCTCAGAAAGCTCTCCTGGGGTTGTGGGCGTGAGGAAAGGATAAGCACCCGCCGTTCTCTCTCTCTTTCTCTCTCAGAGTATAGGTGGATGTGTAGACAGGAGTTATGACAAAGCACGGGGGAGAAGGACGGAAGGGCTGATCAGACTACAGGATGGAAAATGGGTGGAATTTCAATGAAGGGAAACAACTGAGTAAATTCGCACTTTTGTCTCTGATCTCTCCGATGTTCATGTGTGAAAACACAATGTTTGCATTGTTCCACACTCAGTAGCTTTTGTTTGGTAATTTTTTTTCAGCACAGATTTTGTGAAAACTACAGGGGGAAGAGAACATTAAACTACAAACTACCCCACATCAGATTCAGAGGGGACATTTGACTCATAAGAGATCCCAGCACATGGCCTTCTGTATGCTGACATTGTCAGAAAATGGCCTTTTTCTGCCTCTTTCCAGCACAAACATACCAAATCTGTTAGGTGGTGAATCCACAGAGTTCTCCAGGAGCAATGGAAAAGTTAGTGCTGATGGTGTGGATGATACTGGTTATATGTGTGGGGCTATGTGAAGATCAGTGCAGGGGTGGAGTGGTTTGTCAAAATTGCAGTCATCTCCCTCCAGCTCCTCTGCCTGTATCTGGGGCGTGTACTGCCTTGGAAAAAAAAACAACTCACAAGCTTGCAACTCCTGCAGCTCCAGCGAGCCAGTCCGGATTTTTACCCAGTTAGGGGACACTGATCACTATCAGCACCATCAGCAGCAGCTCTCTCTCTCCTTCAAACACCCCCACAGTCTTTCTCCCTCCCTCTGTCCGTCTGTCTATCCCTCTCTATAAGACCAGCATCTCCTTTCTTTGCTCCTCTTGTCAAGCTGCAATCATGTCCTCAAACGGCGCCGACGGGGACCTGCTGCAGATCCCTCTGGGCCTCATCAACAGCGAGGGCAAGTATCTGACTGCGGAAACATTCGGCTTCAAAATCAACGCCTCGGCCAGCAGCCTGAAGAAGAAGCAGACGTGGACCCTGGAGCAGACAGGGGAAGACGACAGCGCCGTGTTCCTCCTGTCCCACCTGGGCCGCTACCTCGCCACGGACAAAGACGGCAACGTTACCGCGGACAGCGAAACCCGCGAGCGGGACTGCCGCTTCGTCATAACGGTGCACGAGGACGGGCGGTGGTCGTTGCAGTCCGAGCCCTACGGCCGCTTCCTCGGCGGCAGCGAGGACCGGATCACCTGCTTTGCGCAGACCGCCTCGCCGGCGGAGAGATGGAGCATGCACCTGGCCGTGCACCCGCAGGTCAACCTCTACAGCTTCGCCCGCAAGCGCTTCGCCCACCTGAGCGCCCGGCAGGAGGTGTCAATAGATCGGGATGTCCCCTGGGGGGTCGACTCGCTTGTGACCCTGGTGTACCGCGATCAGCGCTACCACCTCGAGACTTCTGACAACCGGTTTTTGCGCAACGACGGCAACCTGTCCACCGCAACGGACAAGGATACCGGCTACATGCTCGAGTTCCACTCCGGGAAAGTGGCATTCCGCGACTGTAACGGTCGCTACCTGGCCCCCGTAGGCCCCACCGGCACTATGAAGTCTGGGAGGAGCACCCGGGTGGGAAAGGATGAACAGTTCGGCCTGGAGCGCAGCCACGCGCAGGTCGTGCTGACTGCAGGCAACGAGAGAAACGTCTCCACAAGGCAAGGTGAGGCTGTACAGCTGCACTGACCCAAGAGACACCAAGTAAAAGAAATGCAGTTTCACCGTGAGGTCACCGCATAGCTGGACACAGCAGGAGGCAGCTGTTGCGTGTCTGCATGAAAAAGTAGAGCAGAATTAGAGACCCCCGTTAGCTCATTTTCCTCCCACACCATGTGTTTTTCATTATCGCCCCCCTCCCCTCCGCTCTTTTTTTGTAGTTGTTGGGGGGCGGGGGGCAGTCCCTGCCAGTTTAACATTTTTCCTGCAGTAATTCTACCCCTGCTCTGTGGTTGCTGGCCCCGGGTCAGCTTCAGTCTGCAGCTGTGCATCGTTCTTTATCTCAGAACAGACAGAAAACGAGGGCAGATTTGCTTTGGAGACAATGGGAAAATGGTGGAGAGGCAGAGAACGCGGGCCACAAAGAGCGAGGTGTGCCTTACACAGGTCTTTATCCCACATGCAACCTCATTGTCTCGTTGCCTCCCGGTCTCTAATTGATTCTGTGCACAACATTAGCGGGGATTTATCAGTGTGTGAGTGAGTGTGAGACAGACAGAGAGCATACCAAGGGAAATAGAGGATGGTTTGCTTGAATGAGGTCAGTGTATGTAAGGCAGTGACTTGTGACCTAAATTGTGACCATAATTAAAAGGCTGATGGAAAGCAGGACCAGGGGACTTGGACTTACAATTCATCACAATTTCCTTTCTTTGTTAAAGAAATAACAGTGCTGCTGCATTTGTACAAACCACTAATGGTTCAGTGGGCTCAATATGGGCATTGCACAAGCATTTTGTTAACTGGCAGCTTGGGTGTCAGTAATGAGGACAGAGACATTTTTACTCTCTCAACTCTTCCAAGGTGGACTGGTTTTATGTAATGTGAGGCTGAGTCCAGTTTCGTGTCTTTGTAAGAAATCTACTGGTCAAATCTTTTTGCTCTTTGTCTGGAACCATTTTCCCTATCAATAGATGTGTTAAACTCGCGCTAAATTCATATTCAAACATATTAACACGTTTCTTCTTCTGGTATTCAAAATATGTTGTCTCGATGTGGGTTGCAGAGATGATGGGGCTCTGCCATTTCACCACATCCCAAAGGTGCTCTACTGGATGACTGTGGAGGCTATTTGAGTACAGTGAATTTGTTTCCATGTACCGGTTTAAGATGATTTAAGCTTTGTGACGTGGTGTGGTATGCTGCGGCCACAAAGGGATGGACATGGTCAGCGACAATACTCAGGTAGGCTATGGTGTTCAAACAATGGTCAGTTGGTACTGAGGGGCCCAAAGTATGACAAGAAAATATCCACCACACCATTACACCACCAGCCTGAGCCAGTAATATACAGTAAAATAGATCCATGTTTTCATGTTGTTTATATCAAATCCTGAACCAATTATCCAAATGTTGCAGCAGAAATTGAAACTCAACAGAGTAAGAAAAGCTTTTTCCAGTCTTTTGTTGTCCAGGTTTGGTAAGCTTCTGTAAATTGTAGCCTCAGTTTCCTGTTCTTAGCTGACAAGACTGGCACTCAGTGAGATCTTCTATGCTGTACAGTCCAGAGGTTGCCTTCCTGTTGCTGTCCTATCAGCTTGAAGCAGTCTGACCATTCTTCTCTGAACTCTGACATCAACAAGGCATTTTTGCCTAGAGAACTGCTGTTTCTCTGTAATTTATCTTCTCTGTAAACTGTTACTTGAATCACATCTCTTCTCCATTTTCATGCTTGGTGGTCTTAAGGACATTTATTGTCTTTTGCATTTTTAGTTTTAAACCATCTTCACTGTGTTGAGTGGAATATAGCCAAATTTGTCAAAGAATGTTTTTTTTACTTATTTTTTTTAATTGTGGTGTCAATTCATTAAATCAGCCTAAAATGGCTAAGTTACAGAAATCCATCCACCTTAGTCCCTTTGGACAAAAATGTCCACATTGAAACCCATTATAAACGCTATTTTTCACGCCAGAAAAATTACGGTCAAAGGGATTGTCAGGTTTCCAGCTTAGGTTTCGTTTTGGACTACAGGCCTTAGAGTTGTAATTTTTTTATTTGTCCACCGGGTGGCGCCCTTGCTTCACATTTGACCTCTGCTGGAAAACAGCGGGCTGCTTGGACAGACCTGCCGGAAATGAAGCCTCATTTCCGGCGTGCAGCAGCGGCTTCGCCCGCTGATCGGGCGGGACCATTTTTTGGTCCCTAGGACCATGAGAGGGTGCATTTTTTTTTTTAGTCAACAGGAAATGACGTATTTGTTGTCACGTGGTATCGGACGTGTGGGCTGGAAAAAGCAGTCCCCGGTGATCGTGCCCCGGTGATCGTCGCGACTTACCCCGGCAACATGCACTTATTTCGGCCTAGAGGAGGAGCATTTGCCGCCTGGAGACCATTTTCTGGTCCTGAAAAAAAAAAAAAAAAGGCGATCGAAATGACTGTTTGTGCCAATCTTTAGTCCATCTAAAGGCCTAATTATAATAACAATCAAATATTACTTCAAATGTTTTTTTGGGAAAATATTTAGTTTTTTAGTTTTTTTTTAGTTTTTTTGTAATTTAAAGGGTTAAAACAACGAAAATATAATTAAAACTTTATATGAATATTTCAGGGAGAAGTAGTTTTAAAAGACTGACCAATTTAAAGTGAAAAAAAAATTAATATTTAATATTTTTATTGCACTTTTTGGGGAATTGTCCTTAGGCATGCATTTTTTAATGTGCTCCTGCAAAAAAAATAATGGCAGGTCAAAATGAATTTTGGTGCCAATCTTTGACCCATCTAAAGGCCTAATTATAATAACAATCAAATATTACTTCAAATGTTTTTTTTGGAAAATATTTAGTTTTTTGTTTTTTGGGGCTAAAAAAACAGGGCGCTCATGTAATACAACTGGGATTTAAAGGGTTAAAACAACGAAAATATAATTAAAACTTTATATGAATATTTCAGGGAGAAGTAGTTTTAAAAGACTGACCAATTTAAAGTGGAAAAAAATATTAATACATAAGATTTTTATTGCACTTTTTGGGGAATGGACATTTATGTCCATTAGGGACCAAGGTGGATGTCTTTTTTAGGGATCCCCAAGGGTTAAACTTAATATCCAAATACATTAAATCTGATCACGGTCTCACTAACATCTCCTCATATGTAAGAACACGATTCCCTCTATGGAGGGATATGGTGGAATACCAGTCCCTTCATGTAATTGTTCATTACAAGGTTGGTGGATTTGTTCTGAGCAACCATGTCATGATTTATGTAAAATACATTGCAGTTGAATTTTTAAAATGCAATTTTATGTGCCATTTAGTTCCATTATATTGTAGGATGCAAAACTGGCAACTCACACCAAAAAAGCTTAGACAAATATCATTACAGCACATGTATTTAATTCATGATTTGATTTATGGGTGAACTCTTTCTTGTTTTGATGAACTCACAATTATTTTTCAGCTCTACAATTTAGCTCATTGTTTTGGTTTTAGTCTCAGAGCCTATATTTGCAGATGGCTGCCTTTTTAAAAACAATTAATTCACTTTAATATAGTTGTCCAGTAAAAAACAAAGAAAAAGGGAGAAAAAAACAGCAGATTGGGGGTGAACTCAAGTAGCTATTTCCCCTTGCAGATGAAGTGAAACGAATTACAGCTTAAAGTGGGGAACATTTAAGGGGCACTTGTCATTTGACCTCAAACATGGCTCCAACTCAGTGGTCATCCCCCTGATCAGCAGCAGACAATTCTGCATGGAGCAGCTGACTGGATCAGCTCTGGATCAAGGCGTGTTAACATATGGCTATGTAACACACACATTTGTTTTTACACAGCACTTGATTTGAATGGTTTGCTTTTGAGTTTCAAATCTTTAGCATATAGTTGGAGTGTACGTGTTTTGAGTCAGCAGGCTGACAAATGGATCATAAGCAGAGATGTTCTCGACACATTAGAATTCTAACTGATCAATGAAACATTTAATGATGAGGAAAAACTTTCTACTTTATCGTTACTCTGCTCAAATGACCACATCTACTTCTTCTTCTTTTATCTAGTCCCATTCAGGACTGGTGAATCCACTGAATGGGTGCAGTAAGGCCCAGATCTTTGTGAGTTTGAGACATCCTCTGGCTTTAAGAGTCTCTCGGGAGAAAGTTCATAAATTTAAGGGTTTGAAAGTTTCAGACATCCAGAGACAAGAAGGAAAGCTGACAGCAGTCTGCCCCACTTTTCTAGGCATGGATTTGTCAGCCAATCAGGATGAGGAAGGGGACCAGGAAGTCTTTCAGCTGGAGATGAGCCGTGAGGACAGGAAGTGTGCTTTCAGGACCGCTGCTGGAAAATACTGGACACTCACAGCTACCGGAGGACTGCAGTGCACTGCCTCCACCAAGTAACAACACACATACGCACACACCATATAATGTTGAATGTTGGTTAACACCCATTTTATTTCATGCATAACCAACATTCAGTGGAATAACTGGCTTGTTTATTGTGTGGGTGTGTTTCAGGTCTGCCAACAGTTACTTTGAATTGGAGTGGCGTGACGGCCGTGTGTGTATCCGTGCAGCCAATGGCAAGTATGTGACTGCTAAGAAGAACGGGCAGCTGGCTGCTACCATTGACAGCGCAGGTCAGCCATGCTCCTTACATTCCCAAATACAACGTTTTCACCAAAAAAAAGCTTTGATGCACATATCAACATATTAAATGTGATATGTGTGAAAAAAAGATGTTATGGTTCAGCATTGATGGTGCCTGCGCAGATGTTCGAGTTACCTATGCCACGTCCTCTAATGCCCCCATATACCCGCGTAAGGTGCTTTTATGAAACAAGCCACAGAGTAGTTTGGTCCAACCTTAATCTTTTTTCACTTCAGGGGAGGCCGAACAGTTCCTGATGAAGCTCATCAACCGTCCAATCATCGTCCTCCGCGGGGAGCACGGGTTCATCGGGGCTCGAAAAGCTGGAACGGCAACCCTAGACTCCAACCGAGCATCCTACGATGTTTTTCAGCTGGAGTTCCACAATGGTGCTTACTCCTTCAAAGGTGGGTAACTGTTTGAATAGAACAATAAAATTGTGTGTCACTTAGATGCAATGTGTTGTTTTGGCAGGTCATACTGTTTTTTTCTTACTAGAAGTCACAGAACGTGACTTATGTGAGACTAGTTAATGCATTTGAATACTTTCCAGGGAGCCGGGTCTAATGTGGATAACAAGAAATGTGCAGTTATATTTAGTGTTTTGTCATAGATATACTTAATATAACTGAAGCTACCTACACAACACAGCAGTTGTGCTAGAATGAGACAAAGAAGCTGACTGAAACCTCTGTAGCAAAAGAGCCTGTATCAGATTCAGATCGTTCAATAAACAATGCTTCTATTTTCTTGTCTCGTGGCTTTGATTTGATTTTCTAATGAATGTGGTGATGTTTGCCATGGTGTTTAAAATAGTGTTCTCCACAACCCAACCCTCTTCAACCCCACCCTGCTTAAGGGAAAGTCAATATTTAAGCATCTAATGGGAAAGCCATTATAGCTGTATGGATCACTCACCCGGGGCCATCTCCCATTTGAACCATCATACTCAGGCTTGACAGGGAGCCAGTATGATGCATTATTTTTCATCTTGTATTGTATTGTTGGCCAGCAAATTCTGATCCCAAAGTATTTTAAACATTTAAATAAAATTATGTCACATATCTTTTCCTTGAATTCCTAAACTAAATTGATAAAATTGATATACTTATATATGTGTACTGTGTGTCTGCGGAGCCTCATTAAGTGTGTTGTTTGTCCAGACTCCCAGGGGAAGTACTGGTGTTTTGGAGATGGCACAGCCATTGTGTGCGGCGACTCATCGCCTGTCCAGTTCCTGCTCGAGTTCTGTGACCTCAACAAGATGGCCATTCGTACTCTGAGGGGGAAGTATCTCAAAGGGGATCACGCTGGAGGGCTCAAGGCGAGTGCAGACTCCCTGGAGAGCGCCACCCTCTGGGAATATTGAGAAAGCACAGCTGGACTTCTCCACTATGCTTCAAACTAGAGGTAGTTAGTGTAGGTAGCAGTTCTTTCTTTCTTTTGCATATGTGTGCGTGCCTGTGTGCGTGTGCGCAGTTCTGAATTTGTTTGGATGGGTGGCGGAAAAATGACGCTGACGAGAGGAACCAAGGTGCTAAAGGTGTTTTGTTTTTGTTGTTTTTTAAAAATTTCTCAGTAATGATCTCATCTTACTGGTCTTTGTACTGGAGGCTTGGATTTACAACGACTTGCTGTTAACTGAATGCATTGTAGTGTGATTGCACAGTATTTGTTTCACTCCCAGTTAAACTTTACACATGCCGTACCTGATAACCGTCAGGACAGTTATTGTTATAAGTTGTGCCTATCTGTGGTAACTACTGGTGTAAATGAACGTGTTGAATACTATAACCCATAACTCGCAGTATCTAACCTTCTCCTGCTAATTGTCCTGCTGCCTCTATACGCTGCTTACATCTCCTATTCTCGTTCAAAGTGTAACGCATAATGCTCATCAGATGAAGGAATGTTACTGATTTACACGCGTCTGCTGTAAATACTGCTCTTTTTTTGTCACTCAATTATTGAAACCATAGCAACCATGGGAAACACAGAGCCAGGGGCTGGCAGATGTGTCTTTTTTTGCCTGTACACTCTTGGTGAATAAAATAAAAACAGTTTGAAAGGAGCTTCGAAACTCACTCACGGAGTGAAGGAGTCGCCTTAGCACAATAATGACACACAACGCACTCAAACGCACACAAATGCATATAAATAAAAATGCATTAATTCCAGCTGTTCTAACACAGCGCCCAAAAATGAGCACAATATTACAGCGTCCTTTTTGAACTACGTTAAAAGCACATGTTTGTGGTGATGAAGTGCCCGCCTTGGATTGTGTGCTGCTGCTGCTGCTGCTGCTGCTGGTGTGTAAACACAATGGTGGAGTCATCTCTCTGGCTGTGCCTTTCATAGAGTACTCTGTCTTTTCCCTTTCATGCTCGTACATTTCAATCAAGTGAAAAGTCCAATAAAGTTTACCTTCTCAACAGTGGATCGTCTTGTTTTTCTCTTGGTTGATTTTACTTGAAAGGGTTAGCTCCACAAAGAGAGGGCATTTGTGGGTTTGAGGGATTATTTCTAAAGATTCACACTAACTTCCATCTACATGTTCATCTGCTTCCATCTACAGCCAATTAGAGTGTTACAGAAACTGATATGACATTCATTTATTTTATGTGGGGCAAACTGATGTAGGCCAAAATATCTTTATTCCTTGCTTGTTTGGGCAGGACTATACACCATGAGAACTCCTATAATAACTTTTTCAATGCAACACTAAATTCTTTAATGGCAGTTTAAATTGTTGGTTGTATGTGACCCTGATAAGGATAAGCGGAAGAGGATTGATGGGAACAATAACTGTAGAAACAGGGACAGTATAAAAGTTATAAGTGGTGAACCTTGATGAAAGGGTTAGTGATATCTCCTTATGAAGCCTTGGGCACAAATCACTTTTCAGAGTTATTTAAACTGGATGTGATGTGTGAAACCACACGCTTCCTCACTGCCTGACGACCTTTCAATCCAAAGTTCTTACAATGTGCTTACAATAACTTGTAAGTTATTCAGTGTTAAGCTTGCACCTGCGATTTCTTGCTGCCAGAGCAGCTGTCTTGCCTAATCACTCACTTCCTTGTTCTGGTTTTTATAGGATCATTTCAGTCATATTCCAATCATGATGATTGTGTGCAGTGACAAGACATTTTATAAGGTGTATATAGCCAGCCCTTGGCTCTGCTGCTGCAAAATGGTAGTGTGCTTACAATTTCATTTTGAGCATGCTCAAAGTACAGCCTCACAAGTTCCCTGCCTCTGGTCTAATCTTGCCCGTAATATAACTGAATTGATCCCATAAAAACAAGTCCGAAAAAGGAAGTGAGAGCAATATTGCAGATCACATGATTAGGTAAGATAGCTACTCTGGGAGCAAGAAGTCATCCTGCCCCTTTACAGGAATCCGCTTGATAGATGTAACTTTAAAACTGAACAGCTCGAGTCGAGAGATGACAGCTTGAACAAAATGCACATAGTGAAAAAGATAAACCTGATAATACTTAATAATGCTGTTTTTATTGTTATTAAATTGTGCATATGGATCAATAACAGGGCTCAGCTGATCTGTCTGTGCAACAACTGAGCTCAGCATTTGGGTCACATGTTTCTTCATGTTACACCTAAACAGAAAAGAAGGTGGACCTACATTATTATTCTTTTCATAGATTTTTTCCTCCAACCATCTTGTTCTGATGAGGCTATTTAGCAAATGCTGTTGTGTGTGGGAGAAGGAAGACAGAGCCTGCATCACGTCCCCCTGAGAGTGCACTGAGCCAAAACGGTAGAGGAGAAAGCCAGCCGAGCTCAAGAACGAGGTAACCTACTCCACTTTCTCTCTTCTGCAGACCAAATCTCAACTCTTGAACGCTATAATGGGTGCAAAACTTACGTGTTTGAATACACGCAAAAGCAGACGAACGATCATCCTTTATCTTTCACTGCAGGGTCTCTGCGTGTTGCCATGGCAACAAGTAATGCAGGAGCGAGGCTTTAGGAAGATGACTGTTGAAAGATGGAACACACATTGCTGAATAATCCCAGCAAACCTTGTAATAACCAAAACAGAACCGCCCTGTGTAACTACAAACACAGTTTCTGACACACTCACATGAGGACTGTGGAAATTAAAAGCCTGAGTGCTTATTAAATGGATTGGAGCGTCCACTGTGCTCAAGGTAATATGATAACCTCCCATGCCTTTTTCAGTCTGTGTGCATAAAGTCTTTAAGAGAAAGCACATGTCGGGTTTGAGCCAAATCCTCCTGCCAGAAAAAAGCTCACATGGCACTGGAGCGGAGGGACAGAGCAATGAACAGAAGTGAAGACAAAGCAGGAATGAGGTTTTCTTTCTCCTGGGCAATAAACATGATAAAGAAACTCTTCAAAGTGAAATGGGACAGCGTTTTACCATCCTGAGAAAACTGTAAGAACAGTTGTTTTTTTATTTTATTTTTATATATATATATATATATATTCTTTTTTTAGGATAAATTATGTAATGTGTCTATAGTCATACCAGTGGGAGAACTCTTGAGTAACATGCTAATACTAGAATGTACCACACTCACAATGACAGTGTTCTCATACACTATGTCTAGCAGCAGTGTCCCTTTATGCAAACTCATAAAAGGACGTTAAATCTTTTATGATTCTTGAAGTAAAAAACCATAACCATAATAAAATACACACTCACTCATGTTCATGTCTTAATGAGGACATCTAAGTGACATAATGCCTTCCCCAGCCTCTTACCCTAACCATCAAAAATGAATGCCTAACCCTAACCCTTAGCCTAAATCTAACTATAACCTAATTGTAACCCTGACACTAAAACCACAGTTTGAGCCTCAAACATGCCTTCAAACTCGTGGGGAGAGGTGACTGTTGGTCCCCACATGTACAGTAGCATTGCAATTTTCTGTCCTCACAAGGATGTCTAAACATGTACACATATATCAGAGAACTGCAGCAGATGCTAGTGTTTTGAAGAAGCCCACAGTTGACACACTTCAGAATCATCTAAACTGCATGAAAACGTTTTCTTTTAATGTGCCTCTCTGACTGAGACAGGACAGACTTTGTTTAAGGGTAAGCTACTGTAAGATATGAAGCCGATTTCATTATTTATACCCATGATTCCTGTGTAACATATCGATGACTCTTTGCTGTTACTTCTGCACAGATCACATACTTGCAACAGCAGCAACTTCCCAGTTTTTAATTGCAACTCCAACTGTCTCAATGCTTTTTTAATGTGTCTACTGCTGCCATCTAGTGTACATCATTTAAAAATGCTTTAAACCTGATTTTCACTTTATCACCAAAGTATATGGGCACTTCTGTTATTCCTAGCTTAAACTATATCCTTAATTAATATTATTAATTAAGATAAATGATTATTATAACTGTGCATTAAGGCAAATATTGCCCTGGCAACATTTATATTTATATTTATATTTTAGGTGAGTATGTGGAGCAGTATTCTGGTGCATTGTCTCACAATCCAAAGGTCCTGGGTTCATATCCATCACCTGGCTGCAGCCTTTCTGTGAGGAATTATGTTAATTGGTGATTTAAAATTTCCCATAGGTGTGAATGGTTGTGTGTTTCTATGTCTTAGCCCTATGACAGACTGGTGACCTGTTCAGAGTCTACCCAGTGTCTCAGCCCACGGCAGCTGGGATAGGCTCCAGCTCCTTCCCACAGCCCTGACTTAAATAAGCAGAAGAAAATGGATAGACAGAAGGGTAATAAGTGTTTCCAGCTTTCTGGAATATGTTTCAGTGAAGCCATTGCTGATTTCAATCTGAAAATGTTTTAATGCACAAAAGCCAAGTGTGTAAAAGAAATTTCACACTACTTTTTTTTGTTGTTCTAAATTGTTGTATTACCGGTAATTTGTGTTTCACACCTCGCAGCTACCATATGGATTTACCCAGATTCTGGAATGACCCAAAGCACTTAGAACCCCCCCTTAAAGCTGCAACCACTTATACGAGAGTTCCAGCAGGCCTCAGGTCAGTTTCAAGGTTGGCTTGTTCTGTTTTTACAGTTTGTTCCCATCTTATTTGCTCCTTTATATTACTGCATACACTTCTTCAAGGGTACAGATAAGAGAAGCAAATGCACTCACCCAAATACACGCGCACAATGACAAGCTATCACAGTACCTATTTACCAAGTGATAGCCACGTCCCGCCAGACAGAGTTGGTCAGCGAGACACAGAGAATTTAGTTCTGTACTTCGTGCAGGGGCGTAATTTCCAGGGGGAGTTAGGGGGGTTATGACCCCCCAATAAAATTATGAATTATCTTGCATAAATAGGCTGTTGATTTTCTTTACTCATTTCAGTTATTACCAGCAGAATAGTTGCATGTTTAATCATCTGTGAATTTACCCAGATTTTTTTATTTATTTAGACAGAGATCTTGACCCCCCAATGTTCAGCAATGTTCAGCAATGTTACGCCCATGACTTCGTGACAGTAATTACACGCTTCATAAGAAAAATTTAGCGAGTACAGTTTTCTAAACCCCATTACTTGCATCACATAAATTCTACTCATGCCAGCCACCTGCTGTGCGGTCAATGTGTTCGCATCATCACACCACTGACAGCTTCTTCAGGGTGGTGCTGGTAGGTCCGCACAGCCAGTTACCACTGGGCAGCCTGATGCTTTCCAAATTTCTTTTGGAAGGCCAGCAGCGCTTTTAATTACAGGTAGTGCGCTTTAATCATCAGATTATAGAGCATGTGTATTTGCATCAAACAATGGGTCTTTGTGGCAGGACTGTCATTAAAAAGAAACCTTCCACACATGGTGTAAACATAACTGCACGTGACAGGACCTTGTTTGCGAGCATGAATGACTTTTTTTTTTTTTTTTTTATTACCACCAGACTTCAGGTTGTGACCACAATAACAAATTCAGGTGTGGGTGGAAATGTTGAGTCAAAGGAATGAGAGAAATGAGCCAATAATTCAAAAGCAAAGGTGTAATCACAGAGCAGAAGACGGTGCACACATTTAGTTGGGAAGGGGAAGATTTACTGGTGACAGACTCACTGTGGTTAAGTCTCAAGTTTGACCACTGAACCTGAAATGGGACTTACATGCTTCTTTTAGATAGGAAAATCAAAATAACTTCTTCGCAGTTCAGAATCATGATTTATTTTATACTGGGCCTTGTAGCAGTCCCTTAATTCATCCTCTGTCAAGTAACAAGTTGCAGCTCCCTCCTAGCTGTTTTTTTTAGCCAGCTTTCTTCTGATTGGCCACCCTTTGCAAACACAGGGTTTGATCAGCAGGTGGGGGTTCTTGCTCACCGCCAGAGCTGTATTTCTGCTGGTGGGAAGTAGAGTGCTGCAAGAATTAAATTTTACGATGAGGATTCAGAAAGGTATAGCATCCCCATTGTTCCATTAATAAAAAATAAAAAAAAAGGGGGGGGGGGGGGGGGGATTAGGATCATTGCAGTAAATAAGCAAACGCAATGGTGGGATGTAAAAGGGCTAACCATGGGTTGTAAATTAACTACAAAGCTTCGACAGAAGCTTGTTATTGTATGCACACTGTTGTGAACTGTGGAAATGATTTATGATATCCGGGTTCCTGTGAAATACACTGGCATTGAGTTCCATGACTCACAAACGCTGCAAACAAACGCACGTGTTCGACTCTTTCACACATGTTGACATAAGCGCTGAAAAGACATTAAATCCATAAATCATTTATGTTTCCATGCTGCCAAATCGGGTGTGCTCCGTGGCTTTCAGAGTCTGAACTTGAGCGATTTTGAGCGGAGAACGACCGGGTGGGGTCGTATCGGTGGAGCAGCCTATAAATAGCCTGGCTGCATGGAGCTGCATAAAGCTGCACGTGCGCCGGGATCGTCGGGATGTCTCCGTCAGGGCGTCCCAACACGGTCCGGCTTGTATTCCTGGGAGCAGCGGGGGTTGGCAAGACCGCGCTCATCCACCGATTCCTCCACGACGGATTCGAGCACAAGTACACGCGCACTGTCGAGGAGCTTCACGTGCTCGAGTATGACACCGCGGGCTCTGAGGAGAAGATGCGGCTGGAGATACTGGACACGAGCGGCAGCTACTCGTTCCCGGCTATGAGGGAGCTCTGCATCCGACACAGCGACGCCTTCGCCCTGGTGTACGCGGCAGACGAGCCCGACTCCTTCGAGGAGGTGCGTCGACTGCGCGCCGAGATTCTGGAGCTGCGCGGCGGCGGCAGGAGCGTGCCCATCACCGTGGTCCGCAGCAAAGCGGATCTGACCGAGAGCGAAGGTCGAGCGCCGGTTGCCTGTGACGCCATGGCCACGGTGGAGGCTGAGTGGGGCGCAGACTTCGTGGAGGCGTCCGCGAGCACGGGCAGAAACGCGGTCGGGGTGTTCAGCTCGCTGCTGCAACAGGTGAACCTGCCGCCACGACTGAGCCCCGCGGCGTGGACACGCAGAGACACCGTGCCTAGGCCCCGAGCTAGGAAGAGACCCTCGCCGAAGAAGCACAACAGCTGTGTTCTGTCGTAGAAACCGCTGCAGCTGGACTGCGCCTGCTCAGTTTCGAGCCCGTTCTCACTCTAAAATGTTACGCTTTGGAGCGTGTTGCAGTTTAACACCTGTTCACGGGTGACGGCTCCTCGGGTCACTTTAATGTGTCTGAAAGCCAGCGGGGCCTGTAATGCTCATAGTTTAAGGGGAGCAAACGGGATGATGCACTTTATTTGAGTCCTGTTTTGTGTGTACATTTTTATATGGTGTCAGTAAAATAACTTTGTTGTAAAATGTGTCCGGTGCTTCATTTGTAAACCTTCCACTGGTCTTGGCACATCTCAAACGAGTCTGTCTATGCGTGGATCATAGAGTTAAACACCAATGTGAACAAGTGTCTGATGGGCCCTAGAGCTTTTTTTCTTTCTTCAATAATCAGAAATCTCATAATGTGATGGTTAAAGTAACCATCAAAGCACACACACCTGTTCTTTTTCTCCTCTCATTCCCTTTGTCTGTTTGGTGGTCTCCTCTTTTTCCTCCTTTCAGCACCTCTCTTGCCAGTAGACTGCTACAGTCCCGCTCCCGGATGAGTGTTGAAACAATAGAGTACACTGAAAAAAAGGGATTGGCCAGCTCCTGGATTTACATAAGCATCTTGCGTGTATTTAACACAAGTGCCTCATGCTTTAAAGTTAACTTTAACTGCATAGTGTAGAAACTACATGATATGCAGAGAGGCTAGATTAAATTGTTCATATCATGTTCAAGTGAAGTAAGTCAATAATATATCAATGTTAAATCCCGCGACACTGCACGGGTTTCAGACTCGCGCTCTTTAGATCGTGGTTTCAGGAAGGCATCCATCTCAGTCAAGTCGAGCAGCCACCTCTACTGTTTTTTAGTATACCAAAAAAATAGCTCCTTTCTTTGCTTGAAGTTGTGTCGTGACGTTTTAGACACACACACAGACACTTATATGAAGTAGAACAAAGGGGCTAAGCAAACACGCTGGTCTCATCATCTGTCCTCTCTTCATCCACTTGTTCTCCTCTTATTTTCCTCTCTTTATCACCATGTCAGTTGTAAAATCTGTTGCTAAGCAGATATTAATCGTGTCTGCCACAAAAGCATTAATATGAATGAGGAGCAGAGGCTCATGCAGCACACAAGGGCTAAAGAACAGAGGCTCCTGACAAGGATGAATCTGCATCATTACACATCAAAAATGTCACACTGTTGGATTAAAAGCTTTTGTTTATCTTTTACCAAGAAGAGTGAACAACATGAAAATTAAAGTTTGAATTACTTTATTTGTCAGCTGCACGTGGCAAGAATAAAAGAACACCTGTGCTCTTGGACAGGCTTCTCAGTCATTTAGATAAGGAACAGATCAATAAAAAAGAAAACCAATATACACATCTTATGAAACAAGATGATAAAAATACAGAATAAATAAAAGCACAATGATTCAAAATACATATAAACAGATGGGTGACAATGATGTGATTAAGAGAAATCTCTGAAACATGCCATGTGTGTTTGTCTTGGATGAAGATGAATCCCATTATTTTCATTCTTGAGAAACAACTGAGTGCACTATGGACGGAGGCTGTGATGCTAGAAGAGACTATTTCCATCACAACAGAAATGTTTCATCAGGCCTGAGATGAACACTCATGACAGCTTAGCATAGATTTACAGTAACCACACACACACACACACACACACACACACACACACACACACACACACACACACACACACACACACAGCATAAATGATCCACCAGTGCACCTCAGCGGTGGAGGGTTCAGAGAATATTACAGCACTATATATAAAGTGTATCAGCTTTCGTAGCAATTAAGGTTTTTGTAAAGCCAACATACAGTTTTTCTTATTTTTATTTATTGAGTGTGATAATAATTGTCATTTACCAGAACTAGCATTAGTGGCAATTGTAGAAGCAGCAGGCTAGAAGTAAAAGGCATTAAAGGCAATGACGCAGAGCAAGGCTGTAGCCATGGAGTCAAGACTGGGGTGAAGCAAAGGCCTGGGTGGTTGGTTTATCATGACTTTCAAGGTGGACCATGTTTGCCACAAATTTTGTTTCCACTCCACGCAATTCTTAATCATTCTTCTTTCCATAGTTACACTTCCAGTGAAAAATTATTTACATAACCTTTTTCATGAATGCTCCGCCTGAAGTTAAGTCTAGTTGGTGTTGCAATGACAATCCCATCAATTATTGTGTGGAACTATAATATATCCTGAATGTACACAAAAGTTTTTAATGAAACTAATGAAACACAGACATTGCACTGACTAACACTCGATCATACTTGATCCAGAAAAGGTTTTAATGGAAATATGGTGACACTTTTTGAACAGTCCATTCAAAGAAATTCAGTCCTTTGGTTCACTGTATAACTACAGCCTTCAACAACAGCAATTTGTTATGGTAGTGATATCAACATATGTTAATATTGGGACCCTATGAAGTTATAGCTTTATATTGCATTCGGGAAGTTATAGGAGTGACAGTGCCCCCTACTGGCTAAAAACAGTAATAACAATAGGTTGTGTGTTTTACATGAATGTACAGTCTACATGTTGTAGCTGGTTATGCTTTAGAGTTAATTAAACTGGACAACCTCACGACTGATAATTACGAAAAGTAGTATTACACGAGTAATAACGAAACAATACTTATCGAAAACTAGTGAGGTCAGCGTATAAATAAGCAAAGGTTATTGCAGTGAGTAGTCTCATATAAATTAGCCTATAGACTGCTGCCTCGACTAAAACTAAATCGGTTACAACAATCCACGATGACGACTATTTATTCCGGGCTTTTAGTTAAAAAAAGAAGAAGAAAAAGAAAAAAAAATCAAATGACCATTAAATCCACGTTATCTACTTGGGTAAAAAAAAAAAAAAAGAAGAAAGGGAAAAAAACGGATGTATGTCACGATTAAAGCCCACCCCGACTACATTTCCCATCAGTACTCGCTTAGAGAAAACAAGGAGAAACCAACAACAGGGATTCAGCCAATAACACTGCGGAATGTGACATACTCGTTTAGTGATTGGCTATGTTTGCCTGAATCTCCCACGATGCTTTGCTGCAATACCTTAGAATTCAAATCGAGCGGACCAATCAGAGAGCACCGTAACGACAGAGGCAGCATTTTAAACTTGTAGCAGAAACTGTTGTCAAAAGGCAGGACGGGTTAACGCTGCAGCCATCGACGGACAACTCTGGCGATTACTTTATTCAATATTTTCGTTTTTAAAAAATAATTATAGTCTAGTTGCACCGTGTTTTAATTGTCAATGAAATGTTTAAGTAACAACCGCGTCTAAAGCGTATTATAGCTAGTTTTGATTTAAATTCAGAAGTGCAGGGAGCACGCTAGCTTCCAAGGCCAAACTAACGTCGGTTAAGGTAGGGTTAACAATACTCTCTTCCTTGGGGTTTATCATTAATAACTCTATTGCAAAGGGGCTTTAAAACGTTTCTTTTTACTCCCGGCTAAGAGCACTAATCCAAAATGAGCGCTGGTGTTGCAAAGCCGGCGAACCCGATGCCGCACGTCGACCCAAAATCGGCCACTCTAAAAGAAATCCCAGATGTTCTGGTCGACCCACGCACCATGAGACGATACACTAGGGGGAGATTCCTCGGAAAAGGTGGTTTTGCAAAATGCTACGAAATCACAGACGTGGAGACAAAGCAGGTTTTCGCCGGAAAGATCGTGCCCAAATCGCTGATCCTGAAGCAGCACCAGAGGGAGAAGATGACTTCGGAAATCTCCATTCACCAAAGCCTCAACCACCCCAACGTCGTGGGCTTCCACGGGTTCTTCGAGGACGATGATTTTGTGTTTGTCGTCCTGGAAATCTGCAGGAGAAGGGTGAGTGCAGAGAAAGTGTCCTTTCTGTTAACTGCGGACGGCCAACGGTTACCCTGGCGGTCTCTTCCCGTCACAGTGCAGGAAGCTTGGCCTGTTTAAAACCACAGGAGCTCTGAACATAATTCAAATGAGCCACTATTCCTAAACTCAGTATTTTGATGGCATTAGTACTTTTTAAAATCCTTTCTTTCTACACTACATGGTAACCATCCGATATACTTGATATTTGTTGCTGCTTTACTGTCTCAGTGCCCCAGTTTAAAATCATTTTCTTCTCCAATTCAGTCCCTGCTGGAGCTGCACAAGCGTCGTAAGGCTGTCACAGAGCCCGAGGCCCGATACTACATGACTCAGCTGCTCAAGGGTATCCAGTACCTGCACAACAACAAAGTGATCCACAGAGACCTGAAACTGGGCAACATCTTCCTCAACGACGACATGGATGTCAAGATAGGTAATTTGCTCAACTCAGCATGATGGCAGGGACTCTAAATGTCAACTGGGTATATCAGCAACCTGCTGGTTTTAGAAGAAAAGGATGAGGCACACCCAGGTCCTTGCGTCAGTAATTTCTCATACTTCAAGAATGAACTTTTGCACACAAGT
Organism: Rhamphochromis longiceps; assembly: GCF_057381845.1. NCBI lineage: Eukaryota > Metazoa > Chordata > Actinopteri > Cichliformes > Cichlidae > Rhamphochromis > Rhamphochromis longiceps. Next base: position 15,622,743 of record NC_140562.1, read on the forward strand.
GTGCCTCTTTACAGTTATGTCCCCCTTTTTTTTTTTTTTTTTTTAAAACAGGGGATTTTGGCCTTGCCACAAAGATTGAGTTTGATGGTGAGCGGAAGAAGACCTTGTGTGGAACACCTAACTACATAGCTCCTGAAGTGCTCTGCAAGAAAGGCCACAGCTACGAAGTGGATGTCTGGTCACTTGGGTGTATATTGTAAGTCTGAATACACAAGCACACCTGGAAACGGAGGTGTTACGGCCACTGAGTCATTCACACCTTGTAGTGTCCATTCTGATGCCAATGCCAAGCTTTGCACATCTGCTTGTTTAATATAGGTTTTTTGTCTTTTTACAAAATGCAGCCTTATGAGTCCTAATGGTTTTATATTTTCCCAAGACATACTTCTAATGATGTATTAGAAAGTTAAAAGTTGTTTAAAAAACAAAAATCTGCACAGTCACTTTTACCTCCTCCTTGTCTGAATTCTTAGGTACACTTTGTTGGTGGGCAAGCCTCCATTTGAGACCTCCTGTCTGAAGGAGACCTACAACCGCATCAAGAAAAACAACTACACAATCCCCTGGGTGAGGCGGTTTAACACGATGCTCTTTTTTTTTTTTTTTTTTTTTTTTTTTTAAATTTTGTTAAAGAAAAAAAATTGTATACAAAGATGCTTTTTCGTTTAAGTCGTATCAACTTAAAGGCAATTGTCTTCGTGCAGCATATCAACCCAGCAGCGACCACCCTCATCAAAAGGATGCTGCATGCCGATCCCACCCAGAGACCCACCATTGCTGAGCTGCAAGCGGACGAGTTCTTCACGTCCGGCTACATCCCCTTGCGCCTGCCCACGACTTGTCTCACAGTGCCCCCGCGATTCTCTATTGCCCCTTCCACAGCCACCGAGCTCAGCCAGAGACGCCCGTTGACAGCTATAAATAACAAAGGTAATCCTCCCAGCAGGAAGAGAGTTGAAAGAAGCCCCAACTCTTCAGACGCTTAAAGCAAGGCTGAAATATTGGAGATTAATTATTTTAGTTTTTGCAGGAATGTTAATGATACGGGTTTGTGTTTCCAGTAGGGACAGAGAAGGTGGAGATGAAGGACGAGCCTGCACCACGGTGAGATGTTTGTCCCACTGAATTTGAAATAATGGAAATATTTATAAAGTACAGGTTTGCTTTTTGTGACACATTTATGTATTTGGATGTTTTGACTGGTGTAATCTGTGTGTAGGGAGGTTGAACCGTCGGAGAACCACCTCAAAGACATGCTGCAGCAGCTCAACAGCATCATTGCTGCCAAGCCTTCTGAGAAGGCATTCGTCCGCCAAGGTGAGTGCTGTCTTTTTATGACTGTGCTGCATATTTCATTAAGCTGGATAATCTGCGTGTCAGTGCTTCATACAGAGATGTAAATTCTTTTAATAAACAGAGGAGGCAGAGGATCCTGCATGCATCCCCATCTTCTGGATCAGCAAATGGGTGGACTACTCTGATAAATATGGACTGGGTAAGTATTACACTTAGACTCCACATCCATCCATCTGCACTTGAACACCTAGTTCAGAACAAAACCCCAAAACAAAGGAAACACAACTGTGATATTGGCTCATTTATGAAGTTGTCTAATACTAATAGTGTAATATTGAACCCTAAAGAGAATTTATACTTTCACTGTGAAAATTGGTAGTCATTGGCCTCCATCGGTGGGCTGGGGCGAGCATATAGATATAGAGAGATATAGATTTCCTTTATTTTGGAGTCAAAAGTGATCAGATGGTATAAGACGGGTGGAGCTAGTGTGATGCCAAAGCTGCAGGTTTTCACATGGATTTATTTGACTGCCATGCGACTGGATTTCTTTTTGCAACCTTGGGCTTTTGCCCCCTGGTGGTCATTAAATAGAAGACATGTTTAAGGGACTTGTGGTTAAACTTCACTTTTGAACCCCAGAATCTATGTCCCAGTTTTTATACTCTTTATGCATCGGTTAATATCTATTGCAAACAATTGCAGGAATTACGCTCACTGTAATTCGGAGCACAGATGACGTGTTTGCTAGTTCAAAAGAAACCACAGAGCAAGCGTTGTTGTAAGGAATTGGCCTTAGATTGACTGAGGTGTTGCTTAACTAACAAGTAGGGTGCCTCGTCTTACACTTTGGTCTAAATGCAGGTTATCTGGTTATTTTAAGTATTGAGCGTTGTGCTAAGTACATTTTGTGTTTATGAATATTTCAAACAAGAGTTTCTCATCTTCATTTCAGGATATCAGCTGTGTGACAACAGCGTTGGCGTTCTGTTTAACGACTACACCCGTCTGATCATGTACGCTGACGGAGACAGCCTGCAGTACATCGACAAGACTGCAACTGAATCCTACATGAGCGTGCGCTCTTTCCCTTCCACTCTCAACAAGAAGGTAAGAAGTTAGACCTTTTGTTTTGTGTATGAGACGAGGTTTTAAATGGTCTCCGCCCTCGTTTTCATACTCAACTCAGTGTTTCTCTCTTCTTTGTAGATAACATTGCTGAAATACTTCCGCAATTACATGAGCGAGCACCTGCTGAAGGCTGGCGCAAACATAGCACGTCGGGAAGGAGATGAGCTGGCACGACTGCCGTACCTTTCCCTCTGGTTCAGAACCAAAAGCGCCATTGTGCTGCACCTCACTAACGGCACGGTTCAGATCAATTTCTTCCAGGTAGGACGCCACACCACCTTCCTACGGTCCTTAACTGGTTTACCTGTCTTGTGATGGCATATACAGATCCTTTATTCATGCTTTTGTTAATTTGTCTCTGGCAGGACCACACCAAGCTGATCCTGTGTCCGCTGATGGCTGCAGTGACCTACATAGATGAGAAACGAGACTTCCGCACCTACAAGCTGTCTCTTCTGGAGGAGTTCGGTTGCAGTAAGGAGCTGGCGAGCCGCATTCGTTACGCCAAGCTCATGGTGGAGAAACTGTTGGACAGCAAGCCAACTCCCGCCGCACATTAGTCCCCAAGTGTCTTTAATCACCGGCTGCTTCTCCGTGAGTTCAGGACGGGCTCGAACTTTCAGTCTTCATCTGTTTTATGGGTCATGTTGTAATCCTTTTTTATTGCCAACACTTTCACACCTACTGTGACAATTCATCTTATATATGTTGTACATGGAAAATTCCCATCTTTCAGCCGCTGTTTTCTCTTTTAAAAAATTGTCTTCCTGTTTATAGAAACTCTCTTGTTCTTGTAACTTTCTCGATGAAGCTTGCGTTCCCGCTGACAGCACAGACTGTGTGTGTGTTCAGATGAGTCTAGACGGGAAAACGTGAATGTTCCCTTGGTTTACATTGAACTTAAAGTTGGAACGGTCCTCCGAGGTTTCCTCTGCATCTTTTGTTTGTACATAAAGTCCTGCTTTTCAAACTCGATGCTGAGTGGACAGACTGTGAAGTGGGAGGTTGAGACTCGGGCCAGCTGTGTGGGTGGACGAAAGCTTCTCTGGTCTGCTTCTCTAGTTTGTTTTTTCTGTGTCGTGTGTAGAGAAATGGACCATGTTAATACGTCTGCATCATGTACATTCTTTCTCTGTTAGTTTTACTTTTTATAATTCTATTTTTAGATGGCATTTTCAACAAGTTGTACAAACATGTACATACTGATGAATATGAAGACATGTTGTAAAGATGGATTAATTTTACCTGTGTTTAAATAAAGATTCTCTTGTACAAGGCACTTCATGTCTTCGGGGGGGTAGTGTACAATCTGGATATTTGTCAGCAACAAAGATTAGTATTACAAGTCAGGGTGGTTAACTGGGGGGAAAACAAATAAATACCACACCAGCTGAGAACTGGCTGAACTTCTACTCATGGTATGACTGAAATCGTGGACGGATATCCTGTTTTCATGCACCCAGCACAGGATTCACCCCTTCTCAGGTCACATGTTGAGGTAAGCTACTTTCTCTTTTTCCCCCTTTAATATAAATGCAGGTGTCCTCTGATATTACACACTTAAACACTCTTGAATTTCATTTTCTGACTTGGTGAGATGCTTTAAATCATTGATGTAGAACCCATTTTGATCTCATCTGCATCAGACCAGTGAAACTGTCCTTTCTGTCAATGTACTGAACTTTAACTACACATTAATCCTAGAGATGCCTTAATGCTGAAGTATTATTTTAACAGATTGTCTTTTTCTACATTATAATGAAGTGCTGCTGCAGTATTTGAAATAAATCTGTCAGGATGAGACTTAAACTGAAGTAAATGTGTAAAATTACAGAAATCTGGAACTTAATTACTGTGGTTTGGTATGAATGGCTATGGGGGAAATCTTGATCAGTAGAAAAAGCTAAAAAAAAAATCTATGGAAGTGCAATTAAAAGTCCAAAATTTCTGTTGCCCTTCACATTGTCCAAAGCCATCCAGTGGATTGGAGTCTGTACTGGGCCCATTCTGGCCCCTGTTTGAGACCCCTGGTTTGAACCATAAAAAGGATCATGTGATCATCCACTTCACTTGTCTCTTTCAGGCCTTTGGTGTTGCTTAGCTGGCCAGTGCATCCTACCCCATGTGACTTCGATATCGCTTATTATTTAATTGTGCAATTATTACTGTCTGTGGAAATGGAGCATCTGAAAATATTGTCAGTAATTCCTAAACATCAGTAACTTCAGTCACATCTTGATTGCTTCAACATACCGTGGCGGTGTATGGAACAAAAGTACTGTATTAAATATATATATATATATATTCTCTTCTGCTTATCAGGGTCACAGGGCTACACATAGAGACAAACAACCATTCACACTCAGATTCACACCTATGGGCAATTTATGAGCAATTAATGGCCACGTGGTAGGGTCGAACTCATTAATAACTGAACCCCACTGTTGCCTGCTGGTCACCAACGACCTGACTGGGAACTCACCTATTTTTATGGCTGTGGCTCGTAAAGATTTGCTTAAAGAAAAAAATGTGACCATGGTCCAGTAAACTATTAATGATGAAATGGAAAACAATCTACAGGGCATAAACCTGAGCATCAGCATAGGGAAGAAAGGTAATTTAAGTGACTTTGAATGTTCCATGGTTGTTGGTGACAGACAGACGGCTCGGGGTATTTCAGAAACTGCTGATCTGCTGGGATTTTCCCACACAGTCATCGCTAAGGTGTTACAAACAAAAATATGCAGAAGAGCATCTCTGAAAGCACAACACATTGAATCTTGGACTGCAGCAGCAGAAGACTACACCACATGTGCCACTCCTGTCAGCTAAGAACCAATACATTTGGACAACAGATGGGAAAAATGTTTCATGGCTGATGAGTCTCGATTTCTGCTACAACATTTAGAAGGCAAATTGTTGCTGTGCACGTTCATCCATCATGAGTACAGTGTACCCATCTTCTGATGGCTGCTTCCAGTGGGATAATGCACCATGTCACAAAGTTCAAATCTTCTCTGGCTGCTTTTTTGAAGATGACAATGAGTTTACTGCACTCATTTCCACAGTCACCAGATCTATAAATAGAGCACTTTTGGGATGTGGTGAAATTCACATCATGGACAAATCTACACTATCTGTGTGATGCTATCATGGCAACATGGGCCACGATTTCCAAGGAATGTTTCCTGCACCTTTTGTAATCTTTGCTACGATTAATTAAAGCAGCCCTGAAGGTGAAGGGGGAGGGGCTAAAGTGTCCGGAAAGTGTATATTTTGGGGTAAGAATTTGAAACAACCCCCCCCAAACCGGATGTATTGCATTATTTTTTAACTGTCCTGTAGCTGGTAAATAATATAATATGAAATTTAAATTATATAGCTTTTATACCTGGTAAGCTCACGGTTATTTTGGGCTTTTAATGATTTCTCTAACTTTCATTTCATAACATACATCTGTTATGACTTTTTAAAAAGTAAGAGTGCACAAGCTTGAGTTTATTTTGGATTTTTTCAAAATAAAGTCCAAAGAACTCACGGACAGCCCACGTGTTTTATGGTCAGACAAGATAAAGCTTGAACTATTTGGTCACAGTGACAAGAGTAGGAGTTTGGGGGAGTAAAACTACAGAACACTGTAGTCAGCTGTACCAACTGACAGGCACAGTGGGGGTAGCATCATGCTCTGGGACTATTTTGCTGCCGGTGCTACTGGTGCATTGAAGAAAGTGGATGAAATTATGAGGATGGAAAAATGCCTTAAAATTCTTAAGTTTCACCTCAAACTCAAAAATATTCACTGTTTTAATAATTATTTAAAAGGACACATCAAAACTGGTTTTGGATTGGATAAAGCAGGCTAACACCAAACCTCTAAAATCTTGTTCCCAAACCCCCTTTTAAATATTTGTCGACAAACATTTAAAGCCGGGTTCATGCCCGATCAACTTGTTTAAATTCACCACCAATTCTGACAAGAATTACGATTAAATATCAGGACAGAATTATGACAAAAGCTTGCTGATGATTATCAAAAAGGATCTGGTCATCTTTCTAGGGGACGTTTAACACGGACAGCCGACGTTCACGTCCATGATGAGTGTAAGTAAACTTCTGGCCTTTAGTAATTTTATTACTACAGGATCCATTTCAGTAATATACTCGAGTAATCGTATTTCCAACGCTGCATACTTTTTAAAAACATGGTCTGTTGTTTTGAGCCACAGTTGTGGCTTAAAGTAGATAAAATGTACAGAAAATAAAGAATTCACAAATGTTTAATGTAAATCTTAAAACCAACTTTAGTAAGATTTCTTTTCTATATAACAAATACAACATACACATACATAAACAAGTCAAAAACAGCTGCAGTAATAAAACACACATTTCCAGTCTGACGTTACAGTGACCTAAAAGGAGCTCTAGGGTGTGACGTGTTAGAAAGCTTGTACAGCAGCGACTGGTTTATGGTACATGCTCAGTTTACAGTACATGAAAGCTCATGTTTTTGGATTTTTATGTTAAATTTACTCAAGCTGAAGGTAAATTCCTGAAATGCAATACAGTTTACAGCAGTAACCAAATCAAATGAAGGGAACGTGTCCGTGCCCCACCATGACGCTGAAACCCCCCAATGTCTTTATGTCAACGCAGACTGAAACAAAGATGTTTATATTTGATTAAAAAGTCGTCTAAAAGTCAGTTTTTAGCAGCAGCGCGAGTTCTGACTGTAGCAGTATAAAGTCACGTCTCCGTTGTGATGTCCAGTCACCAGCGTGTTTAATCCCCCCCATCGAGCCAGCTGCCAGCCTTCACTCTCTGGAGCCCACACCATCCTCGAAGCCCCCGGGTGCCCGAGCTCCCACACACAGGCGCAGCCGTTCTGACTCAGGCCCACCACGCCGGAGCCACTGACGTCGGCTTCACACAGCCTGTAGAGCAAAGTGACAGATGTAAATATGCCAGTGTGTTTGAAAAGTGACGCAGAAACACAAACCTCGTCTTCCATTCCTCATCTCACCTGCCAGCCCAGGTTTCCGGTGGGTACAGCTGAGTAGTGGGGATGGATTTTCCACTTAGAGGGTTAATGGCGACCAAGGAGAAAAATGCAGTCTTAGGATCTTTTATTTTTCCTTCTTTTTCTTCGTCTTCTAAAGAGCTTAGAAACTGATGCTGCAGCAGGACAAACAACACTCCCTGTGCACAAACACGCAAAGGACTTATATCATGTAAAGAATGACAGCGTTACAGGGGCATGGTTTTTTTGTTTTTACTGCTTTTACTTACACAGGAGGAATATCCTCTGAGGCAGGCTGTGTGAGAAAAACCCTCTCCAAAGAGGACTCTGCACAGCAGCTGTCCAGTCTTTAGATTCCTACAACAAACAGAAACAATTTAACTGTAAGCGGGAGCAGCTTCGAGGTAAAGATGAAGCTGCTGCTGAAATCACATTTCTTTCTATCAAAAACAAAACGACAGGAGGATTACGTTTTGTTTTGTGTTATTTAAGCTGTTTTTTCTGTCTGTAGGGGGCAGCAGAAACAAACAGATGAGTCTTTAAACTTCCTCTTGTCCCATCTGTTGTCAGTTGACACACTGACTGGTCAGGTGGTCCCGATGGAGCACAAGCCTACTGATGTCATTAGCTCTGTTTGAATAACTGATTCTAACAACATCAGAAACGAATGAAGAGCCAAAGAGAAACCCGAAACAGAATTCAGCAGTCTTGATCTTTAAATTAGACTTTTTATCATCACATTTATGTTTACCAGACAAAAAGGTGTCCGCCCTCATCTGTACCAATGAGAGCATCAGGAAGTCCGTCAACTGGTGCAAGCGCTCCCACGCAAACACCTGGAGATACCAGAGTCTGAGAGCTTGGTGAGCTGAGAGAAAAAGAAAAAGAAAAAAAGAGAAGTGAGACACGAATCGTGACAACTCTATGTAAGCTTCGGACCCCAAATGCAGATGTAGTCTGTGACATCGACACAATGAAAGGCGACAGCGGAGAGGAAAACTGTGATGTGTTACCTGTAGTCTGACAGCGTAAACACCTGCAGAGTGGAACCTGTGGCTGAGTGGGAGGTGGTCACCACTCTGGACCGGGACACACCAATCACTGCCTGAAGAATCCCCTCACAGAGCAATATTTGCATGAGGCTGGAGCATGACAGCACTCTGTGCACACAGACAACATACAAATATTTTACAAACTATACTGAACTTAATGAAAACTGCTCATTTGCACAGGCGAAGCAAAAACACACCCCGTGATTCAGCAGCTTGTAGAACCGCCTTTAGCAGGAATAACTTGAAATAATGGTTTCCTGTATGATTTTGTCAGTCTCTCACATCGTTGTGGAGGGATTTTGGTCCACTCTTTTTTACAGTGTTGCTTCAGTTCATTTAGGTCTGCAAGCACAGCTCTCTTAAGGTCCTGCCCCAGCATTTGGTTGAAGCTGAGGTCTGGACTTTGACGGCATCGTTGCACCTGAATCCTTTTCTTTTTCAGATATTGTGTTATAGATTTGCTGCTAGACTTGGAATCATTGTCCTGCTGTTAAAACCAATTTGGGACACGCTTTAGGTGTCAGACAGATTCCCTCACATTTGATTCTTAAATACTTTAATCAACTCAACGACTGCAAGGTACACTGGTCCTGTGACTGCAAAGCAAGTCAGAATCATCACCCGTGCTTTACAGCTGGTATGAGCTGTTTGTGCTGATGTGCTGTGTTTGGTTTTCTCCAAATATGTTGCTGTATTGTTGCCAAACATCTCCACTTCTGTTGAGAGCCTTTCTATTGGCAAACCTTCCAAACAAACCACTCATTTTCTGTATTTTTCTAATTGTAATGTCATGAACTGCAACATTTTAATCGAGGCCTGTAGAATTTGATTTGTCGATGATCAGTTAATCAAGTGCAGTTAATCAGTAGCACCTGGCTGGTCCTTACCCTCTTAATACCTATGGAAGCAGGAGGGGTGTACTTAGTTTTTACATGACAGTACATGGTAGAGATAATCATTTACGGTTTAGTATTCACCTCACTTCTCTGATTTCCAGCTGACCCAGAGTCACACAGATCAGCCCAGCAGCATCCGGGACATGAAACACACTGATCACTGGCTGCAAATAAACACCAATTACTGCCATGTGATTTTATGCATCTCCCAAACATTCAAACTGCAGTTTACTAATCACATTTATGTATAATTTATATTGTTTGTGCAATAACACTGAGCTACAACAAAGATGAAACTTATTCTAATACGTGGATTCTTTACGCTCATCTTTAACTATGTATTTATATTGTATAGCTAGGGCTCCTGGCAGATTACTGAAACCAGGTGTTAATCAGTGGAACAGTAAAAAAGAAAAAGTAGTTCTAGCTAATGTTCAAACCTCCACAGAGTCATTCTGATATGCAGGCCCATAAGAAACTCACCTCACTAAAGGTCCAGGTGTGTATTAATTTCCATTCAGATGCTGAAGCTTGACTCCAAAGGCACACTGCCCACTTTCCTGCTGCTGCTACACACAAAGTGTCTGAGGATCCAGGAAAACAGCAAGCATCTACCAGAATGCCTCCTGCTGCAGCCTGAACACACACAAAAAACTGTAACTCACTCAAGAACAATGTCACGGATGCTTTAGATGCACACACCCTTAAATTATATTTAAGCTAAATAATAATCTTTAACTATACAGCAACAGATAAAACAGTTTTTTTACCCTCAATGTGTGCATGTGTCTAATTACAAGTTCTTCTTTCGTTTCCTCTGTTCTCAGGTCCAACTGCCCAGCTGAGTCCTCCAGCTGATGGCCGGAGGGACTCGGGGGAGAAGTGAGTTCAACTGTGTGATGCTGATTGGCCCTAACTGGTGGCTTAGATAAATGGTGGATCTCTCCAGATGGAGAGAGAGCAGAGGGGCTAGGAGGGAGGTAAGTGATGGAGGGACAGGGAGACAGGGGTGGAGGAGAGAGAACCTGTCTGGAAGGGCTGTATGGTGGAGGCAGGTTGAGACAAGGGGCAGAGGGGGAGGAGGTCAGAGGGAGGCTGCAGGTGACAGGGTGGGGGGTGAGACCTAGGGAGGGTAGTTTTGGGCTGGTACTTAGGGTGGATGAAGGCAGGTGTGGGGTTATAAAGAGGGAGGGTGCTGAAGCCAGAGGGGAACTCAACATGAGCTGAGAGATGACACCGTGTGAAGATTTGGTCTGATTTTCAGGAAGTCTGTTTGGAGTCTTCAGAGGTTCTCCTGGAGGGTTTGTTTCATTACATGCTTGTTTATCAGCGCAGCTGCTGGAGGAGAGTTCCTCTACAGGTGACTCAAAGGAAACCAGCTCAGTGGTAACTTTATCTTCTTCACTGTGATTTATACACCTCAGATCCTCTGAAGCATGGACCACACCACAATATGTGTGTTTTTCAGGTAATTTAAGTTTTTCTGGGTGATTGATGACATCATCATTCTCTGTGCAGACTGGTCTGTCTGCAGAGTTCATGAGAGTCTGAAGTTCAATATGAGAGTTCACAATCACAGTTTCCTTACAGACATTAGCACACTTTTGCCCCACTGGCTCTGTTGGGCTAGAGTGAGTCTCTGCCAAGCTCTGCTGCTCTTCAGTGAAGGAGTGCTTCATCACTTTATCTGTAAGCCTGTGTTCTTCTGATACACTCTGGATGTGTATGGACTGGGTAGCAGCCAGCTGTTCTGCATTATGACCTGGTGAACTTGCAATTGTGGGTGTGAGGCTTAGCGGGAGAGGAAGAGGCGTCGCTGCATCAGCGCCGGTGCATCGAAAGTCAAAGCGGCGCCAGCTGCTGCGTGTGTTGTAAGATGGGGATGAGAAAGGTTCAACTGCAGATTCTCCAGTGACTTGGCGAAGCTTGAGGAGCTTCAGGGAGGCAAACTGGTCATCTGGGAGATGAAAATCTTGGTGGGTGTCCAAGTTCATCAGCGGGCCAGACAACAGAGAGGGAAGACGAAGCAGAGACGTTTGAGCCGGTGACAAGGAGGGCAAGAGGAGAGATCGCCAGCTCGATGTACCTGAAGAACACAAAGTGGAAAATAAAAGCTTCAGTCAAAAACATGCTCGTCACTGTATATAGAACTTGTTATGTATATACTGGGTGATGACCTGACTGAAGGAACAACCTGTCAGTCATCATGTCAGTAGGTCTGTTCAGGGAACTTTAAAACAGTTAAACTGACACCAGACACCAAGCCAGACTTTCAGTGCACATCTACATTCATCTCCTCACAAAATAGCCTCTGTGTCATCTTAGATGCACTTCTTGTATCAAAAGAAGAAGTGCAGTTCTCTGCATTGGCTGTGGTTTCCTTCACACAACAAAAGTTTCCAGTTTCCATTCTTATAATTAACCTAATGCCGTCATTTCTACCCCTTTAATCACCACCATATGGCAACTGTGCACTGAGGGTTAGGATTCACGCTGAAGACAGAAGGTTCTTTTTGAAGGGTTATTATGGAAAAAATTAAAAGAGTGCATGCAAAGTGTGACACACTGAATTAAAAATTGCGGCTGTATATTGCAGCAAACTGTGCATTCAAGTGGGTCTCAACAACATGTTTGGGAATTTCTGCTGATCTCTTATTTCCCAAGGGACTGCACAGCAGATGGATGCACGCTTGATTTGGCCCAGATTTTAAACCATCTCCTCCCAGTCTTAAACCAAGAATGTTTTGCATGTAAGGCAAATGTGCTAACCACTACACTGCAGAGGCACTCATTGCTTTATACCACTACATAACTGCATCGAAACATTGTGCTGTATCAAAATGTGCAACGCAAATAATGTTTTTAACGCTGTCTCTTTGGCCACAACAGTCAAATGAATCCAAAAGTCTTTGAGATGAGTCTCTCCAATTTCTGTGATGTTTTTATAATCTGAACGCGTGGAATATGTGTCAGATAAAGCACATAGACATGAACATAACCTTAAGGAGGAAGGTTGTTTTAGAAATGGGTGTAAATAGATCTTGCGCTCACCCTTTCGTCACAATTCACTTTATAGAGTGAACATAGGTCTCAGGGTATTTTTATAATGATGCACAGACACATAGACAAAGACTGATACCAGAGCCCAACAAATATATGACCAATAATGATAGACAATTGTCATTTAAACATGCAATATATGAGCCAATATTTCTTTCTTTCAGACACATGAAAAACAGATTATTCTAACGTTTGTTGTATGTGGTTATTTACGAGTCCTTACTGAGGTAATGTAATAATGCTGTTAAAAAGTTCACTTGTTTCACTGGGACAACAAATCAGAGATTATTCATTTACTGCTGACTCTGCTCAGATTAGCTGGTTGTTGGGACCTTGGAGAGTGCCCTCCTAACAAGTTATTTCATGTCTTTCTTAAAATTTGAATTTATCAGCCATTATAAATGCAGATACAGATCTATCAGCAAATATCTGATATTACCCGAAATATACGCTGGGCTCTATTTGATTCATACTCATACAAGTCTTACTTTGGTTCATGTGTGGGGATCTGTAAGCCTTGTTGTTCCTCTTCATAAAGATTTCATAGACCTCCTCTGGATGTCCAGAGGCAGAGCTGGAAGAAGCTCTATTATCTCCAGAAGTAAGCGGAGGATCAGTGATGTGTGTGGGCACGTGCTGTGGTTCATTTGTTGCTAGGTCGGTTTCTCCTGGGATTGGGCATGGCTCTGGTCCATCAGCTTCTTGGAGAGACTGACAGGAAGAGATTGGAATGTCTGTAGGTTGGGGATCATCTGAGGTTTGCTCACCTGGTGACTGATGTGTGTTCAAACTAGAGGCTCGTCCGGTCTGAGATCTCCCTCTCCCCGTGCCTCTCTTCCTCTTCCGGCCTCGTGCTGGACGAGCAGACGTGGGAGAAAAACTAGAGTCCATCTGACAAGCTGAAATCTTACCAGAGTTCTGGCTGTGTTCAGCAGATGCACACACAGATGCAACAGCCTGTGATGGTTTGTTAGGGTCCCCAGATGCAGTTGTTAGAGAGAAGAAATCTGTCTGAGTGTGCGGCTGTGAAAGGTCGCTGCTCTGTGTGCTCCTGTTCTGTCCTTTGGCACGACCTCGACTCCTGCGATGTCGTCCCCTGCTCAGCTGGGACTCTATTACAGCCTGCATGTCAGGCTGGCTCTGTGAAAATGTCATCCGTCTTGTGGTTCGAACGTAGTATTCCACTGGGAAAAGTAGTCCCTCCACTAATGTACAGGAGTCCATAAGGCTCCCACTTTTTCCACCTCCAGTCAACTCATTCTTTTCCTCTTTTACTTCCACACTATAATCATGCCTTTTTTTACTTTCTGTTTTGTCCCCTACATTTTGTTCAGTGTCTTTACTAATGTTCTCTTCATTCCGTCCTCTACAATTTCCACCATCCTCTCCTCTCGCCCCTTCTTTTCTCGGTTTGTTTTGTGTGTCATCCTGCCCCTTGTTTTCAGTTTGTGTTGTGAGCAACAATGACTCAGGTTCTTTCTCCCCTTCACCTTTTTCCTCAGCATCTTTTTCCTTTTGTTCTTGGGATCTAGGGATGTCTTTTCCCTGAATATCCCCTGGTTCAGTATATCCATGTGTGCTCCAGTGTGTAAGCAGCAGAGAGGGAGACTCAGAATCTGTACCAGAAAAAAGCTCTTCACTTTCATTTATAGCATCTGCTTCATCTGATGTGAGTTTCTCCTCCTCTCCTGCTCTTTTGGCACTTTCCATCCCCTCACCCTGCTCCTGTCCCTTTTCATTGTTCTCTGTGCTCCTACTTTCCCAGCGTAGGCGGCTGCGTCGTGACCTGAGGCGCAGGGAAGAACCTGTTCTATAACCTGTAGGTTCAGCATGGCTGAGATCTGGCGTTTGCGGGCAAGCATCAGATGGAAGTGAGAACTTGATCACCTGGTTTCTCCTTGAGTTGTCAGATTCAGCTGGACCTGGCAAAAAATCAGATGATTTGTGAATTTCACTTTCTGCTTTTATTACAGGCCAAACACGCTGTGCCTCTGACAGTAATAACAGTGTAGTCTCATCCATATGACAAAGCAAATGTCCCATGATCAAGTGTTACCTTCAGTGTGTCTCTGGCTCTGAGTTAAGCCCTGAGCTGTGTCACCGCTGCGGTTCAGTATCAATGAAGAAGGATTGAGACGGAGATTTGATGCAGCCTCCGTGTCTCTTTGCTCCAGGTGGTTTTGTTCAGCGATCCTGCTCCTCACATGTTTCTGTACTGCCTCCAAGCGCTCGGCACGCTGTTTGCAGATGTATGCATATATATATATATATGAGACAAAAATGCTCTTTACATTTTTCTTTTTATAGCACAATGAAAGACACTCACCTGCAGTCTCTGGGCTGTCCTGAGATATTCCCTTTGTAATTCAGCCAACTTCCTACGAAGCTGAGAAAAGACAACATTAATCTCAGAGGTCATGGCAGCATTTTATGTGGCTCAGGTGTGAGGACAAATGCAGGTTACCTTCTCCTTATCATCAGAATGCAGCGTAGATCTCAGCTGCTCCTCACAGTGCAGAATATCTCCCACAGTGGTCTCCATGCTGCTCTCTGGTCACAGCAACACACGACTAAGACTTAAATGTAGCCATGACACGGCTTCTATGGCGCTAGCACAGCTGGCAGACGTAACCTTTGCCATATGGATTTCCCTAAAACTTTAGCTCACTTGACAATAACGTGATTTTTCTTTAACTGAAAAACCCACACGAAACATAAACGTTAGCAGCCAACAGCCGAAGCTTACACCGCTATTGATAAACACCGATACTTTATTAAATGTGCAACTTGCCTTTTACTGTAGTTCATGCTATTTCATAAGGTGAGCTCTTCAGTGACTACACCGGGCTACAAGTTTGTTTCGACGGTCGATTTGGCAGCTATCGATTTAGTTCTAATTTCCCGCGACTCACATCGCCAGGCACGAGCAGTCGAGCGCCGATGAGTCGATCAGCGGTAGGTAAATGAACCCAAGCGTTGCTGCCGCCCCCTCGTGTCTGGCTGCAGTGTAGGTCATAAACTAAGGAGCTTGGAAAGAAAAGCGGCTGGACTTCTTTACGTTTCTTGAAGACGTTTCACCTCCAGGAGCTTCTTCAATTCTAACACCCGATGGTGGAGAGTCCCAGGTCATAAACCCCGCCGCCTGTTATCCCCAAAGATTCCTTTTAAAATTATTATTAGTCCTCATCACGCTGATTTGTCTTTAAGGGATAATCATTCTCATAAGTTTTATTTTTACTATTAAAATTGGGGTGCAGCATTTTGATGACAGCTTTGATTGTCAGCTGCAGAAATAAAGTTCTTTGACGGCATTAAATAAAACCTGGCGTAAAGTCAAAGTTCTGTATTTAAATGCTGATCTGAAAACTTTAATCAGGAATTCTTTTACAGTGCATTTTGCCATACAGAATAATATTTTAAAGATATCATTTCTACAGGACTGAATAGTCCTGTACATACATCCTGTACATACCATCAGTATGTAAAAGTCCAGAGTCTCTGTGCATTATCTGAGGATCATGTGAAATAGGCTACTTGTAACATTACACAAAGCAAAGGTCGCTGTTACAGTGTTCAAAAAGTGCTGTTTTTGTTCAACATCAGTGGGGGATCTATGGTGGACGCCTGAAGACGATTTCCCTCTGAGGAGGCTGCTGGTGAAGATGTTTCTGACATGATTTCTACCTCACTTGGTCAACAGAACATCTGGCACAGGATAGCGGTGAAGAAAGAGAGGGAGAAAGCGGCTCTAAACCTCTGGACCCAGGAATCCAGGCCCAGCTTGGTCCTGATGATCTCCCTCATCCATTACCCCCCTCCAGGGTAATTATAGCTATTGATAACAAAGCAGATTCTGGGTCCTGCTGTAAAATGAAAATAATAAATTGTGCTTCTATGAAACCTTTGCTGTTGTGTTTATAAGTCGAACATTTTATTTAAAGTTTTCAGGCTCCAGAGCTCTCAATCTGCAATGGATATAAAACTTTAAATCTTCAGTTTGATATCATTGTCAGTCTTATGCTAAAATCTCAAAAGACAACATTACATTTCCAGATTTAATTTTGATATTATCAGCAACTCTGGGCCTCTGTGGAGACTCAAAAATATTGTCAAACATATTGACAATGAGAGCAACACAAGTGTGTAGCATCACTAACTAGCTCACAACAAGCCTACCACAGCGCCCGTGCTAACTGTTAAACTTACAAAATCACGTTTAGCTTATATCAGTAAAAATAAAATGCATCAAATTGCTGCCAAACTAATTTTTTTCAGCCTGCTGAAATTCTTTGAACGTCTTAAATTATTAGCAGTAAAAAAATTACCCAACTAGCAAGCTGCCTACAAAAAAATCCAAACGAGGCCAAAGTATTTTAACTGGGCTAAAAATGCAAATAATGTAACAAAAACTTTGAATGACTTAAATAACTTAATAAATTAATAATTAATCAATATTTTATTTATTTATTAATTAAAAATCCTTAATGATAATAGGTGACACGAGGTGATTTTATTGCATAATCTTATTAAAATAGATTACTATTACAGTTTTATTAGTGGAAAGATAGACGGGTTTTGTACAGAGCCGTGTTTTCTGAAGACTGCGAGAAGCAGCTAGCACAGTTTTGAAAGACATAATTTGCCATGTTTAATCCCAAAGATGTTTACTTTAATATACTGATGAGAAAAAGAAATCAAACAATGATGCAGTGGCTACAGATCAGGCTACAGACGTGATGGAGTTCTCTCTGAACAAATTAGAGTGTCTTGGACTGATGAGGATAAAACAATGAAGTAAAGCAATGCTATGTTGTCTTGTAAGCGTGAATCCTGCTCGTTTAGCAGTCTGCATAGGATAACATCCTTTAAAATCTGCATCAATTAAACTGAACTGGGCTACAGTTTCTTTATATTCAGAAACATAACATCCTATAAAGGAGAACATAGATACACTATATTGTCAAAAGTATTCACTCAGTGATCCAAATTCTTGAATTACTACATGCACATGCAAACATTTGTGAAAGAATGGCTCGCTCTCAGGAGCTCAGTGAATTCGAGCATGGTACCGTGACATGATGCCACCTGTGCAACAAATAAGGTTGTGAAATTTCCTCACTACTAAATATTCCACAGCCAACTCCTAGCGGTAGTATAACAAAGTGGAAGTGATTGGGAACCAAACCAAGACAGCCACGAAGTGGGAGGCCATGTAAAAGTGGATGCTGAGGAGTATAGTGTCCGGAGGTCGCCAGCTTTCTGCAGAGTGTGTAGACCTCCAAACTTCATGTGGCCTTCAGATCAGCTCAAGAGCAGTATGTAGAGAGCTTCATGGAAAGGGTTTCCATCCAAGCTTTACATTAACAGAATGCAGAATGCAAAGCGTTGGATGCAGTGGTGAAAATGTGAGTTTGGACCGTATTTGTCTGACTGCACTGTGCCAAGTGTAAAGTTTGGTGGAGGGAGGATTATGGTGTGGCTTTGTTTTTCAGGAGTTTGGCTCGGCACCTTAGTTCCAGTGAAATATACTCTTAATGCTTCCGCATACCGAGATATTTTGGATAATTTCATGCTTCCAGCTGATTTTGGGAACTGTTCTAACATCTCTGAGCACTAGTGGAGAAAGCTCGGTCCGATAAGACATTGAAGTTGGGTGTAGAAAACCTTGACTGGCCTCCTCATCCAACATCATTGTCTGACCTTAGAAATGTGCTTCTGGAAGAATGATCAAAATTCCCAGAAACACATTCCTAAGCCTCGTGGAAAGCCTCCCCAGAAGAGTTGAAGCTGTTATAACTTCAAAGAGTGGACTAGCATCATATTGAACACTATGGATTATGAATGTGATGTCACTTAATGTGATATGAATGCAAAGGAGGATAAGTGAATACTTTTGGGAGTATAGTGTATTTCTCTTCACTACAATGCAGACTGCATATCAACAGCGTGAAATGTGAAAAGTGACAAAACTCGTTGAAAATGTTAGTGTAAGATTAGATTTCTTATCGTCTTCTTTATTTGCGATTGATTTGCAACTTTGGGTTGTTCATATTAGCAAAATGCATTTTTTGCAAAAGCCCAAAAGTAGACACTCATAGTGTTTGTGTTATTATTCAGACTGTTGCACACTAGTTTGGTGAAATTCTCCATTTCCTCACGAACCCAAAGGTGAGGCACTTCAGGACGGGCATGCCGACGTTCATCAAAGGACGCAGGGTAAAGAGCATGCAGTACAAGGCCTGGAGAGACAGGTGTCCAGTTTCATCGCCATATTTCAGCGCTAAAATGGGTGAGTACAGCGGGCTGGTCAGATTGTGGAAATATGGATTGCTGGCTTCGATCATGCTCATTGTACGCTACAAAGAAAGATAAGACAAATGGAAAGACACCATCTGCAGTCAGACTTAAAGGATTAATCCAAAAGGAGTCAGATGGATTAGACTGAGTGAGTCATAATGACACAGTTTATGAACTTACTTTGGCAATGTGATCAGGTGTTTGTCCCAGTATCTCAAATATATCCACAGCACCAGGGAGATAGAAATTCCTGAAGTAATTCACTGTGTCGGGATCAACACTAGGCCACTCCTTCTCTTTCATGCCCTGAATCATCTTTAACTCAAATTCTGTGTGCACGGGGCCTGGCTCCAGCATTGATAATCTACGGAGAGAAAAACACACAACAAAGAAGTAAACCACATGGCTTAGTTAAATAGATTAAAATGAGCTTTCACTGTTTTAAACACAAGTTTGCTCGGATTTTTGACACAACTGGATAGTTAAACTGTTTTGAATGAAAAAAGGAGGGAAAAAACCCCCAAACCAAAACATTCTTATGCTGTTCTGTTGGTTTTATCAGTTATTTGTTTAATCCCTTTTTTCAGATTGAAATTCAACTAACAAAATTTTTGGACAGTGGATTGCCATGTAAGTTTTTTTTAGAGTAAGTCATCTAACATGCCTGTTGATCCCTGAAATGTTCCTTAGCTCGGCCATTACGTTGATATTTATTGTTTTTTGTGAAATGTCTCGAGGTTATTAGACGGATCCTCTTGGGACCATAAATGTTTGGACAAAATGTCACGATAATGTTGAATATTTGTTGAACATTTCAGTTTGCACCAAAGTAGTAGTGTACCAACCAAAACAGTAACATGAAGCAGTTATTTGTATATTTTTTTTTACTTTTGCAGCTTATCCTACTTGATGCTGGAATTAGGGGGAGGCCTCTTTGATTGACAGGTATCCCAGCACAGGTACTTACAGCCTGCTAGACGGTCACTACTTCAGTGCATTAAACCGAACTTCTGCACCATGTGTGTGCTATTGGAGCCTTTTGAAGCTTTATTTAATGGATAATCTGAGTAATATTTTGATTTGCTGTTTGGTACAGGCCATCCAAGAAGTTTTTTTTTTGCAGCATTTTGTGGAGTCCAAAATCCCTGGATAATGTCACAGAGTCTACATCCATCTTTTATACTCTCTACAGGCGGGCTTACCTTGACAGATTACTACACTGAAATGTAATGTTCCTAAATCAGTTCCACCCCATGCTTTGCCTTCAAAATGTCAACAGTGTGACGGTGAAAAAACTTTCAGCTTGAGGCTTCCCAAACTAATGGAAATTCAGTGACTAATGGGTAACCTCAAAGTTTGTTTGTTCATCTTTTATTCACAGCCACTGATTACTGTCTTTTTAACAGTCAGTTGTACTCACATGACATTAAAACTCAAAAGCTGCGCAGCCAGACCCTCGCAGAAGCCCTCAAGAGCAAACTTGGAAGCTGCGTATACCTCGTTAAACGCCACCCCTGTGAAAAACAAAGCGTACATGTAACCTCACAGATCGGCTGTTCACACATGTTTCTGAAGTCATACACATTAGTCTCTTCATATGTCCGCACTTCCATTAGCCTGCTGTCCACCCGCCTAACCGTCAAACTGAAGCTGACAGACGTGTTACTTCCCCCGCCACACCTCCTCTCCCTTCATACGTCTACGTCTGCTCACCTTGGAGTCCCATCACACTGCTGATCACTATGATGCGTCCCGCTCTCCTATTCTTCATGTCAGGCATCACCTCCTTGATCAGACGAACGAATCCATAGAAGTTGGTCTCAAAGACGTTGTTCATCTCGTCCATAGGGATGCTCTCCACTGGACCCACCAGGCCGATGCCTGCATTACTTACTGGTTTGGAGAAAAAGGATGAATTGAAGAAAAGGTGATATAGTATAGTATCAAAGTATAGTGATGCCTTCGTTGTACTCACTGAGGATGTCTATGTGTCGATCTTTGATGCTGTCGACACACTGTTTCACCGACTCGTCACTGCAGACGTCCAGTTCAGCCACAAAAACAGTTTTGCCGTACAAATCCCCAGCAGCTTTCACCAGATTATCTTTACGTTTCAGGTCACGCATCGTAGCTATTACTGCAGACAACATGGTGACAGAAAAGAGAAAAAAGACAAAAAATAATAAGCTGGGATTAATGTTCACATGTTTTGTTATCTTAGCCTCATTCTGTGATTTGTTTCATCTCTATCAGCTTTGCAAAAACAAGATTGCCACAGAAACGCGACATTTTTATTTAACCATTATTTATAGGTAATCCCACTGAGACTCAGTGTCTCATTTGTTTCTGTCATCTGTTTCAGACACACATATTAAAATTACAACAAAAGAAAGAAACAATAAATGTTTACACAGTCATATCAAAAGCAGGAACAAGTTCCCAGTGATGATTTCGCAAGGACATGGAAATGCAGTCGTGCTGAGAAGTGGCAAAAACTTTGGTTTGCTGAGTTTAGCCACTGCCACCCCATCCAGCTAGAGCCATCGTGCTATAAAGAAGACCTCCTCTGTGAAAACTGGAGAGAAACCCTGCCTCAAGCCAAAAACAAGGACGGGGCTTCTCTCTACAAACTTGAATTGGCAACTGCATGTTGCCCTTGACAAACAACTGAAGTTTTTGCAACATAATGTCACGACTTCACTCCAGCCATCAGAGATGATCATCATCTTAGCTGACAAAACACCTGATCACACTGGAACTCAGGAGCTGGAAGATCTATAAGCTCACAGAGGTTGGCTATATCCTATAGGTAAACATACAGGATAAAGTCCACACACATGGCCTTCATCCTGTGCGCACATGCCTACTTTTCATGATTCAAACATGACTTATTTATTAGTTGTCACTTTCTAAATAGCAGAAGGGGAATCTATGCTATAGATAGCCACCATAGTAATGATAAACCTTAAGTAGCTTTCTGTGATGATGCATAGTATGCAGACTGGCATTAGCCTTGCCATGACACATCACCTGCCTGCTCCAAAAATAGCCCGGTCAGCCTTCACAGCCTCGTCCGTGAGATCCTTGAATAAAGCAATTATTACACTAACTGTGGCTGGCTTCCTCTTTTTACCTGTTGTCTGATGTTTTAAGAGAGACTAAGGTCGAAATTGGCAACACAGACATCTACACAGCAGCATGTAGCGAGCTAGGAGAGTGTTTCCTTTCACTGCAAAATGCAGTTTCTGTCCTTAATGTTGGAGCAATACCCTGAGCACCACTGACAATCACTGACCGCTTCGAAGTCCATAATCTTTCTAGTTACATTTTTCATCCTCTGAACAAGTAATTCTTGGCTATGGTTCTAGAGGTAGAGCAGGACATGTAATCTGAAGGTTGGTGATTTGATCTCTCACTGCTCTGGATGCCAAAGTCTACTTTTGAGTTTCCCAATACATTAATCACTGTGTGATTGAGTGAATGTGACATGTTGTATGAAGCACTCTAAGTGCTCGATCAAATTGGAAAAGTGCTATATACGAACCAGTTCATTTACCATTTAACATAAGATAAGACAAGATAGCCTTTAATAGTCCCACAGTTAAGAAATTTGCTTTGTTACAGCAGCAGAGTATAAGTATGCATTTTTCCCATGCTATGATATCATTGTTTATGACTGTTTAATAGTATCAAAAGACACAGAGAGGCATTAATATGACTAGCAGGAGAAATGGAACAGTAGAAAGGCAGCATTACATACATATATAATTAGCTGTGACTGGGTGATGTAATGATTTTTAACACAGGCCGTGTGTTCCTACAGTTTGGTATTGGATGTAACAGAGAGGGCGTAGGAGGCAGCCTTTGAAGGAGTGCACGCAGCTTTGATTTGGATTAGATCTGGTCTGATGCTGCAGAGTCTTAGTTTCTCTGGCAAAACTCGACGCGCTGTATTTCAGTGCAGACTGGCAAAAAATTGCTTCTCATGCTGGCGCACATGTCTGTAACAAGCTGTGCAAGTACTGGAGATCTGTTTTGTAGAGCTAACAGGTTTTTTGGCGATAACCTGAGAAAATGACAGCAGTTCTCTTCAGTAAATATATATGATATATGTGGCAGAATACTGTTGATGAGGACATGAACCATTTCCTTTAAATATCCTCAAATCATTGGTATTTGCACCTCCGCTTTTGCATTTCTGAAGCAAAGAGCTCCAAAGAAGGTCAACTTTGACCTCCAGGTTCTACACTGAGTAAAAATTTCAGCCAATAGCTTTGTAAGAGACTTATTTGTTTTTTAAGAGTGTTGCATTACAAACACGATCATTTTACAACTTAACAACACTAAAAAAAAAGACAGTAGAGGATAAAGCTCCTGTGATAAATTATATTAGTTTTTAATTATTTCACTGAACTTTGTCTGTTTCCCTATGTCTTTTAACACAACTGTAGCCTGTTCACATGCCAGACCAGTTAAAATCTAATATATAGGTATCATCTACCTTCCTCACTCATGTACCCACCGTGATAGCGCTGCTTTTCATCCTCGGCCAGCATTACGGCAATCCTCAGGCCGATGCCGGAGGAACAGCCTGTGATCAGCACCACTTTCTGCCCATGTCTCTCCATGGCTCTGCTCAAACTGATACTAGCAGACAAGCAGCTCAGCAGGATGAGTGATACTTTCAGATGAAAGCCATTATAAGAGGATAAACTCAGAAAGGGAGTCACATGGACAGGCCACACACCACACAATGCATGAAGACTGGGATTATCCAACAGCTTTGCAGGCATAATATAACTGTTAAAACTGAAAAAAAGGACAGTAGCATGTGGAAGAACCATACACAACCACAGCAGCCTGTCACCTCATCATTGCAACTACTACTGTCTCATTCTTCAACCAGCATTTGTCACATCACCCAGTACGGTTGTTTTGGTCACTCTGGCACAAACAGGTTGTGATCCCATAAGTGTTCAGTGGGGTTGAGGTCGCTCCGTTCCATCCTCTCCAATCCCAAATTCTGGAGGCAGTCTCTGAAAAACCCCACTGTGTGTGAGCAGGTTTTTGTCATCTTAGAGGAGAGAGTTGAGTCTCAGACTGTGGAGATATGGGATTGCCACTGGTTGCCATCTCATCTTGATATTTCTCTGCACTGAGATTGCTTCCAGTAAAGATGAGCCCTATTTTTCCAGTGAGGGAGATGCTGCCACACACTGTCACACTGCCTCCACCAAAAGCTGTTATTCTATCAGTGCAGCAATCAGCATAGTGTTCTCTGTGTCTTCTCCACACTTCGACCCCATGATCCAGCAGAATCTGGACTCATCACTGAACATAACGTTCCTCCACAGCTTCAGGTTCCAGTGCACATGTTGGTGACACCAGTGTAAACGGGCCTGACAGTGAAGGGCAGTTATGGCAGGCCTCCTGACAGCTCTATGAGACCAGAGATTATCTGTGTGCAGTCTGTTCTGGATTGTCTGGTTTTCTCTTTGTCCTGGAAACCTTCACTGCAAATCTGTAAAAGACTCCCTACAGTTCCTAAGTGCTGACAAGTTGAGGAATTGGTCTTCTTGGCACGCCCACTTTGTGGCGTGTGTCTCACATCCATTATATGGAACCTGGCCTTCAGTTTGGAGATTCAAAAAATGCTGTAGCTTGGCTTTGCAGAACACCATTTTCAGGTTACCCTGTGGCATGAGCCATGTCCAGATCAGTCACATGTGTCTGTGCCATGTGTCTGCGTGGAGCAGACACCAACTGTAGCAGGGTTCTGCTGCTGGTGTCAGTCAGGAGCCTGAATGTCAGCACCTGGGGTACCAGAAGTTCAAACAAAAGTCAACAGCAGAACAAGCTTTTTGGTACTGGCAGAGAAGTTTGGCAAGTTCTTCATGGGCGCAACTCAGATACTCAACTTTGCTGCTCAACCCACAAATGCATTTTTCTAATAAATGTGACACCATTTTAGGGGAAATAAAAAGACTTTCCAATGGTGTAATTTTTGTTGCTAAGAAGCATTGTTACAACAAAGAAATAATCCACCAAACACAAGTTTTTGTACTTTTTGTGTTAAGTTTAGATGTCAGCTTGTGTAGACCTCCACCAAGAAATTTGGCGACTCCCAGTGGTCAACATGATTACTTTCAATAGATAAACTTAAATTACTGAAATGTAATCAAAATATAAAGGGCAGTGTTGCGCTAGCAGCACAAAGGATAAAAATAGTATAATCTACAATAAAAACAACTTTGACAAAAGTACCAATTGTCCATACTGAAGGCCTTATATGTGAGGCAGTGCAAAATGTTATATACAGTAAACTGAAAAAAAGGCCATGTTGGATTTACTTGATTCAATAGTGGACATTGGTTGCACACAAATGTTTTGCTTTGGCAGAAACTTAAACAACTGAGTTAAATCAACACAACTTTTTCATATTCAATAAACATGTGCATTTTGTGTTCATAAAACGCGATTGAAACATGTTTAAATGAAGTAAGTTGAGCTCTTGGAATATTTTAATCCTTCACAATTTTGTCATTTTATTTCAACACTATTCAATAACTTTTACCCCAATACTACTTGGTCACTTAAGTACGACATGTTGTCTTCATATTACATAATGTTCAAAGTCTAGAGTCTGGTTACCATGAAAACTGAATGGATATACAACTTCCTTCTATCTTTATCCTGGTTGCAGGGGGGTTGGGAAATAACCCTGAAGTGATAGTTACAAGGCAGGGTACACCCTGGACAGCTCACAAGTCTATCGCAAACCACTATTTGCGCTTACATTGACAGGTAATTTAGAATCACCAGTTAACCTAACTCTAACAACTGCACGACTTTTAACTGTGGGAAGAAACCAGAATACCCAGGGAGAAACCTGCAAACTAGCCAGAATGTGGATTTGAACCCAGGACCTTCTTACTGTGAAGCAACAGCACTAACCACCACGCCACCAATCCAGACTTAACAAAAGTAGGAAAGCTATGATTTCAAGGCTTGATGCAGAATTTTTTTGTATGTTTTTGTCCTTGACAGGTTAATCCACAATAAATAGCAATAGCATGCACGTGGTGTGTGTGTAGTTGTCTGCCTCTTATAACTCCAGTGATTTTCCTGCAGTTTGACATCTCGCGTGATCTTGTGAATTTCATGAGTTCAGAAACTAAGCACTCTTACTAGATTGTATCATGTAATGTCAACAAGAACAAATTAAGTTGTTGAATTTCACACAGATCCTTCATGATTTAATTACGTTCATAGAAACATGAAATTATTGTGTTCAAATTACAAGTTAGACTTTTTTAATGTAACAACCACCCAATTTACCTTTTACGGTATACCAAAAAAAGTAGAGGCGACTGCTCAACTTGACTGAGATGGATGCCTTCCTGAAACCATGATCCAAAGCGCGTGAGACTGAAATCCCGTGCAGTGTCGTAGTAAGTTATTGACTGCACTCGAACATGATATGAACAATTTAATCTAGCCTCTCTGCATATCATGTAGTTTCTACACTATATAGTGACACTTAGCTTTAAAGCATGAGGCACTTGTGTTAAATACACGCAAGATGCTTATGTAAATCCAAAAGCTGGCCAATCCCTTTTTTTCAGTGTAAAGAGAATTCTAGCAAATAGTGTAAATGGCATTAATAAATGTACACCACTAATCTAAGAAGAACAGCAAAAATGTTTGATACAAAAATTTGTAAATGTGTGTGGAAACTGTGGAAGCCTGACAGGTGTGTTTACCTGTCACAAAAAGGAGAGCACGGAGTGTTTTTTAGAGAATGGTATGAATGATTTCCTGATGCGTTCTTCATGGCAGAGAGGGTAAAGAAGGAGAAGGAGCTCAGCCCCCTCTGTAGTGAGGAGTTGTGGGGGGAGATGGGTTATTCATTGTGACTACTCCAGATTCCAGTTGAGGTTCCAGCTGTGCATTAAGTTGTTGAGTCTGATCAATTTACTTTAGCTTTTGTTCTAAGACAAAGAAATAAGACCATTAACACAATGGTGTGGATTCTTTTTTATTTTGGAGCACAAACATATACACACACGCACTTCAACACAAGACAGTAGCTTCCAGTCATACATTTAAGACAACCTACCTGAAGCAGGAGGTACAGGGACTTGGGAAATATGCCTGGAATCTATTCTCTTCTCCAGAAAATCAGCATGCATGTGTGCCAGAATCCAATTGAGTCTTGTTGCCAAAACAGTGCTGTTACTTGAAGAGCTCCTAATAATTATGACTAATAATATCACAAGTGCCTTTAAATATGAGATCATTTCCCTCTGAGAATCTGATCATAAGCAACGTGCCAAAAATTGTGCTTACAAAGGAAATAATTGCTCTTTCCTTCTGATACTTTGTAATTCTCTGAGATAACTTACAGTATGTTGCCAAAAGTGTTTCTGTAGAAATAAAATAGAATAAAACTGAATTTATTTTAAGCCCAATCACAAAAACTGTAATGGGATTCCAGATTTGTGGAAAACCTGCAGCCAGATCACGCCATAAATAATAACAATAATAACAATAATACTAATTATAGTAGAAAATCACCCTTGTGCACTTTTTATGACAATATCCGTTGAAATTTGGTCAAAAATTTGCATGCACATACACAAAAAAAAGGAAAGAAAAATACACATCTTTTAGACATAACAAATGCAAATGAAGCATGTGTGTGCGCATGTGCGGAGTTCGCAGTCTGTTAGACTTCTTCATTCATAAACTTCTTGTACTCCCAGTGAGCTGCTTTAACTTTTGATAAGTTTCTGCAGAAATCAGGGAGCCTATTTTTCTTTTATCGTGCACATGTGAGAAGGCTATGGTGTGCGTCTGAAGAGAGCGTGGGGTGGGCAAAGACAGACAGGCACTGGAATTTGGAATCTGCAGCGGCATATTTTTATTAGTTGGGCAGCACCGCTGTCCTGTCCTAGCATGCTGTGTATGTGTGCCTTCAGAGGGGGGGGAGCAGTCAGTGCAAAGTGGCACACTCGTGTTTGTAAAAGAGAGCAGTTCCCCCCCCCCGGTAGGTTATTATTAATATTAAAGTCTAATAACAAAAAAGTGTGCATGTGCTCGTGCGTGCCATCGCTGTATTGCAATCTGTGCTCGTGCACGCAGGGCACACAGGCGCGCCAAATCACAGAGACATCACATAATCCCTAAATCACTCATCCAGTATTGATGCTAAGAGTGACACGCGCAGTAATTATGGTTTGAGCACAGCCCCACGAGCCTAGAAGGAGTCTCCGGGGAGGCAGGGAGGGAGGGGTCGCCCTGCAGAGGAGGAGAGGGGAGGGAGGGGAGAGAAAGTGAGGAGTTCTCTGCGGGTGAAGTTAGAAACACCTTCCCCCAGATCAAGGGGCTCTTCATCACCGGTCTGCCGTTTTCATCCGTCCACCCAGAAGTCAAAGAGCAAAGAGAGCGGTGTGCGGGCTCCTGGGTATCACCTGTAATCAGCTGAGTCCGCTTTTATGCATGCGCGCTCTTAATTACAGCTGCGCATTAAGACGCACGGGCGCTGCCAGACTGTTGAAGCTCTCTGGTGCAGAGTCAGAGCCGTGTCCAGAGGAGCGAAGAGCAGCCGCGACGGAAGTGTTTCGTTAATAAATTCATGATGGATCGATGGAGCCAAGTGCGCCTGACGTGGCTGCTGTTGCTGCTCGTCGCCTCGCTGCACACCTCAGGAGCAGGTAGGATGAAGCATCCACGCTTGTTTATTAGTTTATCTTGTGTTAATAACTGATCCTCTAACTTCAGTTACCCAATTAAACGATGTATAAAAAAGTTGAATTGGATCCTCCCTCCTTATCTCTCCTCCTCTAACCTTGTCACATAACTTGTCACCGCCTGCCCTCCAAGTCTCATGAGCCAAGTCTGAGTGTCCTTTTTAGCCCATCCTCGATCCTGTTTTCATGCATTTACAGAAAATGCACCGTCAGCCACTTGTTTGGTTCAAAACTTCCTAAAACTCTTATCCATAAATACGTCTTCTAGTCATTTTCTTTGGCCTCCTTTTGAGGTATAATGTCATTCCTCTGTGTTATGCAGACCTAAGGCTTATTGAACTGAATCACCTTTCTCGAGCCCACTGCACATTTGCTAGACATTGGTAAGATGTCGGCCTATATGTCCAGACTTGTTAGTCCATACCTGCTGCATCTGTCTGTTCTCTCATAGCACAGCTTACGGGGTGTTTAGCCCATACAGCTGGGTAATGAGGAACAGACTGAGGCAAATTAAAGTGAGCTGTACTGAACTTAAACTGGAGATCCTTGCAGCAGCTCCTGGAGCTGCACCAGAACCATATGTGGAGGACTTTAACTGTCCAGGGCTTTTAGAGCCCAGGGTGGACGATGTTCATCACCAGCACAAGCTCAAGTGAGCTTCTTTTTATTTTACAGAATGAGAAAAGCCTCCAACAGTCCATTTTATGGTTACTGACATCATACAGCTCCTCTGAGGAACTCAGTGAAGTGCAAAGAAATAGTTTGTTTTAACCTGCTAAGCCAAGACTGACTGAACCTTAGTCAAGTGAGGCCACATACTTTCCCGTGGCTTCTTAAAACTTGTGAAAACAAGTTTTTTTGCTCAGTAACACAGTCCTGCTTCAAAATGAATTTTTGACCTTTAAGTCATTAGCCAACAATTCACCTCAGTGTGTCTTTAGGTGTTTTGGAACATTTTTCTTTGAGCGCTTGAACGGCTTTTTGTTCACTTTAGCTTAAAGACATGAGGACATCATCACCTGTGTTTGAGCTTCATTCTTAAATCTGGAAATGGCACTTATAACAAAACAAGTCCAGTGTTGGATATTGGATTAAGATCATGTAAACTAAGGGAACAGCTGAAGATGAGCTAATTTAGTCAGTCACACTTTAAAGTGCTTCTCAGGGACATAAAATGCTTCAGAAAATGAAGGATAGGCTTAAAAAAGTCCAGGCTGAACTGTGTTCTTCATCTTCTAACTGTTCTTGTTTTCCTCATTTAATGATGGTTTCATTTGAAATCCCCCCAGGAGTAGCGAGCAGGTGACTTGGCAAACACTCCACCATGTTGTCTTCACGTGCTCCGTCTGAGAAGATGCTGAGAAAGCATAAAACTATTTGTGTTATGTCTCAATAACCTTTAATAGCATCTGCCTTTGTGTTGGAGATTAAGAAAAAACTTACGATGCCATATTTCAAGGTTCATTATCCTCCATCGCAGTGTAAAGTAGTAACACACACATACTCACATACCTTATCTGTGAAGGTCATTTCTAAGCTGACTAATGTAACCTCTGGACCAGAAGGTCATCTCAGGTCAAACTCAGGTTATAAACCTGACCTGGAGGCATCTTGAGCGTGTCTCAAGATGTTCTTGTAAATAAGAGTTTATTAGAAAATATCCCACTGAAGCGAAGAGAAACACAGATTCACAAAGAGTGAAAACACATGAACAAACACTCTTTTGTTTACCTCATCAGCTCTTTTCCAATTAACGAACAAACTCTTGTATTTTTTAACAGCCTTTGGTCACTCTTGATATTTTTCTCATGGTAGGAAAAGGTCACGCACCTGGCTGTCCAACAGGTTTTGTTTAAATTATGAGCTCAGACCTCAGAGCAGCGTGGCCTGAGGTGTTTCTGACGCCTACCCTTCCTCACTGTGTAACTGATAACTATCAGCCTGACACAGTCTGTTTAGCCATTTTTTCAGTTTGAGGTTTTGCTGTTACAGTCTGACTGACTTACACCACTGACATAACCTATGGGAATGCAACAGATTCACCCTTTTCTCAGCATCAGTTATTAAGGAGTAGGCAGACACAGGTGGTACTGAGCACCTTAGTAAAGGCTCTGCTTTCAGAAGTAAACCTTGGATAAACTGAGCAACACCTGGGTTTACCTTCTGTTTCATGTTAAAATGACTGCTGGTGAAAGATGTTGTACTTATAAGGGCTGGGAGTGTCAGTGTGGGGGTCGGCCTGCCCTGTTAGACTGAAACACTTTGGCAACTAGTGGATGAATTAGAGTTAGAGTATTATCTTTGTACTAACTGGTAATACCTGAACTTCTTATCTGGCACTAGATGTGAGTTTATATTTATCCAACTTTGTTTTTTTAAATGCCTTGTTGTTTAGCGCTCACAGGCAAATATCGGGATAAGACGATGAGGATTGACTGTATCGTTCTGCCTTACCTTAAAGAGAATCTGCCATGCAAGACTCCACGAAGAAATCCCTGAAAACATTCACTCAATCTCTCAATAACTAAATGCAGAGTTTTCCTCCATCTGTACTCAGTTAATGCCGTATATATCCTCAGGAGAAAATTATGTTCACTTTGTTTAAGATCAAAGCAAAATGTCTGGATGGATTGCCATGAAATCTGTACAGACATTTTCTATTCAATGAACACTGCTGATTTCAGGATGATGTGTGACAGCAAAGATAGTCTGGAACTGAATTTTGGTCCAGTGTGCAACGTCTGATGTGGAAAGTTGAAACTGGTATTACGCAAACAGAAAGACACATTAAGACCCTAATTTAAAAGGTTAATGACTTTTAATACTTGTTTTACACAGAAAAAAGTTGTTTTGGAGGAAAAGTATTTCCTCCAAAACAAGAAGGATATATGTATATGTGTATGACTTTAATAATAACAAAACTAAGACATTTTCATCGGTCTCTGCTGTGCTTTGTCTTTAGCTAAATGTTAGCATGACTAAGGTAATTACAATTAGTGCATGAAGGGGAACCAGTCCCCAAAAAGCAAAACAAAAGAATCCACATGAGTATGCTTGATATGTCAAAACAGAAAAATTACTCAGATGGAAAAGTCATTCTCAACCATTTTCATCTACTTATACAATTAAAGCTTGTCCCAGCTGTCATAAAACAAAAGGTTGGGCTCACTCCTATCAGTGCACTGAATCGCCAATACAGAGAGACAGGGAAGCTTTCACACTCACGTGCACACCTACAACCAATTTTTGAACCACCAGTTAACCTAACATGCATGTCTTTGGACTGTGGGAGGATGCCAGAGGGTGCCCACACAGGCACAGGGAGAACATGCAAACATCACACAGAAAGCCCACAGCTGGCTTGTGTTTTCTAACTCAGGACTTTCTTTCTGTGAGGTGACAGCAGCAACCACTGTCCCAAACAACACAATGCTAAGGAAACACAGGAATTTACATGCACTCAAAATATGAAGACTTTAAAGGCCCTACATTAATACAAGAAAAAAAAAAAAAAGCTTTTAGTTAAACTCGTTTAGTTCAAATCAGCTGATGCCTGGGTATTTTACTGCCCGGCTGTGTAAACTGTCTGGGTAACTGGTTGTATAAAAAGTTTCTAAAAGGACCCCAAGAAACACGTGTTGAACCACTGGTGATTTCAGGCTTTTATTTTGAAATATCAGACAAAGCACTTTAAAATGAAGGATGCATGTACAGGATTAACCTTTGAGCCAGCTGCGAGCCGTGGTCAAGTGATAAAATACAGAAAAATCATGAGATCGGCGTTGCGTTCCTTCTTTTTTCTGGGACAGCAGCTCTCCAGTGAATGCATTCAACTTATAATCTGACACGAGGAATCATATTTATTTCTCTATTATCTGTTTTTTTTTTTTTTTTTTAATAAAATCATGCTTTGATGTTAAGGTGCTGATAGATTTTTCACCATTTGTATATTTTTTTTATGACTCTGGCACAGCTTTAATTTTTTCCATGTTTAAAAATATGCTCACCCTTTGTTCTCCAAAATCAAAGCTACCATATGATGCAACAGCCAACAATAATAGGGGCCAGAGCCACATAAAGCAACAAGTATCGACCCGAGAAGAGCCGGAGCCCTGCGACTGACAAATATTGATGCAGTCTTTGATCGGCGTTTGAGAGGAAGCCTGCATGAGAGTCAGACTGTATGCACTGTACATACACTGTACATACAGTGAGAGTGAAACTCTCATTTAGGTAAAGAGAAGGGAGAAGATCACAAATAAGACGCAGATTCCTCGAAGGAGATCGGAAGCACTTGTCGCAGGTCTGTTTGTAGGCTTCCCTCTCTCTGACGCTGATATTATGGATTCATCGAAGCGCTTGTGTAAATTTATGCACAGACTTGTGTGTGTGTGTGTGTCTGACAGCAGGAGAGACAATCCAGTGTGTTTTCTTGATCAAAGCCAGCTGAACTGGGCGGAAAGAAAACATATGGTCTCCCTATCCTATTTTCTACAGTCTGCCCCTTTCTCTTCCCCCTGGCTTCCATCCTCCCTGTTCTTATTATTTCCTGGTTTTGTCTCTGTGGAGACGAACCTTTTAGAGGGACGTTGGAGCTATGAGACGTTTGAGTCTACAAAAAAATAAAAGGATAGTAATGACAGGCTCCTAGGGCACATGCTCTGTGGGGGGTTTGTGCCCTTGAGTGCCCTCTTTTTATGTGTGTGTGTGTGTTTTGGTGCAGTGTAGGAAACCTTAACTGCAAAGTGTGTGCTATTGCATTCTTTGCTATTATTGAGATAATGGTACGCTAATCAGAAACACACACAGATAGCAAAAAAAAAAGTTGCCAGTCTTCAAACATCTGGTTACCAGAAAATCCATAGTCTTTCCAACATGGTGCCAATTTAGTTGTTGGTGTGTTGTTTGCGTCTGGCTTTAGTGCTGCAGTCTAACTTGTGTTCATCCAGTCATCCACCCGTGTAGATAAAGTTTTTCATTTCTTACAGTTTAAGCTCAAAAAGCCATGCTGAAAGATTTCTTTATCTGAGATATGATGCTGAAACCGTACCCTCTTCTTATAGTCAAGCTATCTCAGGAATGACATGTGTAGTAGGCGTGTTGGAGTTTCACTGGTCTGGCCCTCTTGAGATTAAAGGGGCGATCGTGGCTCAAGAGTTAGGAGTTCGCCTTGTAATCGGAAGGTTGCCGGTTCGAGCCCCGGCTTGGACAGTCTCGGTCGTTGTGTCCTTGGGCAAGACACTTTACCCATTGCCTACTGGTGGTGGTCAGAGGGCCCGGTGGCGCCAGTGTCCGGCAGCCTCACCTCTGTCAGTGCGCCCCAGGGTGGCTGTGGCTACAATGTAGCTGCCATCACCAGTGTGTGAATGGGTGGATGACTGGATGTGTAAAGCGCTTTGGGGTCCTTAGGGACTAGTAAAGCGCTATATAAATACAGGCCATTTACCATAAAGTGAGCTGTGTTTGCTCCGTGATATAAAATGAGTCTGACATCGCTGGTCTACTGTATGTTCAAGGAATCAGTGTGAGACAGAAGATCAGACTTTAGACTGTTACTTCCACTCTTGGCCGTGTGTGACATCATTAAAATGGGATCTCTGGGTCTGGCTGTTTGCAAAGAAGCTGGTTAAACCTTTTGTTTGTGAGCGGCAGCGAATCAGAAAGCATATATACGTGTGCACCTGTTGGAGGTACACTCAAAAGTGCCGCTTTCTAGCACTGACCTTTTGACCTTTTTTGTTTTATTTAAAGTAACTGGATAAATTAAATTAGATACATTTAAGTGAATATTAACTGTATTTAGCATTAATATGACCCTTTGACTCCTCCACAGCACTGATTTTCATTTCTAAGCTGTGTTGGAAGGTTTTTGACTTCCGGCACCTGAATCCCCTGATTAGTTTGAGTACAGTAAAGAACATTTTTATACAGTAAAGAGCATTCTGCTGTTTTGTCTTTCTGTTCAAACCACAATCTTTTTGCTTTTTGTGGAGGCTTACACTTGACATACTCTGCATGTATGTGCTTGTTGCTCACGGTGCCCCTCACACCACAGCTTAGCGCCTGAGGATAACAGCAGAACCCGATGGAGAGCAGAACATCTCCTTTTGTATGTACAGCACAGTATAGGTACGATGTGACTGTTTGTCTGTGTGTGTGTGTGTGTGTGTGTGTATCTGCAGATGTTGCTTTGAACCCATACACACTCACACATCAAGAGCATATGGAAACATTAGCTGACATTAGCTAAGTGCATATAGAGTAAAAGCAAACTCTCCATGTCGTGTCTTGTCCTCAGCTGCATTCAGATGTCAGTGCTGCTGATGTATGACTGAAACCCCTCTGCCTGCTTATAGGTGTCAGTGTCATCCCTTAAGTCTATCATTCTAGCCTGTGTGCACAACAAGAGCTACCTTGCAACCAATCTTTATCTGTAAGTAAAGCATGCTAACATTGGAGCAGAGTAATAAAACAGTTTTATATAGTGTTGACCTTTTTAGTACATATGTGAGTCTAAGGGCCTGTGGGCCAAAACTGGCCCTCTGCAAATTAGGTGTTGTGTGTATGGTTTTGCATCACGTGCACACACCAGACATAAAAGAAAGCGCATCCACACTGCAAAGGGAAGTTGATCCTGAAGGTGAACAATTTCAGAGGCCTGTGCATTCATTTGCCACAAGACAATCACTGTTTTCAAGGATAATTTGCACCGTCACTTGAAAACTGCACACAAAGGCATCACAAAGTGCCAGTCGACTACAGCAGAGTGCGCTTCTTCAAGCCAGATCCCAAAATGATGGAGCTGTAAGAGCAATTTTCATCAAAACAGAGGAAAAGGCTAAGTGGCTGTTAGAAACTGTAAAATTAATTTGAAAAATTTGAATACAATTTCACGGCTGAGCAATAAAAAAAGAGTGTGCAGAAACACGATTAAATATTCATCACTTTGCTTTTGCATCAGGATTTGTTTGGTTTTGTTAGCATGCAACTACCAGCTGTCATATTCAAACTTGATGATCTAACAGACTTGTGAGTTGGCTGTGGAGAAGTTTCATTTTAGAGCTGTAATCAGAATGCATTATCTTTATGGATAAATGGTATAATGGCACAGCACCTTTTTGTTGACAGGTTGAGGGCTTTTCATGCAAGTGTACAAGCCTATGCAATAAAGCATGACAATAACATTCATACAGTATGTCTCATATGATGGGGTGACCTTTATTCAAACTAAGCTTAACACCACTGCTATACAGGTAGAGGATAGTTTTATAGGTATATTTTTATTTTGCAGATGGTTTATAAGTTTTTATTTCAAATGCAATCATCCATCCATTTTCTAACATTAACATTTGGCCACTGGGACAACAGCATGAGCAAGGCAATCCAGACCTCCCTCTGCTGATAATCTCTTCAGAAATAATCTCTTCAGCATATCCAAGATCTGCCGTGGAGTCTTCTGGTTGGATGCTGGAAACATTTTAATGGAAATATTCCAGTAAAAAGCAGAAAATGTAATTTACTGTCATTGTACTGTCAGTGCATTATCAGTTTTTACAGATGTTTCCATAAATGGTAAATGCTAGGATTCAACGTGTGGTTAGATGAGGGCAGAAACAGTAAAGGATCGCAATTTCAGCTCACCTCAGTTTGCAAACGAGCAACACATCTGCACACATCTGGAACCACCAGATTTCCAGTTCAAATTCAAATTGTACCAGTGAACCAAATGAGTAGTCTCAACCAAAAACTCAACATTTTAGTATTGGCAAGGTATGTTGAAGACGCGAGGACCCAAAAATAGGACACAAGGAATTAAATAACAATAACATTCAATTTATTCGATTAGTGGCAAAAAGACAAAGAGCGATTCAGAAGACCCTTATGAAGAGAACATCGAGGGAACAGTTTACCCTGCCGGGATAGGGTTACCGGGGCCCCTCCCTGGAGCCAGGCCCGGGGAGGGTGCCCGAGGGCGAGCATCTGGTGGCCGGGCCTTAGTCCATGGGGCTTGGCCGGGCACAGCCCAAAGAGGAGACATGGGCCCATCCTCCCGCAGGAGACTGGAGACTCTGTTGTCCTGCTGGGAGACTTCAATGGGTTCACGTGGGTAACGACCTGGAGGGGCGTGATTGGGAGGAACGGCCTCCCTGATCTGAACCCGAGCGGTGTTTTGTTATTGGACTTCTGTGCAAATCACAGTTAGGCCATAACGAACACCTTGTTCGAACATAAGAGTGTCCATAAGTGCACGTGTTCTGGACACTCGGGCAAAGAGAGGGGCTGAGCTGTCAACTGATCACCACCTGGTGGTGAGTTGGATCAGGTGGCGGGGGAGGACGCTGGACAGACCCGGTGCACCTAAACGCGTAGTGAGGGTGTGCTGGGAACGTCTAGCAGAGGCCCCAGTCCACGAGATCTTCAACGCACACCTCCGGCAGAACTTCAACAGCATTCCGAGGGAGACTGGGGACATTGAGTTCGAATGGATCATGTTCAGCATTTCCAAAGCTGCTGCATTGAGCTGTGGCCATAAGGTGGTTGGTGCCTGTCGTGGTGGTAATCCCCAAACCAAATGGTGGACACCAGAGGTGAAGGGAGCCACCAGGCTGAAGAAGGAGTCCTATCAGGCTTGGTTAGCCTGTGGGACTCCCGAGGCAGCCGACAGGTATCAACAGGCCAAGCGGAATGCGGCTCGGGCAGTGGCTGAAGCAAAAACTCGGGTGTGGGAGGAGTTTGGAGAGGCCATGGAAAAAGACTTTCGGACTGCCTCGAAGAGATTCTGGCAAACCATCAGGCGTCTCAGGAGGGGAAAGCGGTGCTCTACCTGCACTGTGTATAGTGCTGGCGGAGCGCTGCTGATGTCGACTGAGAAAATTGTCAGGCGGTGGAAGGAATACTTCGAGGACCTCCTTAATCCCACTGACACATCTTCCGAGGAGGAAGAAGAGTCTGGGGATGAGGGGAATGACCCGCCAATTTCCGCGGGCGAGGTCACTGAGGCAGTTAAACAACTCCTTGGTGGCAGAGCCCCTGGTGTTGATGAGGTCCGCCCCGAGTTCCTGAAGGCTCTGGACGTTGTAGGGCTGTCCTGGTTGACACGCCTCTACAATGTTGCATGGAGATCTGGGGCAGTACCCTTGGACTGGCAGACCAGGGTGGTGGTCCCCATCTTTAAGAAGGGGGACCGGAGGGTGTGTTCCAACTACAGGGAGATCACACTCAGCCTCCCAGGGAAAGTCTATGCCAGGGTGCTGGAAAGGAGAGTTCGTCCGGTAGTCGAACCTCGGATACAGGAGGAACAATGCGGTTTTCGTCCTGGTCGCGGAACACTGGACCAGCTCTTTATCCTCTCCAGGATACTTGAGGGTGCATAGGAGTTTGCCCAACCATGTGTTTTGTGGACTTGGAGAAGGCATTCGACCGTGTCCCTCGGGGTGTCCTGTGGGAGGTGTTGCGGGAGTATGGGGTGTCTGGCCCATTGCTAC
Organism: Rhamphochromis longiceps; assembly: GCF_057381845.1. Classification (NCBI taxonomy): domain Eukaryota; kingdom Metazoa; phylum Chordata; class Actinopteri; order Cichliformes; family Cichlidae; genus Rhamphochromis; species Rhamphochromis longiceps. The sequence goes on from NC_140562.1 coordinate 15,660,729, forward strand.
AGGCCATTCGATCCCTATACAACCATTGCAAGAGCTTGGTTCGCATTGCCGGCAATAAGTCGGACTCGTTCCAGGTGGGTGATGGGCTCCACCAGGGCTGCCCTTTGTCACCGGTTCTGTTCATAATTTTTATGGACAGGATTTCTAGGTGCAGCCAAGTGGCAGAGGGCTTTCACTTTGGTGGCCTCAGAATCTCATCTCTGCTTTTTGCGGATGATGTGGTTCTGTTGGCTTCATCGGGTGAGGGCCTCCAGCTCGCACTGGAACGGTTCGCAGCCGAGTGTGAAGCAGCGGGAATGAGGATCAGCACCTCCAAATCTGAGGCCATGGTTCTCCATGGGTGGAGTGTCCACTCCGGGTCGGGGATGAGTTCCTGCCCCAAGTGGAGGAGTTCAAGTATCTCGGGGTCTTGTTCGCGAGTGATGGGAGAAGGGAGCCGGAGATCGACAGACGGATTGGTGCTGTGGCCGCAGTGATGCGGACGCTGCACTGGTCCATCGTGGTGAAGAGGGAGCTGAGTGTAAAAGCGAAGCTCTCAATTTACCGGTCGATCTACATCCCTACCCTCACCTATGGCCACGAGCTGTGGGTAGTGACCGAAAGAACGAGATCGCGGATACAAGCGGCAGAAATGAGCTTCCTCCGAAGGGTGGCTGGCCTCTCCCTTAGAGATAGGGTGAGAAGTTCGGCCATCCGGGAGGGGCTCAGAGTAGAGCTGCTGCTGCTCCACATTGAAAGGAGCCAGCTGAGGTGGTTCGGGCATCTGACAAGGATGCCTCCTGGATGCCTCCTGGGCGCCTCCTAGGTGAGGTGTTCCGGGCATGTCCCACCGGGAGGAGGCCCCAGGGCAGACCCAGGACACGCTGGAGAGATTATATCTCTCAGCTGGCCTGGGAACGCCTTGGAGTTCCCCCGGATAAGCTGGAGGAGGTGGCTGGGGAGAGGGAGGTCTGGGCCTCTTTGCTTAGGCTGCTACCCCCGCGACCCGGCCTCGGATAAAACGGATGAAGATGGATGGATGGATGGATGGATGGATGGATAGTGGCAAAAAGATCTCATAGATAAACAAAGTCACAAAGGAAGAACAAAAACCAATGTCAAGCTGAGGGTCATAAACAGGCGGTCTATGCAGTGACAGGAGGGGGAATAAGGCACAGGAGAAGGTAATCAGCAACAGGTGAAAACGAGGATGGCAAAGCAGACAGTCACACAAGAGGGAAACTGGAACAGGAAGTAAAAGCAAATCAAGACGTGAGGAAAGACAAACATAGTAAAACAGGAAGAAATGAAAAGATATATGATGCTGAAACATGAAGATACTAAAGCATGAGGACTGACATAAAGAGGGGGCACAGGGGGACACACAGCACAGGGGAAATAAGGGAACTAAAAACACAGAGTTGCAGAACAAAACAAAATACCAAGACAGTGACAAAGTACTCACACTGACTGTAAACTCCCTTACATGGAAGTTTTTTTTTGTAGTTTTCTTGTTTGTTTTTGTTTTCTGCTCACTTTAAACAAAAGGCATGCTATCACCAGCTCTGACGCTTCGGTTACCAGTCAGAGGACTAAACACAGAACAAGTAATCAAGATGTCATTTCCTCAGCCAGTTAAAGGGACAAAAAAAAATCACTGGCATGTTTTAATAGCATGGACTTGTATCTGTAAATGATACAATGCCAGGCAGGAAGACTGAATTACAAGCTGACAGAGTGCTAGCAGGCAGCCTGGCAGACAAAGCAGACGGACAAACCGAGAAAAAAAGAAAAAAGAAGAGAGAGGCAACAAATACATCTGGCACTCAGACTCAGACATTATGCCAACCTCTTGTGTGCATGCACATGCCTGTGTGTGTGTGTGTTGGGAGGGTGATTGGGTTAAGGTGCGTGGCAGATGGAGGGTTTACGTAAGCCTCAGAATACGTGTGAAAAGGAGCCACACCAGTAGAGGCATGCCCTCCTCTCCCCTACCATCTATTATTTCTCCTATTTTCCCCTCTCATCTCCCTACTTCCAATATGTTGCACATTTCTCCGCCGACCCCCCCTTCCCTCCAACCCGCCCAATCCGCCCAGCCTCGTCTTTTATATCACATCTTTCTTGGCTTAGTGTCCTCCCAGAGCTCTGCAGCTATTGTGTGCACATCACGCAAAAGAATCTGAATGTCTGTGAGTGCATATGTTACGCATTTTTACTTAAACCTCAACTCTGGGCATATTCCAGTTGTCTCTTACATGGAGTGTTTGGTTGTTTTTTTTTTGCACAACAGCAGAGTAGGTCACTATCAAAACGTGTGTATTCATTGTTGCAGTCTGGTATAACTTTTTTGTGCACAGAGCCTCTGCAACAAACAAGAGAGAGTTTAACGATGACGGGGGGATGTGCTCTCTCCGTCTCGATCGGGTTGCTTATATGTTGTGCCAACATCACCCCACAAACTTTAGAGGAGACAGACATAACAATTGCTGTTATGTGACACACATAACAGCAATTGAACACATTGAACACAAGGTTTTCAGTTTGATTTTCAATTAACTGCTGAGGAACTTCTTTGTTTTTAATTGGTTGGTTACTGTCTGTCTGCTCAGTGGGGTTAATGAGAGAAGGAACACCAATGATGAGCATGTATTGCATGAGCATGGCAGCAACTGCAGTCTTAGAAAATGAAAGAGGGAGTTGCTATGCATACATTTTCCCGTTTTCCCACATGACTTTTGACCGTGTCAAACGTCTGCCACTCGACGCTGGCAGCAGAGCACACTGCTGTGCATGCCGGTGTGCGAGTATGGTAAAAAGCATGCATCATAAGAGTGTCACTTTTGAGTCTGAAAGAGCTGTAATTTAGATGCTGGCTAGGCTGACTTGACAAATACCTGAAAATTCAGGCCATAATCAAACCCACTCAGCGCTCTTGTCTTTTGGCAGTCGCTCCTGTCGATGTCCTGAAGGTCCTGGAGGTATCGGAGGACATGGAGGGCGTGTCGTTAGAGGCAGGGCTGTGCATCAGCAGAGAGGGGAGAGAGGAGCCAGACCTCTCCTTTAAAATCAATAAGAAGATTCAGCTGAGTGCTCCCACCATGCAATTTTTCCCTGGTGAGTTTTGGTACGAGTCTGTAGACTTGCTTGGCAGAAGAAATGAAAATGAATCTGGTTTTTTTTTATATATATATATTTTCTTTTTCGTGCTTTCTTCCCAGATTCTCCATTCCCTGTGAATTTCTCAGTGGTGACAACAGTTAGAGCTCTGAAAAGCTCACAGGTCTTTCTCCTTTCCCTGTATGACTCACAGGTATGCATCACACATGCACCACTGAACCTCATCTGTCTGCATTTTTGACTGTGTCCACGATACATTTTATAATGAAGTTATGTCACCATACTAATATCGTTAGCTTCATAGCATAATTGCCTAAGTCATTGACTTAGTCAAATGACTTAGGCAATTATGCTATGAAGCTAACGATATATGAAACACTGGATCTGCACTGGCACTGCAACCTGCACCTGAAACACAGCTTGTCATCAGAATGGGAGTTTGGTCATCTCTGATAAAGATCATTTTTGTCAAAATTATAATTTTGGACTAATCTAATTTAAGTGAGTTTATGCTAGCTGGAAGAATGTGAGCACATTAGCTCTCTCCAGCAGATTTTTATGCTGCAGTTACAAAAATAAAAAGGCCCCAAACCTAAAACCTGCTTTTTTCTGGTTGGTTGCATCCTATGATGGCTGCAGGAAACAAATCCATGCATTCCTGTGTGCATATCAAATATAAGGAAATCTTGGAGGTCTTTCTTTCTTATGATCATTTCATGAACATGACATGTTTTCCTTCTGGTCTCTGTGTCTGCATCTGTCAGGGCACACAGCAGCTGGGCATAGAGATCGGCCGTTCTCCTGTATTCCTGTATGAGGACCATGAGGGCCAACCCCCTCCAGACCTTTACCCCACTTTTAGGAAGGTCAACCTGGCTGATGGCAAGTGGGTAACTACACACATACACAGCCACCCATGATGACGATTCTGTGTTCTTATTTCTTTCTTTATTCATTTGTTTAATGCAGATAACGTGTGGTAATACATGCATGTGCATGTGCTTTTCGTCTTTAGTCCCAGGAGAGAAGAACCTAACAATGAACAGAGGAGTAGAATTTTTAAGAAGCATTTAGTAGTATTAATATGAGGGGGAAAAAGAGACTATTAATGTTAGTAAAAACATCATATGTGAATCTGTTACTGTTTAGGCTTCATTCTTCCTTCTCTCACCCAAACTGGTCACAGCAGATGCCGCCCCTCCCTGAGCCTGGTTCTGCTCGAAGTTTCTTCCTGTTAAAAGGGAGTTTTTCCTTCCCACTGTCGCCAAAGTGCTTGTTCATAGGGGGTCGTATGATTGTTGGGTTTTTTGTCTGTATTGCAGGGTCTACCTTACAATATAAAGTGCCTTGAGGTGACTGTTGTTGTGATTTTGTGCTATATAAATAAAATTGAATTGAATTGAATTGAAAATATGCTCAGATCTTTCTCTGTGCTTACAGGCACACCTTCTCAACCAGCAGGAGCTTTGGATAGAGTAACTTTCTTCTCTCTTTGTTACTAGTTGGCACAGAATAGCCTACAGTGTGGATGGGCAGTCAGTGACTCTCTACCTGGACTGTGAGAAGCTGAACACCCTTGACCTGCTCAGAGGTCACGACCCCCACGTCAGCACTGAGGGTGTTACCGTGTTTGGAACACGGCTGCTGGATGAAGATGTGTTTGAGGTAGATCGGTGACACGGAGGGGGTTACAAGTGACATGTCAAGTGAGCCGTGGCGAAGGTCATTGCTAATTGTGATGTACGGTGGCCCATAGAGGCCAAACTCACCGCAACTTAAAAACCCCCACCAACAAATAGGAAAATGCTGCAAAAGCACAAGAAACAGTGGAGGTTGAATCAATTCCTTACTCAGTTGCGTTTAGTGAGATTTCCTACTTCCATTATGTTTTATTCATCTTCAGATATGTTTCGCGTGCTTTTGCAGCATTTTTCTTTTCTCAAGTTGCAGTGCATTTGAGCTCTCAGGGTCACCATGGAAATGTCTTTTTGGGTTTTTTTCCAGTGTATTTAGTAAAGCCAGAAGCTCATTTGTCTTTGATAAAAACTATAAAAACATGCAAAAAAAACCAAACAAACGATTAGGACCCACAATAAGGTCTTTGTGTGCGGTGAGGAGGTGTCTCTGCTTGTTGCCGCTTGTTTGATTTGTCAGTCAAATAGTGAGAAATGAATCGAGCCTTTTCCCAGTTGCATCGCCCTCCAGTGGTTGTGTGGGTGGATGCAGTGCAGTTTAAGTTCTTGAACAGCGTATTTTCTTAATATTATTTACTGGTGTATTTATTAATATTTGTGGATATTGCAAAAGACGAATAAGCCATTAAAATAAACAAATCTGTGCACACTTTAAAAGCATCTGCGGTCGTTTTGACATAGATGCATAATGTGCAAACTGTAACCTTTGCTTTGTCAGGTGGTCCAGCTGCTTAAGTGAACAACTCCCAGGCGTGTTTGGCTTGGACTCGCCATCCGTTAATGTGTGTGTACATGTGTAAAACAGAGAGAAGAAGAAAGAGCTTGTGTCTGTCTTAACTGGCTCCATTTGAGACTGAAGCTCTGGAGACGATTACGTGCGGAGCGGCGATAAAAACAGCCCGTTAAGTCACTTTGATCCGTCTAAATGAACACAGAAGATAGAGATGTTACAGACACGTGGATGGGCCACTGATATTTTTCAGTGATTACAAGTAATGGCATCCTTAACGTGCATTCCTGACAGCTAAAGTGGAGTCACAGACTTTTCCGAGTTCAGCTTGGTGTGTGTTTCTGGGACACAGGGAGACATCCAGCAGCTACTGATCATCGACGACCCCAGAGCAGCGGAGACGTACTGTCAGGACTACATCCCAGACTGTGACAAACCTTTACCCTACAACAGCATATTAACAAAGGCCGAAGAGGTAAGTCCTCCTTAACGGTGAGTCAGAGAGAAGGAAGGGAAATGAGCGGCGAGTTTCACAGGCACACACAACCGTGAGGCATCTCAGGTGTTGAATGCTGTAAATCTGCTCTGTCATTTTAAAATTAAAGGTGTCCCCCCAAGGTTACAAGCGGCAGGGAAACTTTTACCAGTATTTATGGGCATTTTAGACGAAAAAGACGAATGGTTTAATTACACTATGCTGGTCATATTTCTCTTCTCTGAAATCCTCTAGGTGTCATAAATTAAAAGCTATGAAAATATGTTCACTGTGTGGAGGGAAAGATCATTAGCTCACACTGTTTTAGTTGCCAGTCTGTAATAAATTTTTTTCTCCCACACACGCACTCATGCCTCTTATTGTAGCTGCATTTTGAGAAGCACCACAGGGCTGTTTATTTCCCTTGTATCTTAAAATAAAGTCATAAATGCTACCAGTTCTCCCACTCTTACATTTTATCTCCTTCTCTGTTTCTT